>NC_055995.1:71159664-71759664 GCF_018446385.1 Zingiber officinale
AGTGGGAGGGTTGTTAGGCAACCTGAAAGATTCATGTTTTTGGAAGAGTCTTCGGACTTGATCCCTGGTGAACATGAAGCTGATCCCTAGACATATGATGAAGCACTCCAAGATAAAGATGCAACATCTTGGCAAAGTGTGATGAACTTTGAAATAGAATCTATGCATTCTAATCAAGTCTGGGAGCTTATAGAACCATCAAATGGTGTAAAAGCCATTGGATGTAAATGGGTCTACAAAAAAAATAGGAATAGATGGGAAGGTGGAAACCTTTAAAGCGAGGCTTGTTGCGAAGGGGTATACTCAAAAAGAGGGAATCGATTATGAGAAAACTTTTTCACCGGTAGCCATGCTTAAGTCTATCCAGATTCTTTTATCTATTGCTGCTCATATGGATTATGAGGTTTGACAAATGGATGTAAAGACAGCTTTCCTTAATGGAAGTCTTGGAGAAAATATCTATATGAAGCAACCAGAGGGATTCATTGCGAAGGGGAAAGAGCATCTTGCATGTAAGCTCAATCGGTCCATTTATAGACTTAAGCAAGCTTCAAGATCTTGGAACATCCGGTTTGATGAAGTGATCTAGTCTTATGGATTCATTCAATGTTCGGATGAGTCTTGTGTATACAAGAAAAGTGATAGAAACGTGGTGGTATTTCTTGTACTATACGTAGATGACATTTTGCTCATTGGCAACAATGTCAAAGTGTTGTCAGACGTAAGGGTATGGATGCCCAAGCAGTTTTATATGAAGGACTTGGGAGAATGTGGACATATTCTTGGGATCAAAGTAATAAAGGATCACAAGAAAAGGATGTTATGCTTATCCCTAGCTTCATACATCGATACTATCCTAGCTATTTTTAGCATGCAAAACTCCAAAAAAGATTTTCTACCTTTTCAGCATGGAGTATCTTTATCTAAAGAGATGTGCCCTAAGACATTAAAGGAGATAAAGGAGATGAAGGTAGTTCTTTATGCTTCGGCTGTAGGAAGCCTAATGTATATGATGCTATGTACGAGACCGGATATCTGTTTTACCGTGGGCATGGTTAGCAGATATCAAAGTAACCCAGGACCAGGACATTGGACTAGAGATTATATGCTGGTTTACCAGGCAGATGATTTGCTCCGTGTGGGTTACACGGATTCAGACTTCCAATCAGATAGAGATAGTAGTAAATCAACCTCGGGGTATGTGTTTACTTTGGGAGGTGGAGCCATAGCATGGAAGAGTGTTAAGCAGAAATACATTTCAAAGAAGCTATATGACTCAGAAACTTCTTGATGGACATAGATGTGATTCCTGATTTGTCCAAAGTTATCAAAATTTATTGTGATAACAGTGGTACAGTAGCAAACTCGAAGGAACCACGAGCCCATAAGGTAAGTAAATGCATTGAGCGCAAGTACCACCTAATACAAGATATCGTAAAACGAGGAGAAGTTATTGTCGCCAAGATTACATCAGTAGAAAACCTAACAGATTCTTTCACTAAGGCCCTTCCGGCGAGAGCTTTTGATAGACATGTTGAGGGGATGAAAATAAGATGTATGGCAGCATTTATGGCAGCATAGTCTTTTAGTATAAGTGGGAGATTATTGGAATGTATACTATAAGCCTAGCTTTTGTATGAACATCTATTTTGAAATATTTTGAAATGAGAATCACTTTGGCCAAATGATTGCATTTTATATTTATATATATGTCAATGTAGTTGTCTATTTAATTTATATTATAGATAACATGGTGTGTGGTGTCACATAGAAGATCATGTTATCGGTTCCTTATAAATTATAAATAGTAGCTCACAACCAAGATGGATTGGGACAAACCATTGGAACGGTTGTAGTTTAATTTGGTATTAGTCTGTCTTGACTATAAAATTACACTAGTATACTATGTGTGTATTGAGCAGGACCGTTTGAGGTTGTTCGATTTGTACTGACTACATAAAAGAACAGAACCTCTATTATTATGGATGTGCGCCCTTTTAATCCCTATATAATAACAAGCACGTATACTTAGTATTTATTTCTTTAACTTATCAATGGGTAAGATTTATTCGTTAAATCAATAGGCCCGATGAGTTGGGAGATAATATTATTTATATGGTGTATTGTTGATTATAGAAGGAATCTGTGTCCTAATTATTTAGGCTGATGATGTCCCCTTAAGGAGCTCATAAGGATTATCATGTAAACCCTGCAGGAGGACTTAGTCCGGCATGATAATAAAGTTGAGTGGTACTACTCTTGGAATCAGATGTTAATTAATTAACAGACATACGATATCTTAAACACAGGGAGATTAACACACTCATGATAAGAAGGAGCCTATATTGTAATATGGGATTGGTGCGGTAGTTCAATAATAGCCCTTTAGTGGTATGGGTTATTATTGATGGACTTGGATTGAGTGTTCGGGCCGAACATAGGAAGCCCAAGCCCATCAGGAGGCCTAAACCAATTCCTCCTTTAGGTCCCTGTTGTAGCCTCTATATAAAGCCTCGCATCCACCAATCCATAACTTGGTTTGGTTTAACTAGGTTTGGTTTAACTTGGTTTAATTTAACTTAACTTGGTTTTGTTTAACTTAACTTGGTTTGGTTTAACTTGGTTATAGAAATAGAGATTTTTTCTAAACATAATTCGGTTATAGAAAGAGAGATTTTTTCTAAACATAATTCTGTTATTTTTCTTTCTTTGTAACCGACGACATGCCAATAAAAAGGAGTAGGTGGTGGCCCCTAAAATCTAATTTTCCTAATTCCAAAATTCTCTTCTCTCCTCCTAGGGCTGGCGACACACATCCTTCTCCTTGTGGCTGGCGCCCCTCACCTCCCCTCTTCCTCCTTGGTGGTCGGCGCCACCTTCACCTCCACCTAGGGTCGGCGCCATTCTTCCCAAGCTAGGGCCGGCACCCCTCCCCTCATCCTTGAGGGCCTTCACCCCTCCTTGCTAGGCCCGGCGCCCCTCCTTGCTAGATCACTTGGTGGCCAGCGGCTTGAAGAAGAGGAAGAAGATTAGAAGGTGCCACATCCTAGAGCCTCCTTTTGTAGCCGGCGGTTTGGAAACTGAGAAGAGAAGGAGGGTGGTGTTGTCTTGGTAGATCATTGCCCACACAACGTCCAAGAAGAGGAGAGGAATACGACCGAAGATCAAGAGGTTTTTAGCTACAAAGAAAAGGTACAACTAGTTCTTTAATTCTGCTACGTATCTAGTTTTGTTTTCTTTGTATCCTTTTTGGAATACCAACACAAGAGGCCAGCGATTTTGTACTTCGATCAAGGTGTGCTTTGATCATTCAAGAACTTGCTTGATTGGTCAAATACGTGTTTGATCGAACATGTGGGTTGCTAGGAAAAGTTCTATTCTTATACAATTTTTTTGTATAGGGAAATTGAAACAGAACGGAATTCCAACACCTTCGAGTACAACATATGAATATGGTATAACATGAATGATCCTTTTTTAACATTTCTATTTTATTTTTTAATTTTACATTTTCAGTTAAAACTTTACTAAACTCTTCTTTTTGTTCTTCAAGTTCTTCTAGTAAGCACGCATATTTTTTTCTTTTCATTTATATATTTGGCCTTAATTTTACATAAAATTTTACTTAACATTTTAATAGCACCATACATTTAGTCAGAGGGTAAGAGTTGTACCTCACTTTCCGTATCAGATTCGTAGGTTGAGGCTCCCCCTTCATCATTGCTATCTTACAAAGTGGCTTTGTCATCTTCGTCTTGGTGGCTAGCCGTTAGCACTAGTCTGTAGTATTGTTCTGTCTCAAACTCTTTTGATAATAACTTACTCCACATTGCTTTTAGGTTCTTTTGTTTGGACCTTCTTATCCCTTTGTCCTTTTCTTTTTCTTTATTCTTCAATCTAGGATAGTTGTCCTTGATATGTCCTTCTTTATTACAGTTATAACACCTTATCATTCTCTTCTTTCAAAGTGGCTTTGTTGCCTATTTCCTATCAAAGTTATTAGTTTAAAAAATTTATTGAACTTTGTTACCATGTATGCTTCTTCATTTTCATCGAGGGATGACTCTAAATCCTATTTAGTCTTCTTGGATTTTAGTGTTAAATTCTAACTTGGCTTCTCTTCATTTCTTGAGCCGGTACATCAGGACTCGTGTAATTTAAAAGTAGAAAATAATTCTTCTAAAGTACTTACCTCTAAGTCTTTTGAGATGTAATATGCATCTGCTATTGATGTCCACTCTAGGATTCTCAGAAAAGTGTTGAGTGCATATCAGAGAGAGTCCCAATTTGAAACTATTTCTCCGAGGTTGGTCAGTCCAGTGATCAACTCTTTGATCTTTGAGTGCAGTTGAGCTACATTCTCTCTCTTTTCCATCCGGAGGTTCATTAATTGATTTTGGAGGATGTGCCATCTTGATAGCTTGGCCTCTGATATTCCTTCATGAAGCTCTAGGAACTTCTCCTAGAATTCTTTGGTAGAATCGTAGACGCTGATCCGTTTGACTTCTTGGGATGGTAGTACGCTCGACAAATGAAACTCTACTTTGCCTTTGGCCACAAAGTTAGCCTACTGCTTTTTGTTCAATTGATGTTCTTGTAGGACCATTAGATTCGATAGACGGGGGGTGAATATCGATTCGAAAAGTCGAGTAAAAATAAACAGCGGAAAAGTAAATGAACACAGTTGTTTTTACTTCGTTCGGAGCCTGTGACGACTCCTACTCGAAGGCCCGTGGTCCTTGACCACTTTCGTTGGGCAATCACTAACAATTCGAATATAATTACAAAATGAATACAGGGAATGCTAGTGAAACAAAGTAATACCGACAAGGAAATTAACTAAAAACCGAAGGAGCACTTTGTCGGAGCTTTGTTGGCGTCGCAGTAGAGCAGCAGGACCAGCAGTAGAAGAGTTCTCAGATTGATGATTGATTATGTGAAGCTCCTGCCTGGGGCTTCTTTTATATGTTGCTCCGGGCGCCTGGATTCCTTCCGGGAGCCTGGAATGTGACGTAGCTGCTCAAACCGTGACGACGACTCGGCTGGATATAATTTGCCTTCCGGGCGCCCGGATCCCCTCCGGGCGCCCGGACCACCTTGTTCCAGAAAACTCCCTTTTCCTGCAAAACAAAGTTAGTCCGAGGCAATATATAACCTGCAACATAGATTGTTAGCACATTTTATAATAGTATGAATTAGCACAAATAGTATGACTTAGATTCCGTCTTTCCGAGACCGGAATCTAGTCACGATCTCGACTTAGACATCCGAAATGGATCTAAGCCGGATCGACGCCTAATGTTCCCTTCCCGGGAACGCGTCCTCGCAGTCACTCCCCTCCAGTGACTTACCTCACTTACCTGCCAGACGTCCGGTCAGCCCGTCGACCCGTCTGGACTTCTCGCCAAGCGTCCGGTCAGCCCGTCGACCCGCTTGGACTTCTCGCCAGCTATCCGGTCAGCCCGTCGACCTAGCTGGGCTTCGTGCCAGACATTCGATCAGCCCGTCGACCTGTCTGGGCTTATCCTGCACACTCGATCAGAGTGTTAGACAATAACAGACTAACTTAACCTGATTTGTCATTCATCAAAACCTGGGTTAAATCGTTAGTGCTAACCGCACCAACAATCTCCCCTTTTTGATGGAATGACAACCTGGTTAAGTTAGTGAAAACATATGCACGAAACAACATGCATATATGTGGTTTTAAAGTTAGTTTGTATTTTCAAATTGGTTTAGCTAACTTAACCACCTAACCCTCCCTCTTTGACATTCATCAAAAATAAGCATGGATTAAGTAAGCATACACATAGATTTCAGACAAAGTAAGAAATAATGTCAAGTTAATCTGGGGGAGTTTAAAACATAGTTTATTTAGCTTTTATTTCTTAAAAAAAAATTAAGTCTTGAAAGATAGCTGATTTTTAAAAAATTTTAGTTTTCAAACATTAGTTTTCAAAATCAAAATTCCAAAATTAAGTTTGAAAAATCTATTTTTCAAAACTGAATGAAATTATTTTTCAACACTAAGTTTGTAAAAGATTCAATTTTCAAAATTAAGAAAAATGACTTTGAGAAGCTTAGTTTGTAAACTTAAGTTTTGAAGAATCTAATTTCCAAAATCAAATTTCAATAAAAAGTGAAACCCTAATTCTTAAAAATAACTTAGTTTTTCAAAAATAGGTTTACGAAATTTTTAAGAAAATATTTTTCAAACATAAATTTTAAAATAAAGGGAAAATTTTAATTAATACCTCCCCCTGAACTTAACATAACATGTTGAAAGTATTTGCTAAAAATATTCAAAGTAGAATAATTTTTAAAAACAAAGGAGTTTTCAAAATAATTTTGTAAAATTCTTTTTCCAGAATCAATTATTCAAAGTTCAAGAGTACTAGTTTTAAAATCATGGTTTAAAATACTTGAAAAGTTCAGTTTTCAAAGACTAAGTAAAAAAGGATAAAAAGTTTGTGATAAAAACAATTTTCACAATTTTGAACAAGTTGATTTTAAACTTTGATTTTCAAAATTAATTTTAAAATTCAATTTGAAAGACTGAATTAGTTTTATTTCTCCCCTGAACCTGACATCAAATTTTGAAAATATTTGCTAAGAATTTTTAATATAAGATTTTCAAAGTAATTGGGGTAGAATTTTCTAAAGAGATTTTAAAGACAAAAAATTACACTTAAGGAGATTAAAAAAAAACTTCCTCCTGAATTTGATACTCCTTTAATTTATTACTCTCCTTTAATTTATTAATTTTTCTAGGAGATTTAAAAATAAAAAATTGAACCTCCCCCTGAATTGGTTACTCCCCTTAATTTAATATCTCCCCCTTAAGTTAATACTAAGGTTTGGTTGTGTTAAATTTCAAAGCCCTAACACATTTGTCTAATTTAGTAACACTTATATTATTATCTCTGTATCCTTGGTATAACTGTTTATTTGAATTTGATTAATCAATTATTAATTAATTATCCCTGAATTGGTTACTCCCCTTAATTTAATATTTAAGCATTATCAATAATTTATTGATTAGTTTTTACTTGATTTAATAATTTAATACTTAGTGAAATAATTTAAATTTCATATTACTCGATTGAGTTGGTCAATTAAAGTGTTAATTATTATTATTATTTTTATTTATTTATTTAATTTTTTTAAAGGGATTTATAAAACAGCATTTAAAAAGATTTTAAAATGATTTTTATAATATGTTTTATGTCAATTAACATATGTTTGATTCAGTTTAGATTTAAATTAATATTAGTGGTGAATTTAAATTTAAGTTTAAGTTAAAATTTTTAATTTTAATTGTAATTTCAATATTAAGTTTTAATTTTCAGTTAAGTTAAATTAAAAAATAATTTTAAGGTTAAAATGATGTTTAAGATTAAAAATGAGTTTAAAATCAAAATAATAATTTTTAAAGTGAAAATAATTTATAGAAATAATTTATTATTATTACTATTTCTTTTAAGATAACAGAATTTTATTATAGTGAAAAAAATAAGAGGAATATTTTTTTTAAAAAATATTTTTAAAACAATTTTTAAAATAATTTTTTTTAAAAAAAATAATTTTTGAAATTATTATTAAGTTAAAATAATTTTAAAAATATTTTTAAGTTAATTAAAATAATTTTTATATTAAAATAATTTTAAGTTAAAATAATTTTTAAGTTAAAATAATTTTTAATTTAAAATAATTTTTATGTTAAAATAATTTTTAAGTTAAAATGATTTTAAAAATAATTTTTAAGTTAAAAAAAATAATTTTTATGTTAAAATAAATTTAAAAGAGTTTTTAAATAATTTTTTAAATGAATTTTTAAAATAATTTTTAAATGAGTTTTTAAAATAATTTTTAAAATATTTTTAAAATAATTTTTTAAATGAATTTTTTTTTAAAAGAATTTTAAAATATTTTTTAAAATATTTTTTAAAGATTTTTTTAAAATAGTTTTTAAAGAATTAAAAAAAAAGAATTTTTAAAATAGTTTTTAAAGAATTTTTAAAATAGTTTTTTAAAGACTTTTTAAAATAGTGTTTAATGAATTTTTTAAAATAGTTTTTAAAGAATTTTTTTTAAAAATAGTTTTTAAAGAATTTTTAAAAATAGTTTTTAAGGATTTTTTCAAAATAGTTTTTAAAGAATTTTTAAAATAGTTTTTAAAGATTTTTTAAAACAGTTTTTAAAGAATTTTTTTAAAATAGTGTTTAAAGAATTTTTTAAAATAGTTTTTAAAGAATTTTTTAAATAGTTTTTAATGAATTTTTAAAATAGTTTTTAAAGAATTTTTTTTAAAAATAGTGTTTAAAGAATTTTTTAAAATAGTTTTTAAATTATTTTTTAAAATAGTTTTTAAAGAATTTTTAAAATAGTTTTTAAAGAATTTTTTTTAAAATAGTGTTTAAAGAATTTTTTAAAATAGTTTTTAAATTATTTTTTAAAATAGTTTTTAAAGAATTTTTAAAATAGTTTTTAAAGAATTTTTTAAAATAGTTTTTAAAGAATTTTTTAAAATAGTTTTTGAAGAATTTTTTAAAATAGTTTTTAGAGAATTTTTAAAATAGTTTTTAAAGAATTTTTAAAATAGTTTTTAAAGAATTTTTAAAATAGTGTTTAAAGAATTTTTTAAAATAGTTTTTAAAGAATTTTTTAAAATAGTGTTTAAAGAATTTTTAAAATAGTTTTTAAAGAATTTTTAAAATAGTGTTTAAAGAATTTTTTAAAATAGTTTTTAAATTATTTTTCAAAATAGTTTTTAAAATAGTTTTAAAAGAATTTTTAAAATAGTTTTTAAAATAGTTTTTAAATAATTTTTTAAGATAGTTTTTAAAGAATTTTTTTTTAAAATAGTTTTTTTTTAAAAAATAATTTTTAGGTTAAAATAAATTTTTAAGTTAAAATTATAAATTTTTAAGTTAAAATAATTTTTAGGTTAAAATAAATTTTTAAGTTAAAATTAAGTTTAATTTTTCAAAATAAATTTTTAAGTTAAAATTATAAATTTTTAAGTTAAAATAATTTTTAGGTTAAAATAATTTTTAGGTTAAAATAAATTTTTAAGTTAAAATTAAGTTTAATTTTTCAAAATAAATTTTTATGTTAAAATTATAAATTTTTAAGTTAAAATAATTTTTAGGTTAAAATAAATTTTTAAGTTAAAATTATGTTTAATTTTTCAAAATAAATTTTTAAGTTAAAAAAAATAAATTTTTAAATAGATTTTTAAGTTAAAAAAATTTAATTTTAATTTAATTTTAATTTAATTTTAATTTAATTTAATTTAATTTAATTTTAATTTTAATTTAATAGTCATCTAACCCGATCTATGTTGTCAATCAGGGAATCCTATAATTTTGTGAGATGAATTAAGTTCAACTTTAAGGTTTGTTTTTAACTTGTGTTAGATTCATGTTTAGCTTTGGGTTCAACAAATAGACGTTCTCTGGATAAACTTCTGGGCTATGGTGAGTCACTCGGACATTATTAAAGTAACCATGCCTTCGAGGTTTTCCAAATAGTCCTATTCACTGGACTTAGTACAAAACCTTGGTCTAACTGGTTAGGATTCATTAAGGGTAGCTTCGGTCAGTTCCACTTAACCAGATGCACCAGGTCGAAGCCATATCTTCCTAGACATGCATAGACTAAGCTTCCCTAACATACTATCATCCAAAACTTCACCAGTACCATTTTTCAAGTTAAACTTGAACCCTCTTTAACTAGTCCTAATTACCCTGTCGGGTAGGTTGGTTGGGGTTACCCTTTTCGGGTAGGTTGGTTAGGGTTACTCTGTCGGGTAGGTTAGTTTTGGAGGTGCCAGCTATTCTGGAGCCTCCCCCTGAATTATTGGCCATTAATTTAATTTTTAGTTCTGGGTTTATTATAGTTAAGTTTTGGTTACAATCTAATGTTTAATTTGTAATTTAGATTCAAGTTTTTAATTTTGAATTAATTAAATTAGTCAAATTATCTTTCTTTAAGAGAATGTATTTAATATTTAAATTTTCTTTCAATTTCACTTTTATTAGGTTAATTGAATTATCTTTCTTTAATAGCTTATTTTTAAAGTTTAAGTTTTTATTCATTTTTAACTTTGAATTAATTAAATTGTTTGAATTATGTTTCCTTAAAGGTTTATCTTTTAACCTTTTATTAATGGTTAATTTTGAATTTTTTGGATTATCTTTATTTAATATGTTATTTTTAACATTTAATTTTAATTTTGTTAAATTTAGTTTTGATTTTATCAAAGTGTTTGATTTTATTCTTATATTTTCTTTATTTTTTAAGTTGATATAATTAGTGGAATTTATTAGATTATTCTTATCGTTAAAACTTAATTTTTTATTAATTAAATTATCTTGGGTTTGGATAGGATTTTCTAGATTAATATTGTCTAGATTATTAAATAATTTATTAATTTTATCTAGATCAATATTGACCTTGTCATCTCTATCATTTGAGTTTTTAGATTTGTTTAGGTTTAAGTTTGAATTTTTTAAATTAATTGGATTTGTTTTATCAGATAATATCCTAGGGGTATTTTTGTAATTATTGTCAACTACATTATTTTCACATATATTTTCAGAAATAACCAGATCAATGCTCATATTTTTTAAACTACTATTAGCAGGGGTATTTTGGTAAATATCACTAACCTTGAGCGCAACCCCTAATTCAGTAGGCTTTTCGATTGGATCTAACCCGAGTTCGGATTCGATTTTTACTTGATCCTCGAGCTCCATCGGCTCCTCGTGAAGTTTGATCAATTGGGTCCAAAGCTCATGTGCATCTTTGTACTTTTCTAGTCTGCATAGAACATTGTTAGGTAAAACATTACAAATGATTTTACTTACATTTGTGTTTAGTTCTGAGTTCTGAGAAGGTTTTCTCAATATCAGCCAATAATCAAAGTTTACGCTTCCTAAGAAGCATTCCATTAATCGCTTCCAATAGTTGAAATCTTGATTGTATGGTGGTGGTTCGTGGGGGTTCCGTCCTTCTTGAAAAGTCATTATTCTTGCACACAGAGAGACAGAAAAAAAATCCCAAGACTTGTCTTGGATTAGCAGTGCTGGAAAAAATAATATTTCACTATTTTCGGGGAAAATAATAAAATATTATTAAAATATTTGAAAAAATATTATTAAAATATTTGAAAAAATATTATTTTAAAATTTTGAAAATGTAATATTTTTTAAATACTAAACAATGGTGAAAAGATGGCGATGTATTTTTCAAAAACCATTTTGGAGGGAAAAAACGAAAGGCGTAAGGTTTTATTTAAAAGACAAACGATATCTAATTTTTCTTTAAAAAAGTCCCCCCTTTGCCTGATTGGTGGTTGCACCAAATCAGTCTGATACCACTTGTAGGACCGTTAGATTCGATAGAGGGGTGAATATCGATTCGAAAAGTCGAGTAAAAATACGCAGCGGAAAAGTAAATGAACACGACTCCTACTCGAAGGCCCGTGGTCCTTGACCACTTCGTTGGGCAATCACTAACAATTAATATAATTACAAAATGAATATAGGGAATGCTAGTGAAACAAAGTAATACCGACAAGGAAATTAACTAAAAATCGAAGGAGCACTTTGTCGGAGCTTTGTTGGCGTCGCAGTAGAGCAGAAGGACCAGCAGTAGAAGAGTTCTCAGATTGATGATTGATTATGTGAAGCTCCTGCCTGGGGCTTCTTTTATATGTTGCTCTGGGCGCCTGGATTCCTTCCGGGAGCTTGGAATGTGACGTAGCTGCTCAAACCGTGATGCTCCACGTGGCGACGACTTGGCTGGATGTTCCAGAAAACTCTCTTTTCCTGCAAAACAAAGTTAGTCCGAGGCAATATATAACCTGCAACATAGATTGTTAGCACATTTTATAATAGTATGAATTAGCACAAATAGTATGACTTAAATTCCTTTCGGAATCTAGTCACGATCTCGACTTAGACATCCGAAATAGATCTAAGCGGATCAACGCCTAATGTTCCCTTCCGGACGTGCCCTGATCCCCTCCGTGACTTACCTCACTTACGTCCAGGACTTCACTATCGCATCGACCTGGACTTCTCGCCAGCGTCCGGTCAGCCCTCGACCCGCGGACTTCTCGCCACTATCCGGTTCCGTCAACCCCTTGGACTTCTCGACTATCCGGTCGTCGACCTAGTGGGCTGTGCGGACATCCATCGTCGACCGGCTTCTCCTGCACACTCGATCAGAGTGTTAGACAATAACAGACTAACTTAACCTGATTTGTCATTCATCAAAACCTGGGTTAAATCGTTAGTGCTAACCGCACCAACAGTTCTTTATTTTCTTCTCTGTTCTCATCCCTAGGTGCTTTAAAATCATATTTGATTGTTAGCAATATATCAAAATCTGTTTTTAAAAATACCTCCATATGACGCTTTCAAAGTACGAACTCTCCCTTAAAGGTAGATCCGCTACCTTAGTGGCCCCCCTAGCGCCGGCCCCACGGATATGGAGGGAGGTTCATGCAGGTACACAGGCCATAGGCGCATGACGAGATAAACCTCAGGTTGTCAGTTCCTGAGAATCGACCCCTGGCCATTACGCCAGAGATACCATGCGCCCACCGTCTGCACTACGCCCTGGGGGCAACGAACTCTCCCTTAAACTTCAATGGGTGAATGCTTGTTCCGACCATATATCTTCTTGTTGCTTTAGTTGGCGGTTAGTTCTTCTAAAGCGGTTGGACTCTGATACCACTTGTTAGATCGGGTGGACCGGTTAGAGGGGATGAATAGTCTGTAATTCAAAATTCAATTTCTTTTGCTATTTACTTAGCAATGACACAATTAATAAAAAAAGATAATAAAAGCATAAAGTAAGAAGTAGAGCATTACTTGGTTACAACATAAGTGGTTATTAATCCAAAACAAGTAGAAGCACTAACGAACTCCTTCTTTTACAGTGTCGAAGGCAGAGAAACCCATTACAGTAGTTAGAAGCTCAGAAATGAAGTACATAAATGACTATAAGGTGTGTTTTAAAACTCCTAAATCTAGGGTACTTATTATAGCCCTCTAGGTAAAAGTTATCATTGCTAACGTGATATTAGAGACACCTCCAATGACATCCAGGGGTCTCCAATGAGATAGAATTCCATCCACATCACAATGGCTTCTCAACAATTTTGGTTCATTCGAGGCGTCTTCGGTCCATCGGAGGTGCCTCAAGCACCATTTACGACATCTTATCAGTTGCATTCGAGGCGCCTCTAATCAACTGAGGCGCCATGGGTCTTCAAGTCAACTTCCGAGTTGATCATTTTTGAACTCCGCTCGCGTGGGTGATGCTATGGTCGTCCGGAGTTGAGCTTATCCAAATCCAACTCTGACTTTCTTCTCGAAAAAACTTCCTTTCTGCTTCTCGTCCCTCAGATGTACCATGTGCGTCCTTCTTGTTCCACCAATATATTCTTCAATAGCTTCTCGTCCTTTGGATGCATCGAACATGTGGACTCTCTTTCTATGTTATCTTTCTTGCTCGCTGCATCATCCGCTCAATTTTTTATATTTCTAAATCCTTATACACTTAGATACGACAAACATCAAATCCATAAACTTAACTTAATCCGATTGATCAATATCAATACCATTCGGAGATACTTATAATTACAATTGATCACTAAGAACGAAGATATATATTTTTGTCGATTTTATCAAATTCAATCCCATACCTATTATAGTAATATATATCGACGGTAGTCAATTCAATCCCTGGAGCACCCTAACATCCACGATTGTAGATTGTTATTTAGCTATGATAATAATATTTTGGCTTTTATTTCTCTCTCATTTTACTACATGTATCTGTGTTTCCACGTTACCCTGTCCATGCATGCATTCTCATGACTAGAGCTTTTGCTAAGAGCCGTCCAACATCTGTCCTTGGAAATGTCATTTCAAAGTTGACTTGCCGACCAAGTTGTCAACTTAATTGTAATTTGGCAACTGCACTTTGAATAATTCTTACGAGCAAAACATAAAGGATCATAATTACTTTATCCACCTAAACACGATAAGCACGAAAGTAAACGTTCCGTGAAGGATAGCACCTAATGAAATGACATGTTGTCGGATCAATATAATTAAATTTCAAAAGAATATTCTCCAATCCAGCACGTATCTGCTCTCATGTCATCACTCGAATCTATATATAATCTCTGATTGGTTTAATTTCATTAATCGCCAATATATAGACAGGATAAATATGCGTCAACTTCAGTAGTTTAATTACTTGCCGCCCTTCACAACTAGGAATTATTTGACTCCATAAGGATTACACAAGATCTAATAATTAATGGTACAATCAACTAATAATTCCATGTGTAATTAATTAAACATTAATGCAATGGTATCGACGTATCGTGCACTAAACAGCTCAAAGCCTCAAAGACAAGTCTATGCCTTTCTCTTTGTCTCCATCTCTTCCTCTCGCTGCTGCTCCGGCCGCTATCGCCCTCTGCCGGCCTTCTTCCTCGAGGTTATGCCTGGCGAGGCTCCGCTCGTACCTGTGCGCGTTCTGGTGGCCGCCCAACGCCTGAGAGCTGCAGAACTTCCTCTGGCAGTAACCGCACGTGAACACCCTCGATGGCCGGGTCGACTCCGGAGGCTCTAGCACCAACTCTGGGTTTGCCTCCTCCTCCAAGTTCTCCATGAACATGCACTTAATAATAACAAATTAAATTAACCGTGAGGTTCAACTGTTTATATATGTATGTATAACAGAATAACAGTAGTATTGAGAGCGCACATGTGTTGGGAAGAAGAAGAAGAAGAAGATAGAAGAGAAGAGGAGGAGGAGGAGGAGGAGGAGGAAGAGATGGGCAAGTAGAATGGAAGAAAAGGCGTGGATTTATTGTAGGGTTTGAAGCGTAAGGGAGGTGGTGCTCACTTGGTAAAAGGAATGCATGCGGACCCATCGTAGACTTGAGCGATGCACGCATAGAGAGGATAAGGGTTGATTATTATTATTATTATTAAAACTTTTTTTCTTTTTATAAAATAAAATTAAAAGTTAAGGAAAATATGAAAAATATTTAGATTTTTTTTATATATTTAAATTTATTATAGATGAATTACATGATGATTCTTTGTTTTAAAAAATTACAATTGAAGTTAAACGATTTCAAAAGGTTTATTTTTTTTATTTTTTATTTTGGCAATAATCACACGAGGGCAGCATTTTATTGGCAATAATCAAAATAAGTCCTATCCCACCGGCCTCTCTTTCAATATTATTATTTTATATTAAATCTTGAAATCGGCCGCAGACGTTGTGTCTGCTGCCGCATAATTATTTTTGATCTATTCAGTGTGGGTTACATTTGTTCCCTTAATATGCACAGTAAATTAGCTACAATATTATAACAATTATAATTTAAACTTATTCTATTAGACAACATTTATATTGTAGTAACCGTGAGATTGATATTAGCATTTGTGATAGTTGGGATGACATATTTTAGCTACAATATTATAACAATTATAATTTAAACTTATTCTATTAAACAATATTTATATTGTAGTAACCGTGAGATTGATATTAGCATTTGTGATAGTTGGGATGACATATTTTACCTTTTACTATCATAGCTATGAGACTGATACAATAATGCAGTCATATGGAAGCTCACATGAATGGAGGGGGACATCTCAGTTTTTTACCAAAAGGAACGATCATATTTCTTTATTTATCAAAAGGAGCACCTTAGTTTCAAAACTATAAAAACGAGCACCAAAAATAATATTATTTCCTTCTTACCCTTCTCGCCAACCTCCTAAATCCCCCCTCTCTCTCCCCATTTTCCAATTCATCTCCTCTCTCCAGGAATAAAAAGGGCCTGATATGATCTCATAACAAGTCCACGATGAGGTTGATATTTTTCCATATCAGGCCTACTCTGGGCCTAATATGGTCAAATATCAAGCCCACCAAGGGATGCATTGGAAAATAGCGTATGGAGAGAGGGGATTTAGGAGGTTGGCAGGAGGGGTAGGAAGGGAATAATACTATTTTTGATATTTTTTTTGATAGTTTTGAAACTAGGGTGCTCCTTTTGATAAATAAAAAAATGTGGTTGCTCCTTTTGGTAAAAAGCTGGGGACATTGAGGAGATTTCATTGGGCCACCCCTTTTTGGGGTTTTTCTTGGACGTAGGGCTGTAAATGAGCTGAACCGAGCTAGCCGAGTCGAGTTTTGGGATGTTCAAGCTTATTTGATAAGGTGACTGAGCTGAGCCGAGTCGGGCTTAAAATGAACCAAGCTTTTGAAATGATTGTGTAAGCTTGGCTTAGTTTATTTTTTATGAGTGAGTTTGTTTGATGCTTGGTTTGAGCTTGGGTTATTTAAATGCTATCGAGCTCTCAATTCGAGCTTAGCTTGAGCTTGGTTCGTTTAGATATTATTGAACTCTCAATTCAAGTTTGTTTGATTGTTTGAAACTCTTAGTTGTTTGATTGATTATTGAACTTGATAATTTAAACTTATTTTTTTTTATTTTATTTTATTATTTATTTAGCATATTGAAAAGAGTTTTATTAATGAATATAGTTCGTGAACATTATTCATGAACGTTGTTCATGAGCATTGTTCACGAACGTTGTTTACAAACATTGTTCACGAAAGTTGTTCACGAACGTTAACGAGCTAAACACATTTGTGTTCAAGCTTGTTTGTTTAGTTTAACGAGTTGTTCAAGCTTGTTTGTTTAATAATCTTGTGTATATTGAATGATGATAAATAAACTCTTACCAAGCCGAACACCAAGCTTGTTCACGAACAGTTGGTTCATTTACAACCCTACTTGGACGTGAAGTAAGAAAAAAGGGGGCCTACTTCTTCATTTTTTCTGCCCCAAGAAAGGAGTCATCGCTCCTATCGCTGCCTTCACCGGCCAGTCGCTGTCTCCCCTTCTCCCTTATGGCTGATGCCGACCGCCCCTCTCATCACCAGCCGTGAGAAGCCGCGGCCAGCTCGGGCCGCCCCTTTCTTCTCTCGGCGCTACCTCCCTCGCTTCTCCAAGATGTCGCTATCTCTTCGATAATGGCCGCCTTCGACAATGGCCACCTCTGTGGCTGGACGCCTTCTCCCCCACGGAAGCCACCCCTTTTCCTTCTCACGCTCATCGTCGCTCTCCCCCCTTTTCGTACGTCTCCTCCACCTCTTATCCATCATTGTGACTAGCCACCACTGTCGATCAGGCACACCGTCAACCACACCTCTATCGACCAAGCCCCCGTCTAGCTGTTGTCCCCTCCGGTGTTGTCGTCTTCCGATCTGACCAGCTGGCAGCCACCATCTCTAAGCATCTGATGCCGATCTGACGTAGATCCATCATTGTCGTATGCCTTCGATGCTGATCGAGCTGCCAGGGCCCCGAGCCTTTGTTGTTGTGTACTTCAATTTGTACTATGCCTCTATAGTCGATCCAGTTCCTCAACCTCAACAGTCAATTTGGTTCTTGGAGTCCTAGCCGTTGCTATGTTCCGACCTTCAAGCCATCCGACCTTTGAGTCATTGACATCTTCAGAAGTCGTCTGGTTTCCGAGCCATGTTGACAGTGTGTTCCGCCCTATCCAGCCATCGAGCCATTGTTGTGTTCCGGCCTTCGAGTCGTCTACCCTTTGAGCCGTTGTTGTGTTCTATCATGCGAGCCATTGTTATGTTCCACCTCCTTTAGATCTGTGCCTCCCTTCGGCTTGTTCTTGTAGGCCCAGTATGCTTTTACATTCAGTCTTTATGTACTTTATTATAGTACTATTTATCTACTTCATATACTTCACTGAAGATCTGACTTGAGAGTTGGAGTGGAAGGTCGGGGCAACCCAGACTCCCTCTAACGCTTGGTCTACCTTTACCTATTTATAGCAGCTTTGTAGGCACCATTGATGAGAGGCTTTTTGGCACCTTTAGTCTTCTCTTCTTGGTCTTTCTTGGAGGTCCAACGATTTAATCAACCTAGAAGACATTTCACCCCCTCCTTTTCCCTCCAAGTCATGGTGACTTGGTCCGCATTCCAACCAACTCACCAACATTCCATCTCTTGTTGCTTCTAGACGGGATCAAATTTGATGTCATTTGTGGGAACCTGTCCACCTGTTCTAGAATGTGAAGATGGGTAGTACTAGAAAATTCACTTCCATCACCATAACCCTGGAGGATTTTGACAAACATAGAACAACCACAATGTAGGAGCAAGAAATAAGAGTTACTTAGGTATTGTTCTCGTTCAACCGTTAGGCACTAAAAGTTCAAGAATCTTCATCCCAGCAGGATCCTACTCTCCATATCCTTGGTCGACATATTATTTCTATTACATTCTCTCCCCGAGTTCGTGGACCTTTGGGAGTTGTACATCAAACACTACAACATGATCACCATAGTCTCCCGCTCAACACAATCACCGCTATCGCTCTCTCTACATTGAGATAGGAGTACCTTACGACAAGAAAAGAGGCTATGATTGCTCTCTCGGACTTATGGTAAACTCAAAGTCTCTAACCCAGCATTATAGTATGTGGGCCCGCACTGTTAGAGACTGAGTGTGTGTTGCTACACTACGAAAGACTCTGATTCTTAGGACTTCACTCACACTTACGGCCATGGGCTCCGCTCCACTTATGGTCATGAGGGTATGCTCCCCTCATCTTCCGATCGGCTAAAGTCGATCGGACATGCTCTCATGGGCCCACTCCCCAACTCTCACTGACATCCGGGCTTAGCTCCCACTTACTTCAGGGCTTGGCTCCCATTTGCTATATTTGATAGGTGTCCTAAGGCAATCGCCTTATAGTTTGTACTATTTATTTCAAAAAATATAGATTTACAATTTGAGCACACTTTACTTATGTGTTTAAATGGTCTTAAACTCATTTACTGAATATTTGTAATACGACTGATAACATGAGAGAACTAGTGATTTGATCACAACTAGTGAAAGTCTCCACTTGTGTAATTATGAAAGTATTGAATATTCCCTAGTTAATGAATTGATGTATTCGAATCGATTCTATGAGACTAGCATGAGTTATACTTCTTGGTCTAACCAAGTTACTACTACTCACTAGCTGGAGATATTGAGATGCCAAGAGTTAAATATGGATGCTAGCTATGGTAACTAATTCATTAGAGTAACCTTCTGTAAGACTTCATAAGATTCTCTATATATATGGATACGTCTGTGAAGTACTTACTGCAGCTTGAGTACAAGTTTTCTTCGACTTGAGGTATTCAAGTCACCTTGGTCATGGAAGCTTATACTTTGACATTTTATGCAAAACATCTCCTTGGAGATGTGAACCCGAGATGATTTGGTATAAGTCAAAGTGTTCCAAGGTGTTTGGATAGCCCACAGAGGATTCACTGTTCCTTGCAAGGAGATGTATATCCTATAACCATTTGTCAGGATTGTTACTCAAAGTCTTTGCAAAGTATCACATGTTAAGAGTATGAGACTCTTAGACACATGTATAAGTAATTTGAATCCATAGGAGGAGGAGTTATTACTTGAGTTAGGTGTGACGTAGTCAACCTAGTGGAGATAGACACATAGACTATGTCCTGAACCAAGTGGGTATAAGATGCGTGAACGGAATAATGCACAACTTACTACAACTACTGAAGGATTAAGAACTAGTTCTTGAATCAACTGTGATTTTATGATTAATTGAGGATTATGATGTATTACTATTAGATTTTGAGGGGTGTCCTAAGACAATCACATTATAGTTTTTACTATTTATTTGATAAATATAGATTCACTATTTGAGTGCATATTATATGTTTGATGGTCTTGTAGGATCAAAAAGAATTTAGATATCTCCACAATAGCATGATATTGTCCACTTTGGGCCTAAGCCCTCATGGTTTTGCTCTTGGGCTCTCCCCAAAAGGCCTCATGCCAATGGAGATATCTTTTTCTCTTATAAATCCATGATCTTTCCCATGTGTTTCCAATATGGGACTATGTTTGCAACCTTGCAACCCCAACAATCCCCCCCTCAAACAAAGGACCATAGGCTTCCCACGTCCGATCCTCGACTCACCAGGTCTTCCTGCCCCTCGGTCCACTCGACCTACTAGGACTTCCTTGCCTAGTCGCAACTAGGACTTCCTACCTGGTGTCTGGTTCTCTTGATCCGAACATAGGAGCCCCCACTTTCTTTGTTCGAGGTCAATATTGTACCCACATGGCTCAATCAAACGATAACTCTTGTGCACAGTCGGCGGTTAAACCTTCTGGCAGTCCGGGCTCTGATACCAATTGTAGGATCGAAAAGAATTTAGATATCTCCACAATAGCATGATATTGTCCACTTTGGGCCTAAGCCTTCATGGTTTTTCTCTTGGGCTCTCCCCAAAAGGCCTTATGCCAATGGAGATATCTTTTTCTCTTATAAACCCATGATCTTTCCCATGTGTTTCCAATATGGGACTATGTTTGCAACCTTGCAACCCCAACAGGTCTTAAACTCATTTACTAAATGTCCGCAATACAATTCATATCATGAGAGAATTTATGATTGGATCAAACTTGTGATTATCTTTATATGTACAATTATGAACGTATTAGAATTTTCTTAGTCGTCGAATTAATGCATTTAGACATCATTAATTCTGTAAGACTAGCATGAGTTATACTCTTTGGTTCACCAAGCAACTATTTTCTCATAGGTTAGACACATTGGGATGTCGAGAGTTAAACGTAGATGCTAATTATGGTAATTAGTTCATTCGAGTGACTCGCTGTAAGACTTCATATGGTTCTCTACATATATATAGATATGCCAGTGAAAGTTCTTACTGCAACACGAGTGCAAGTTTCCTTCGACTTGAGGTATACAAGTCATCTTGGTCATGGAGACTTATACTTTAATATCTTAAGCAAGCATCTCATTGAGGTGTGGACCTGGGATGATTGGGTATAAGTTGAAGTGCCCGAAGGTGTTTAGATAGCCCACAATCGATTCACTGCTCCTTGCGAGGAGACGTATACCCTATCTATTGGTGTTACTCGAAATTTCATTCTGTTTCCCTTGTACAAAAATTTGTACCAGCACAAAACTTTTCCTAGCAACCCATGTGCTTTTCAGAAGTTAAACTTGGATTGCAAACGAAACTTAACATTATTAATCCAAGTTCAACCCATGTGTTCATCAGAAGTTAAACCATATTATAGAAGTTGATTAAATATCTATTTCAAGGATTGGCTTCTAGGTCGTTGGCGAGGCACTCGACCTTCTTGGGTATGAGATCATCCACCACTTCCTAGTCAAAACCTTTCAAAGAAATTGAATATTTAAACTCCTTACAGTAAACTCTAGGTTAAACTACAAAGACTTTAATCAAAGCACAAGATCGCTAGCATCTTGTGTTGATATTTCAGGATCCATACAAAAGAAAACTAAACTAGTACACAACGGAAACAATTAACTAGTTATAACTTTCTTTATATCTTAAAGACCTCTTGATCTTCTGTTGTATTCCTCTCCTCATCGTTGGACATCATGTGGGCGACGATCTACCAAGACAAAGACACCCGGCCTTCTCCTTCCTTTCCAAACTCTCGGCCACAAAGAATGCAAAGTGAAGAGGCGCCTTCTTCTTCTTCTTCTTCTTCTTCTCCTCCTCCTCCAAGCAACTGGCCACCAAGTGCTTCTTCTCTTCTTCTTCTTCTCCTTCAAGCCGTGACCACCAAGGTCAGATGAGCACCAATCCTAGAGGGAAGAAAAGAAGGAAGAAGGAAATAGGTGCCGCTGGCCTTAAGGAAGAAAACAAGAGAAGAAGGGGCCGACCACACAAGAGGAGAAGAGAAAACTTCGGTTCTCTTTGGGCACCACCCTCCTCCTTTTTTATATTCTTTTCTAGTGGCTAAAAAGAAATTTTTTAAATAAAATTTTCCTTTTATTTCTATTGTGGATCGTTTATAAAAAAGGAAAGATTTTAACAAAATTAAAATATCTCTTTTTTAAACCATTGTAAATAACTATAAAAGAAAAGATTATAACAAAATTTTGTTTTAAATAAAATCTTTCTTTTATTTCTATTATGGTTGGTTACAAAAAAGGAAAGATTTTAACAAAATTAAAATATCTCTTTTTAACCATTGTAGATAACCATAAAAGGAAAAATTTTAACAAAATTTTGTTTTTTAAAAAACTTCCTTTTCTATTAAGTTATGGTCGGCCCCTTGCTTGGCCGACCCACATCTTGGGCACCAAGCAAAGCTTGTGGCCGACCCCTTTCTTGGGTAGGAAGGATAATCAAAATGGGTGAATGCGAGGCTTTATAGAGGCTACAATAGGGACCTAGAGGAGGAATTGGTTTTGACCTCCTAATGAGCTTAAGCTTCCTGTGTTCGACCTGAACACCCAACTCAAGTTCATCAATAATAACTCATATCACTAAAGAGTTATTATTGAACTACTGTACCAATCCCATATTACATTATGAGCTCTTTTTTATCATGAGTGCGTTAATCTCCCTGTGTTTAAGATATCGAATGTCCATTAATTAAATGAGTTGTTGACAACTCACTTAATTAACATCTAGCTCCAAGAGTAGTACCACTCAACTTTATTGTCATGTCGGACTAAGTCCATCTACAAGGTTTACATGACAATCCTTATGAGCTCCACAAGGGGGCATCATCAACCTAGATAACTAGGACACAGTTTCCTTCTATAATCAACAACACACCATATAAATAATATTATTTCTCAACTTATCGGGCCTATTGATTTAACGAATAAATCTCACCCTTTGATAAATTAAAGAAAAAAATACTAAGTACATGTTCTTGTTATTATATCAGGATTAAGAGTACACACATCCATAATAACAGATGTTCTGTTCTTTTATGCAGTCAGTATAAAAGGAACAACCTCAAATGGTCCTGCTCTATACACACATAGTGTACTAGTATAATTTTATAGTCAAGATAAATTAGTACCAAATTATACTACAACCATTTCAATGGTTTGTCCCAATCTATCTTGGTTGTGAGCTTCTATTTATAATTTATAAGGAACTAATAACATGAATCTTCTGTGTGACACCACACACCATGTTATCTATAATATAAATTAAATGGACAACTGCATTTAACTAAATGCAGACATTTGACCAATGTGATTCTCATTTCAAAATAAATGTCCATACACAAAGCTAGGATTTTAGTATATATTCTATCAATCTCCCACTTATACTAAAAGACTATGCTGCCATATATGCTGTCATACATCTGATCCCCATCCCCTCAACATGTCCATCAAAAGCTTTCACTAGAAGGGCCTTAGTGAAAGGATCTGTGAGGTTATCTTCTGATGCAATCTTGGCGACAACAACTTCTCCTCGCTTTACGATGTCTCGTATGAGGTGGTACTTGCGCTCAATGTGTTTACTTGCCTTATAGGATCGAGGTTCCTTCGAGTTTGCTACTACACCACTATTATCACAATAAATTGTGATAATTTTGGGTAAACCAGGAATCACATCTAAGTCCATCAAAAAGTTTCTGAGTCATACAACTTCTTTGGCTGCCTTAGAGGCTACCACATACTCAGCTTCTATGGCGGAGGCTGAAACACATTTCTGCTTAACACTCCTCCATGCTATGACTCCACCTCCCAAAGTAAAGGCATACCCTGAGGTCGCCTTACTATTGTCCCTATCTGATTGGAAGTCCAAATCCGTGTAACCTACAGGGAACAAATTATCTGCCTAGTAAACTAACATATAATCTCTAGTCTTTTTCAGATACTTCAATATATGCTTTATGGCAGTCCAATGTCCTTGTCCTGGGTTACTTAGATATCTGCTAACTATGCCCACGACAAAACAGATATCCTGTCTCGTACATAGCATCACATATATTAGGCTTCTTACAACCGAAGCATAAGGAACTGCCTTCATGTCCTCTATTTCCTTTGATGTTTTAGGAGACATCTCTTTAGATAAAGGTACTCCATGCCAAAAAGGTAGAAAACCTTTCTTGGAGTTTTGCATGCTAAAACGAGTTAGAATAGTATCGATGTATGAAGCTTGGGATAAGCACCACATTCTTTTCTTGCGATCCCTTATTACTTCGGTCCCAAGAATATGTCCACATTCTCTTAAATCCTTCATATCAAACTGCTTGGACAACCATACCCTTACATCTGACAACACTTTGACATTGTTGCCAATGACCAAAATGTCATCTACATATAGTACAAGAAATACCACCACGTTTCTGTGACTCTTCTTGTATACACAAGACTGATCCAGACACTGAATAAATCTATAAGACTGGATCACTTCATTAAACTGGATGTTCCAAGATCTCGAAACTTGCTTCAGTCCATAGATAGACCAATTGAGAGACCGATTGAGCTTACACACAAGATGCTCTTTGCCTTTCGCAATGAATCCCTCTGGTTGCTTCATATGGATATTTTCTTCAAGACTTCCATTAAGGAAAGCTGTCTTGACATCCATTCTCCAAATCTCATAATCCATATGAGCGACAATAGATAAAAGAATCTGGATAGACTTAAGCATGACTATCGACGAAAATGTTTCCTTATAATCGATTCTCTCTTTCTGAGTATACCCTTTTGCAACAAGCCTTGCTTTGAAGGTTTCCACCTTCCTATCTATCCCTCTTTTTATTTTGTAGACCCATTTACATCTAATGGATTTTACACCATTTGGTGGTTCTACAAGCTCCCAGACCTGATTAGAGTACATAGATTCTATTTCAGAGTTCATTGCACTTTGCCAAGATGTTGCATCTTTATCTTGGAGTACTTCATCATATATCCAAGGATCAGGTTCATGTTTGTTGGTGCAACCTTAGGTCAAGGTTGACCTAGTTGACCTGACTCGAGTTGACCTAACTCGAGTTGTATTTTGATGTTTGACGAGAATAGAAAAGTTCTATTTTGATGTTTGACGAGAATAGAAAAGTCCTA
The DNA here is from genome assembly GCF_018446385.1 of Zingiber officinale. Lineage (NCBI taxonomy): Eukaryota > Viridiplantae > Streptophyta > Magnoliopsida > Zingiberales > Zingiberaceae > Zingiber > Zingiber officinale. Next base: position 71,184,663 of record NC_055995.1, read on the forward strand.
TTCTGATGTTTGACGAGAATAGAAAAGTTGTATTCTGATGTTTGACAGAATACAAACTTGGGAGATTGTGGGTGCAATCTTTGGTCGAGGTTGACCTGGTTGACCCGAGGTGAGTCGACCTGATTCGGGAAATCCTGGTGAGTGAAGCCAGGTGAAAGTCCTGGTGAGTGAAGCCAGGCAAGGGAAAGTCCTGGTGAGTGAAGCCAGGCAGTTGGAAAGTCCTGGTGAGTGAAGCCAGGTAGTTGGAAAGTCCTGGTGAGTGAAGCCAGGCAAGGGAAATCCAGATAGGTCAAGGTTGACCAGACATCTGGTGAAAAGTCCAAGTATGAAGACTTGGCACGAGAAAAGTTCAAGTATGGAGACTTGGCACGGAAAAGTCCAAGTATAGAGACTTGGCACGGAAAAGTCCAAGCAGGGAGCTTGGCACGTGAAAAGTCCAAGTATGGAAACTTGGCATGGGAAGTCGGAGAGGGCTTAGTAGCTCGTTCTCCGGACTAGGTCAGAGAGGGCTCGGGAGCTCGTTCTCTGGATCGGACGTGGAGTCGGAGAGGGCTCGGTAGCTCGTTCTCGGACCAGTCCGAGAAGCTCATAGGCGTTGGATCGGAAGGACGGAGAGGGCTCGGTGGCTCGTTCTGACTAGGTCGGAGAGGGCTCCGTGGCTCGTTCTGACCGGACGAAGTCGGAGAGGGCTCGGTGGCTCGTTCTCCGGACTAGGTAGGGTTTAGGGCTGGGAGCTCTAGACCTGGACCGTTGACCGATCTAGTGATACTATGGTTTTCGATCGGTGCGCGGTGACCGATCAACAACGTGGCTCATCAGTAAGCAATCGATCGGTCACCGAGACCGATCGAAACGATCGAGGCGAAGAAGATCGGGAGAAGAAGATGGAGGACGAGATCCACATTCTGACCGGGTCCGCAGCCGATCAGAGACGAGGCCAACTCTCTGTGAGAGTTGGCTCGTCTCTGATCGGACCCGATCGGAACAATCCGATCGGTCCCAAGACCGATCAGGGTGAAGCCTGATCGGTCTGGATCTAGCCGTTGTGAGTGACAACGGCTAGATCTCGGTCTTCTGTGTCTTCTTCTGCCTTCACAGGTTTGCAGGTTCAGCTATATAAAGAGTCGAGCGACTCTACAGGACTTCCTTCTTGCTTCTGCAAGTTCTTCCTGGTTCCTTCTGCGAGCTTTGCTGAGCTCATACTTCTTGAAGCTTCGCGTGAGCTTCCCTGCTGCTGGCATCCGTGAAGCTGCTGCTTCATCAACGGACTCCAGACGAGAAGGCAAGCTTGTTTGTTTTACATTCATATTGTCTTGTGCTTCTTTGTATTTTGTGTACTTCTATCTTGCTGTTGCAAGAGTTATTGTGGCGAGGTTTCTCCACCCAGAAGGAGTTCATATTAGCCGGTTATCCGGGGTCTCATCCACCGACGGATTGATAGGCTTCGTCCACCTTACGGACACGCCGAGGAGTAGGAGTATCATCTCCGAATCTCGTTACATCGCTGTGCTTGAGGTTTGATTTCTCCATTTACGTTTCTGTTGTTATTTTTCCACTGCGCTAACTTGATTTGCAGAAAGAAACGCGAATTTGGGGTCGGCTATTCACACCCCCCCTTTCTAGCCTCATCCGAAGATCCTAACAAGTGGTATCAGAGCAAGGTTGCTCTTCGTCGGATTAACACCCAGGGGAGCACAAGCTAGAGAATGGATCGACTTGGAGAAGACGTCACGATTCCACCCTTCTACGATCGCGACGACTTCGCGTTTTGGAAGGTAAGAATGAAGTACTTTCTTATGACTAACTTAGTTAATTGGAATTGTATACAAGTAGGTTTTGTTCCTCCAAGGGATGAAGAAGGAGAAATTCTTGAAAAGAAGAGGTGGACGAAGGAACAAATCCACTAATCCGTAATCAACGACGAGGTAATGAAATTTTTTGAATTCTCATTACCTAACGATATCTTGTGTAAGATAGGTGGTTACAACAATGCCAAGGAATTGTGGAACAACTTGGCCAAGTTCCATGAGGGAAGCTCCAATTCAAGTCATGAAGAGGAGTCAAGTGAGTCAAGTAGCTCACTTCATGGAGGTAAGGAATTAGAAGTTGAGGGCTACTCAACATCTAAGGAAGAGGAGGAGGAGAGTTCTTCTTCAAGATTGGAGCAAGAAGAAGAAGCCTCTACTTTCGGAAGAGATGAAGAAGAAAGCATACAACCATCCTCAACCCTAGGTAACTCAAGCAATTTACTTTCAAGTAAATTACATATAATGTGCTTTGAGTGTAGGGAATTTGGGCATTACAAGAGTAAATGTCCAAAGAGGATTAGGAAGACTCCACCGGCGCCAAAGGTCAAGAAAGTCGGAGTCCCGATACGCAAGGGTAAGGAGCACGTGGTGTGCTTCCAATGCAAGCGAAGGGGACACTATAGGAGCCAATGTCCGAGGGGGAGGCGATCTCACAAGGACAAGAGACCGAGCACATCGATAGGGGGAGCTAAGGCAAACCCTAAGGTAACCTTTAAGGCACATTCTTGCAATTTGAATAAGACACATGTTAATAGTAGTTTTGTTGCAATTGCCAATGATGATAAGCATGATAACTATAGTAACCGATACACGTGCTTAGGTGCCAAACATGTTAGCCTAGATAAGGACAATACTAGAAAAACCAACCCTAGAATTAACTCATCTAAGGTTAAGGAAAACCTAGGTAGGAATCCCAAAACAACTAGACATATGCCTAGGAATACCTCAAAGAAAAATGACAAATTAAAACTTGAGGTATTAGAAAAGGAAAATCAAGTCTTGAGGTCAAGACTTGACACCTTAGAAAAGACCCTTAAGAATTTGGAGAAGTCGACTCTAGGGTCTAAGGGTCAAAAATCAAAGCCCACTTATCATAATGTTCCATTCGATTATGGAACAAGACCTAGGGCTAGAAAGACCATCACCAAGGTCACAAGGGGAATCACCCCTAGAGTTGATCTTGATGAGTCCCAAATGACCAAGGCTTTAAAGCCTAGGAGGGTCATTAGGAGGGTTGCTAGGGAAGTCATCCCTAGTGAATATTTAGTGAACCTAATGAGCTCAAATAGGTATTGGGTTCCTAGGAGCGTGATTCCATCACGCTAGATGGTTTAGGGTGTGCCAACCTTACTTGAATAGGTAGTTAACCTAATCATGGCAAAAGGTGGCACTTTAGGAATTTTCAAGGTGTAATCAAGCCTTGAAAATGAAATGGAAAGTTATTCCTAAGATGATTAGCATGTGCCAACCATATTCAAGGAATTCTCTAGGGTCAATCTAATTGGCACATAGTGATCTAAAAATCTTTAGTATATGATTTTAGGTCTATTACACTTAGGAATATGGAATTTATGGCAAAATGATCAAAATTATCAAAAATGGCAACTAAGGCTAGAATTAGGTATTTTCTATACTTTTATATATTATTTGTCATGCCTTATTTAAGTTTCATTACTTTATGACATGACATCATGACATTGGCACATGTTTTCACTTATGATATTACTTTATGCCATGTCATCATCTTTTGCATTTATAATCAATTAATTTGATTTAAGGACAAAAACACAATTTGATATGGAAATCAAATTGTTGTTTAGAAAATGCACGAGAACTTAGCTTAAGATGACCTAAAACCATATCTCACATCAAAATTGACTTGGATGTGTTTGATACACCTTAGATGTGTGTGAGATATTAGGATGATGAGTTAGGATCAAGGTGCATAGTTCTTATACCTAGATGCGCCTAATTCGAAATTGAGGATCATAGTGAAAGCTTGTGTACAAGTCATGTACATTTAACCCTAAGATTGTGGTCATAAATTAAATGGTTTAAAATCATTTCAAAATTGATTTGTAAAACCTTGATGAAGTTTTTCTAGTGATAGCATTCATCATTGAGCAAGTTGATACAAAGTTTTTGAAACTTTGAGCTATTTCAAAACTTTTCGAACTTTGTATCAAGATTTGAAAATGGAAGTTATTTTCATAGAAAACTATTTTTCCATGATAGTATATGTTATGAGGAATGTATCCTCAAAATTTTATAATTTTTGGAATTTTCTGTAATTTTGTAGGGGTTTCTGAATTTCGGGAGGAAGAAATTCAGAAATCAGATGTGTGACCGATCAGGAGGTTTCCTGATCGGTCCAGGGGATGTTGGATCGGTCACTGGACCGATCCAGGGAGCTCCTGATCGGTCTGGTGACCGATCAGGGCGTGCCAAATTCTGTTTGATTTGTCTGAAATTTCGACTGAAAGTTAAAACACAGTTTGTGTTTTGGATTTCTAAAGGTTTGAAACTCTCCAAGACATTGTTGGTGCAATGGTCAAGGGGGAGTTAACCTTTAGGGGGAGTTTTACCTATTAGTCAAGGGGGAGTTTTTAATCTAAAGACTTGAGTGATATGAGATTATCACTAAGTTGATTGTTGACTCTAGTATCAAGGGGGAATTTAAGGGTTTCAATGAAAGGTATGGGACTCTTGACCTTGATTCACTCTTTTTGATGTGTGTCAAAAAGGGGAGAATGGGAGAATGTCCAAAGAATGTTCAAGGAAGAACATTGGAAAACCTAAGTTAGGTTATCGGGTTAACCTAACTTGATTAGTTTGTCAAACATCAAAAGGGAGATTGTTGCAACCTTAGGTCAGGTTGACCTGTTGACCTCAGTTGGATGACTCGACTGTTGTTTTGATGTTTGACGAGAATAGAAGTTCTATTTTGATGTTTGACGAGAATAGAAAAGTCCACGTCTTGTGAAAGAAAAGTTTGTGTATTCTGATGTATACGATTGTGAGAATACTTGGGTCGAGGTACCGTGGGTGCAATCTTTGGGAGAGTCGAGTTGACTGACATTGGAGAAATGAGAGTGAAGCCGAGGTGACCGGTGAGTGAAGCGAACTGAGAAATGAGGTGTGAGTGAAGCCAGTCGCAGTGGAAGCAGCTGGTGGTGCCTGAGGCTGAAGCGAAGCAGGTCAAGGTTGAGGCTGACCAGACATCTAGTGAAAAGTCCAAGTATGGAGACTTGGCACGAGAAAAGTCCAAGTATGGAGACTTGGCACGGAAAAGTCCAAGTATGGAGACTTGGCACGGAAAAGTCCCAAGCAGGGAGCTTGGCAGGAAAAGTCCAAGTATGGAAACTTGGCATGGGAAGTCGGAGAGGGCTTGGTAGCTCGTTCTCCGGACTAGGTCGAGAGGGCTCGGGAGCTCGTTCTCGGGACCGGACGTGGAGTCGGAGAGGGCTCGGTAGCTCGTTCTCGGACTAGTCGAAGGATCGGTAGCTCGTTCTCGGGACCGGATGGAGTCGGAGAGGGCTCGGTGGCTCGTTCTCCGGACTAGGTCGAGAGGGCTCGTCGTGGCGTTCGAGCCAAGCTCGGAGAGGGCTCGTAGCTCGTTCTCGGACTAGGTAGGGTTTAGGTCGGAGCTCTAAACACGGATCGGTCGCCAGATCGATCCGGATACTATGGGTTTTCGATCGGTGCGGTGACCGATCAAGAATAAACAGTGGCTCAGCTCATCGTAAGCAATCGATCGGTCACCGGACCGATCAAGAAACATCGGAAGCGAAGAAGATCAGAGAAGAAAGAGGAGGATCGGTCTTGGACCTATCCACGAGTCTCGATCGACCACGACGGCCGATCGAGAGCGAGGCCAACTCTGTGAGAGTTGATCGGATCGGGACCGATCAACATAAGGCTCTGATCGGTCCCTAGACCGATCGGAGCACTCTGAACCGATCGGAGTGTGCCTCGATCGGTCAGTCAGCCGTGTTGTGAGTGACAACGGCTAGATCTCGATCTTCATGTCTTCTTCCGCCTTCACAGTTTGCGGGTTCATATATAAAGAGTCGAGCGACTCTACAGGACTTCCTTCTTGCTTCTGCAAGTTCTTCTTGGTTCCTTCTGCGAGCTTTGCTGAGCTCATACTTCTTGAAGCTTCGCGTGAGCTTCCCTGCTGCTGGCATCCGTGAAGCTGCTGCTTCATCAACGGACTCTAGACGAGAAGGCAAGCTTGTTTGTTTTACATTCATATTGTCTTGTGCTTCTTTGTATTTTGTGTACTTCTATCTTGCTGTTGCAAGTGTTATTGTGGCGAGGTTTCTCCACCTAGAAGGAGTTCATATTAGCCGGTTATCCGGGGTCTCATCCACCGACGGATTGATATGCTTCGTCCACCTTACGGACACGCCGAGGAGTAGGAGTATCATCTCCGAACCTCGTTACATTGTTGTGCTTGAGGTTTGATTTCTCCATTTACGTTTTTGTTGTTATTTTTCCGCTGCGCTAACTTGATTTGTAGAAAGAAACGCGAATTTGGGGTCGGCTATTCACACCCCCCCTCTCTAGCCTCATCCGAAGATCCTAACAATGTTCACCAGGGATCAAGTCCGAAGATTCTCCCAAAAACATGAATCTATCAAGTTACCTAACAACCCTCCCACTACGACGAGACACTACTTGTAATTGTGCATCATTTGTGACACATGTTGTAGTTTCTTGTGGTATCTCATCTTGTACCGTTGGTACTAAAGTAGACGTGTCTTCTCTTATTTCCTCAAGAATAATTTTACTCATGGGCTTGTGGTTCATTACATAGTCCTCTTCTAAAAATCGGGCATTGGTGCTAACAATGACCTTCTGATCTTTAAGACTATAAAATAAACCATCTTTTGTTCCTTTAGGATAACCCACAAACAAGCGAACTTTTGTATGTGATTCCAACTTATCAGTGTCTCCCTTCAGCACATGTGCTGGACTACCCCAAATCTGAATATGTTTCAGACTAGGTTTATGCTCATTCCATAATTCTATGGGAGTAGAGGTTACTGACTTAGAAGGTACCAAGTTCAGAATGTACACTGTCGTTTCCAGAGCATATCCCCAAAATGAATTTGGTAATTCTGAATAACTTATCATTGATCTAACTATTTCTATAAGAGTCTCATTCCTTCATTCTGCCACACCATTCTGTTGGAGTGTACAGGTGTAGACAGTTGGAATTGAATCCTGACCTCTGATAAGTAACTCCTAAACTCTCCTAAGAGGTACTAACCACCACGATCTGACCGTAGTGTCTTGATACCTTTACCATGACGTTTCTCCACATCAGCCTTGTATTCTTTGAACTTATCAAAGCACTCAGACTTGCGGCGCATCAAGTAAATACACCCGTATCTCGAATAGTCGTCTATAAAAGAGACAAAATATTCGAAATTACCTCTTGCCTGGATAGTCATAGGTCAACACAAATCAGAATTAACCAATTCCAACACATCTTTGGCTCTATACCCCTTGGCCTTAAAAGGTCTCTTGGTCATTTTTCCTTCCAAGTAAGATTCGCATGTTGGAAAATTTTCCACCACTAATGAACCCAAAGGTCCATTGACTATTAGCCTTTGAATCCTACTCAAGTTAATATAAACAAGCCTTAGATGCCAAAGATATTTTTGGTTTATTTCTGAAGGTTGCTTTCTTTTATTAGAATTAAAAGATATGTTATTAATTTCTATTTGTTACATCGTGGGAGTTATTGGATTAAGAGTGTACAAATTGCCAACCAATGTACCAGAATAGATAACCATCATATATTCCTTGACAACCACTTTATCATCATAATAAACCGAATATCCATCCTTAAATAATTTAGAAATTGAAATCAAGTTCTTTCTAAAACATGGTACGTAAAGACAATTTCTCAAAATCAATGTTTTATTCCTATCAAAAGATAAATAAACATCTCCCACTGCAACAACCACCACTTTCATAGCATTACCCATGTAGACAGTAATCTCCCCTTCATGTAGTCATCGAGTTTCCTGGAACCCTGCAATGAATTGCAGACATGATCAGTGGCTCCCGTATCTATACATCAGGTACTGGTAGATAACACCACTAAACATGCTTCAACTACTAGAGAATAAGATATACCTTTATTGTTCTCCTTTTTGCGAGGACATTTCACTTTCCAATGTCCAGACTGCTTGCATGTGAAGCACTTGCCCTTCGGCTTCTTCACTCCTGCATGCGTCCCAGTTCCTAGAGATCGATTCACTTTCTTTGCTGAACCAACTTGTTTCTTTTTCTTCTTTCTGTCTTTTGGCTTATTCTGCTGCTTGAAGTTCTGTCAGAAGTTCCGCCAACGAATAAATACTTTTGTTCATGTTGTAGTTCAGGCAGAATTGCTCAAAACTTTTAGGCAGCGTTTGGAGAATGATATCGACCTGGGTTTCCTCATCGATTTATGCTCCAAGGACTTCCATCTCATTCAAAAGAGCCATCATTTTGAGGATATGATCCCTTATGGGTGTCTCCTCAATCATGGTGGTCGTCATCAAGTTTCTCATAGCCTCCTGCCTAGCAGCCCGATTCTGGTGTCCGAAGTGTTCCTTGAGATTGCGCATCATGTCATAAGCAGTAGGCATGACCTGATGTTGATGTTGCAGCACATTTGACATAGAAGCCAAAATGTAACACTGCGTCATCTCATCTGCCCTGACCCATTTCTTATGATACTCAATCTCCTCTTCACTAGAATCACTATTAGGCAGGCTTGGACAGATCTCAAAAAGTACGAACTTGTAACCTTCAGCAGTTAAGACAATGTCCAAGTTTCGTTTCCAATCAATGTAATTAGGACCAATAAGTTTGTTTTCTTTCAATATAACAGTAAGAGAATTGAAAGCCATTTGAATTCCTAAGAATCACAAAATATTTGGTCAAAACTTTAGAATTTAAAATAATATTGATTCCTCAAACAATATCATTTAAATTCACCAACACCTCAAAACACCGTGAATTTTATATGCCATGATAGTGTGGATGTATACAAATTCAAACATTTGTAAGAGGGGATTTTACCCATTAATTTTATTATCTTGTCAGCCTAACTTTATGACAAATAAAATTAATAGTTGGTTTTTCTTTGGTCATATAAATAATAGCAGTGACTCCGATGGGGAGGATATTATTCAATGCGTCTAAGTGTATACCATTATTTGATACTTAGTCCATTAAATAAGATTGTGCCCCTTCAGATGGAGAAGATCACACAAACCTAAATAATTTCCTATAATCATCCATAAAGGGAGTTTAATCTAGTGATCCGCAAACAAACTCATTCGATGTGGAGGAAGGCACTCAAAGCCAACGCGCAAGTTTGAATGCATCACTTACAAACTAGTAATGGAGACCGTGGAATTTAAATAATTCGTCTCCCACTTAGTTATTTAAAACGAGTAATTTTAACATGCACACACACACACAACACATATAAATAGCATAAAAGGCGATAAATATGAAAAATAATTTTCCAACTATTATGGCCTCATCCATAGCTGTCCTCCGTGTGCCACTAACCCTAGCTGTCACCAACGGGTCATGTCATCGCGTCTATCTTGCTTCATTTTCCATTGCACCTCTGGTCCTCAAATAGCACCACGCCTCGCAAGGATACGATCCGCGATAAAAATAAAATTTTACATTTATCGATCCTATACTTCACAAGAGAATGTACATGTAATCTAGATCGAACAGAATGTAAAATCCTAAAACTAATACAACTCCTACTTTATTTAATAATTATAATCATGCACACATATAAAATACCCTCGACATGCTCGAGGGTCCAAATCACACACAAACACAATAGGACCATAATAGTTGGAACTAGGATGCCTGCAACCATAGAGTTAATCTATTTGCGCATCCTACTATTATCCTGCCTAAATTTATATATGAAAAGTGCATAATTTAACTGAAAACCAAACTCACAGAGGCAGAAAACTAGCTTTGATACCAATTGTTGGTACTACTCGGAATTCCATTCTGTTTCCCATCTACAAAAATTTGTACAAGCACAGAACTTTTCCTAGCAACCTATGTGCTTTCAGAAGTTAAACTTGAATTGCAAACGAAACTTAACATTATTAATCCAAGTTTAACCCATGTATCCATCAGAAGTTAAACCATATTACAGGAGTTGATTAAATATCTATTTCAAGGATTGACTTTTAGGTCGTTGGCGAGGCACTCGACCTTCTTGGGTATGAGATCATCCACCACTTCCTAGTCAAAGCCTTTTAAAGAAATTGAATATTTAAACTCCTTACAGTAAACCCTAGGTTAAACTACAGAGACCTCAATCAAAGCACAAGATCGCTAGCATCTTGTGTTGATATTTCAGGATCCATACAAAGGAAAACTAAACTAGTACACAACGGAAACAATTAACTAGTTATAACTTTCTTTATATCTTAAAGACCTCTTGATCTTCTGTTGTATTCCTCTCCTCATCGTTGGACATCGTGTGGGCGACGATCTACCAAGACAAAGACACCCGGCCTTCTCCTTCCTTTCCAAACTCTCGGCCACAAAGAATGTAAAGTGAAGAGGCGCCTCCTCCTCCTCCTTCTTCTCCTCCAAGCAACCGGCCACCAAGTGCTTCTTCTCTTCTTCTTCTTCTCCATCAAGCCGTGACCACCAAGGTGAGATGAGCACCGGCCCTAGAGGGAAGAAAAGAAGGAAGAAGGAAATAAGTGCCGTCGGCCTTAAGGAAAGAAAATAGGAGAAGAAGGGGTCGACCACACAAGAGGAGAAGAGATAACTTCAGTTCTCTTTGGGCACCACCCTCCTCCTTTTTTATATTCTTTGCTAGTGGCTAAAAAGGAATTTTTTAAATAAAATTTTCCTTTTATTTCTATTGTGGATGGTTTACAAAAAAGGAAAGATTTTAACAAAATTAAAATCTCTCTTTTTTAAACCATTGTAAATAGCTATAAAAGGAAAGATTATAACAAAATTTTGTTTTAAATATTTTTTTTATTTCTATTATGGTTGGTTACAAAAAAGAAAGATTTTAACAAAATTAAAATCTCTCTTTTTAATCATTGTAGATAACCATAAAAGGAAAGATTTTAACAAAATTTTATTTTTTAAAAAACTTCCTTTTCAATTAAGTTATGGCCGACTCCTTGCTTGGACACCAAGCAAGGCTTGGCCGGCCGACATCTTGGGCACCAAGCAAGGCTTGTGGCCAACCCCTTTCTTGGATAGGAAGGATAATCAAAATGGGTGAATGCGAGGCTTTATAGAGGCTACAACAGGGACCTAGAGGAGGAATTGGTTTTGGCCTCCTGATGAGCTTGAGCTTCCTGTGTTCGACCCAAACACCCAACTCAAGTTCATCAATAATAACTCATACCACTAAAGAGTTCTTATTGAACTACCGCACCAATCCCATATCACATTATGGGCTCCTTCTTATCATGAGTGCGTTAATCTCCCTGTTTTTAAGATATCGAATGCTCATTAATTAAATGAGTTACTGACAACTTACTTAATCAACATCTAGTTCCAAGAGTAGTATCACTCAACTTCATTGTCATGTCGGACTAAGTCCACCTACAGGGTTTACATGACAATCCTTATGATCAAGGGGACATCATTAACCTAGATAACTAGGACACAGTTTCCTTCTATAATCAACAACACACCATATAAATAATATTATTTCTACAAAGGAATAAAAGAGAGATTTGAAATCTTTCCTTATTTGTAGTTATCTATAATGTGAAAGAAAGATTTTAATTTTTTGATAAAACTTTCCTTTCTTCAAATCATGTTTTATTTTAAATCTTATCTTTTATAGATATCTATAAAAGGATTTAAAAGAGAGAGATTTTAATTTATAAAACATTCCTTTTAGAACTATCCACAAAAGGAATTTTTAAAAGAGAGATTTTAATTTTTGTTTAAAATCTTTCCTTGCTTGGAGAACAAGCATGTGGCTGACCATGACAAGAAGAAAAGGAAGTTTTAATTTTTTGTTTTAAAACTTTCCTTTTTAGTCATTGGCAAGGAATATAAGGAAGTTTTAATATGTTTAAAACTTTCTTTATTTGCCAATACCAAGGAATATAAAAGAGAGGGTAGAGGTGCCTCACCTTACAACAATACATCTTCTATTCCTCTCCTCTCTTCCTTGGTGGTGGCCAGCCCTTACTATTTCTCTCTTCTCCTTTGTTTTCCCTCTTGGTGGACAACGGCATATTGGTGTGGAGATCCATTGATGGCCGGTTGCTTAAAGGAGAAGAAGAAGAGAAGGAGGTTCTCTTGTCTAGCATCCCTTGGAGGAAAGTTGGTGGCCGAACTTCATCATCTCTTGGAGAAAGTTGGTGGTCGAAACTTGAAAGGAAGAAGAAGGCTTGGGTGGATTCTCGTCTTGGTAGATCATCACCCACACGACGTCTGAGATAAGAAGAGGAATATAATAGAAGATCAAGAGGTCTATAAGTTACAAGAGGTATAAATAGTTATAAGTTTCCACATCATAACTAGTACATCCTTTTGTATAGATCTTGTAAAACCAAACACAAGAGGTTATCGATTTTAATTATCATTTTTTTTATCGATTTTCATTTCGATTTCATGTTTTGATAATGTGTTTCTATTGAAGTCTCTATTTTTAAACCTTGTTTACTATGAGAAGTTTAAATATCTGATTTTTTTGAAAGGCTTTGTCTAGGTAGTGGTGGATGATCCCATACCCAAGAAGGCTTAGTGCCTCACCACGTTTGACCTGGAAGTCGATCCTTGAAATAGATATTTAATCAATTTCTATAATATGATTTAACTTAGGAAGATCACATCGATTGAACTTGAAGTAAGAATGTTAAGTTTCATTCCCAATTCAAGTTTAACTTCTAAAGGGAAAATTTGGATTAATAATGTTAAGCATTGTTTGCAATCCAAATTTAACTTTAGTAGAACACATGGGTAACTAGGATAGTTCTATGCTTGTACAAATTTTTGTACAGGGGAACTAAGATGGTATTCCGAGTAGAAACCAACATTTGCTATCAGATCTAGGTTTTAACCTCTGTGTGTTTGGTTTTAGTTTAATTATGCACATGTCATGCATATTTTAGGCAGGATAATAGTAGGATGTGCAAATAGATTAACTTTGTTGTTTGCAAGCTCCAACTATTATGTCCTATTGTGATTGTGTGTAATTGGACCCTCGGACATGTCGAGGGCATTTTATGTGTGTGTATGATTGTATGTATTAAATATAGTAGGAGTTGTATTAGTTTTATGATTTTACTTTTTGCTCGATCTAGATTACATGCACATTCCTTCATGGAATATAGGATCGATAAATGTAAAATTCTATTTTTATTGCGTATTGTATCTTTGCAAGGTGTGGTGCTATTTGAGGACCAGAGGTGCAGCAGAAAGAGAAGCAAGATAGATGCGGCAACTAGACTCGATTGCGGTGGCTAAAGATGGCAGCAGCTAGGGTTGGCTGCACACGGAGGACAATGATGGAAAAGACCATAATAGTTGGAAAATTATTCTTTTCATATTTATTGCTTTTATTTGCTGTGATGTGTGTGTGTGTGCATGTTAAAATCCTCATCTTAAAAAACTAAGTGGGAGAGGGATTAGTAAATAAATTCCACGGTCTCCATTACTGGTTTGTAAGTGATGCAAAAAAACTTACATGTTAGCTATGAGTGCCTCCCTCCACAACGGATGAGTTTGTTTGCATATCACTAGATCAAATTTCCTAAATGGATGATTAAAGAAAATTATTTAGGAACGTGTGATCTTCTCCAACTGAAGGGGCATAATCCTATTTAATGGACTAAGTATCAAGTAATGGTAAACACTTAGGCGCATTTAATAATATCCTTCCCAACGGAGTCACTGCTATTATTTGTGTGACCAAAGGAATACTAACTATTAATTTGTCATAAAGCTAGGTAAAACACCCTCTTACAAATGTCTGAATTAGTATACGTCCACACTAACGTGACATACAAAATTCACGGTGTTTGAGGTAATTTTATTTGTCATAAAGTTAGTTGACAAAGTAAAATGGGTAAAATCTCCTCTTGCAAGCAATTGAATTTGTATACGTCCACACTAACGTGACATACAAAATTCATGGTGTTTGAGGTAATTTAAGGTTGACAAGATAATTAATGGATAAGACCCTCCTCTTACAAATGTCTGAATTTGTATACGTCCACACTAACGTGACATACAAAATTTACGGTGTTTGAGGTGTTGGTGAATTTAAATGATATTGTTTTGAGGAATCAATATTATTTTAAATTCTAAAGTTTTGACCAAAATATTTGATCGAAGACATACCAACTATTAATTTTATTTGTCATAAAGATATGTTGACAAGATAATAAAATTAATGGATAAAATCTCCTCTTATAAATGTTTGAATTTGTATGCGTCCACACTAACGTGGCATACAAAATTCACGGGGATTTTGAGGTGTTGGTCTTGACCAAATATTTTTGTAATTCTTAGGATTTAAAATATTTTTCAATCCTCTAGCTGTTATACTATAGAATAGACTTAGTAGTCCCAATTATAATGATTGAAAACAAAACTTGGACACTAAGGTGGTCTGCCCTCTCAGAACTGAGAACAATCAAGGTATATTTTATTCATTAGTTGTTGAAACATGTTTAGTGGTGTTATCTACCGGTACCTGATGTGTAGATACGGGAGCCACTGATCATGTCTGTAATTCATTGCAGAGGTTCCAGGAAATCCAACAACTATATGAAGGGGAAATCACCGTCTACATGGACACTGCTGCAAAAGGAGCAACTGTTGCAGTGGGAGATGTTTATCCTTTGATAGGAATAAAACACGGATTTTAAGAAATTATCTTTACTTACCAAGTTTTAGAAAGAACTTGATTTCAGTTTCTAAACTATTCAAGGAACTTGATATTCTATCTCTTTTGATAACAAAGTTGTTATCAAGAAAAATAGGAAAGTTATTTGTTCTTGTACGTTGGTTGGCAATTTATATAAATCCAAAAACTCCCACGATGCAACATATGGAAATTAATAACACGTCTTCTAACTCTAATAAGAGAAAGCAACCTTCGGAAATGAACCAATCATATCTTTGGCTAGGTCATATTAACTTGAGTAGGATTCAAAGGATAATAGCTGATGAACTTTTGGGTTCATTGGTGGTGGAAAACTTTCCAACCTGCGAGTCTTATTGGAAGGAAAAATGATCAAGAGGCATTTTAAGTCTAAGGGGTATAGAGCCAAAGATGTATTGAAATTGATTCATTCTGATTTGTGTGGACCTATGACTATCTAGGCAAGAGGTGGTTTCGAATATTTCGTCTCTTTTATAGATGACTATTCGAGATACGAGTACATTTACTTGATGTGCTGCAAGTCTGAGTGCTTTGATAAGTTCAAAGAGTACAAGGTTGATGTGGAGAAACGTCATGGTAAAAGTATCAAGACACTACGGTGAGATCATAGTGGCGAGTACCTCTTAGGAGAGTTCATGAGTCACTTATCAGAAGTCGGGATTCAATCCCAACTGACTGCACCTGGTACACCCTAACAGAATGGTGTGGTAGAACGAAGGAATATGACTCTTATGGAAATAGTTAGATCAATGATGAGTTATTCAAAATTACCAAAATTCATTTTGAGGATATACTTTGGAAACGGAAGTGAACATAGTACCTTCTAAGTAATAACCCTCTACTCCCATAGAATTGTAGAATGGGTGTAAGCCTAGTCTGAAATATATTCAAATTTGGGGTAGTCCAGCATATATGCTGAAGGGAGAAACTGAACAGGAGTTCACTTGTTTGTGGGTTATCTTAGATAAACGAAAGGAGATTTATAGCCCTAAAAACTAGAAGGTCATTGTTAGCACCAATGCTCGATTTTTAGAAGAGGACTATGTAATGAACCACAAGTCCATAAGTAAATTTATTCTTAAGGAAATAATAAAGGACACGTCTAATCTAGTACCAATAGTACAAGATGAGATACCACAAGAAACTGCAACATGTGTCACAAATGATACACAATTACAGACAGTGTCTCGTCGTAGTGAGAGGATTGTTAGGCAACCTAAAAGATTCATGTTTTTGAGAGAGTCGTCGGACTTGATCCCAGGTAAACATGAACCTGACCCCGTACATATGATGAAGCACTCAAGATAAAGATGCAGCATCTTGGCAAAGAGTAATGAATTCAGAAAAAGAATCTATGTATTCTAACATAGTCTGGGAGCTTGTAGAACTTCAAATAGTGTAAAAGCTATTAGATGTAAATGGATCTACAAAAGGAAAAGAGGGACAGACAGGAAGGTGGAAACCTTCAAAGCAAGGCTTGTTGTGAAGGGGTATACTCAGAAAGAGGGAATTGATTATGAGGAAACTTTTTCGCTAGTAGCTATGTTTAAATTTATCCGGATACTCTTATCTATTGCTGCTCATATGGATTATAAGGTTTGGCAAATGGATGTCAAGACAACTTTCCTTAACTGAAGTCTTGAAAAAAATATCCATATGTAGCAACTAGAGGGGTTTATTGCAAAGGGCAAAGAACATCTAGTATGTAAGCTCAATCGGTCTATTTATGGACTAAAGCAAGCTTCAAAGTCTTGGAACATCCGGTTTAAAGTAGTAATCCAGTCGTATGGATTTATTCAGTGTTTGGATGTGTCTTGTGTAAAGAAGAAGTGTGATGGAAACGTGGCGGTATTTCTTGTACTATACGTAGATAACATTTTGTTAGTTGGAAACAATATCAAAGTGTTGTCGGAAGTAAGGGTATGGTTGTCCAAGCAATTCGATATGAAGGACTTGGGAGAATATGCACAAGTTCTCTGGATCAAGGTAATAAGGGATCGCACAAAAAGAATGTTGTGCTTATCCCAAACTTTATATATCGATACGATCCTAGCTCGTTTTAGCATGCAAGACTCCAAGAAAGGTTTTCTACCTTTTAGGCATGGAGTATCTTTATCTAAAAAGATGTCTCCGAAGACATTAAAAGAGATAGAAGATATGAAGGTAGTTCCTTATGCTTCAGCTGTAGGAAGCCTAATGTATGCTATGTTATGCACGAGACCGGATATCTATTTTGTCGTGGGCATGGTTAGTAGATATTAAAGTAATCTAAGACAGGGACATTGGACTATCGTAAAGCATAGAGATTATATGCTGGTTTACCAAGCAGATGATTTGATCCCTGTGGGTTACACGGATTTTGACTTCCAATCAGATAGGGACAATAGTAAGTCGACCTTGGGGTTTTGTGTTTACTTTAGGAGGTAAAACCATAACAATGGAGGAGTGATAAGCATAGATGCTTTTCAGACTCCACCATAGAAGCTGAGTATGTGGCAGCCTCTGAGGCAGCCATAGAAGCTGTATGGCTTAGAAACTTCATGATGGATTTAGATGTGATTCCTGGTTTGCTCAAAAATTATTACAGTGTATTGTGATAATAAGTGATGCAGTAGCAAACTCGAAGGAACCACAAGCCCATAAGGCAAGTAAACACATAGAGCGCAAGTACCACCCAATACGAGACATCGTATAACGAGGAGAAGTTGTTGCCGCCTAGATTGCATCAGATGATAACCTGGGAGATCCTTTCACTAAGGCCCTTAAAGCAAGAGCTTTTGATGGGCATGTTGAAGGGTTGGGAATCAGATGTATGGCAGGGTATATGGCAGCATAGTTTTTTAATATAAGTGGGAGATTGTTAGAGTGCATACTAAAAGTCTAGTTTTTTGTATAAACATATAAGAATCACATTGGTCAAATGCCTACATTTATGCTAAGTGTAGTTATCCATTTAATTTATATTATAGATAATATGGTGTGAGGAGACACACAGAAGATCATGTTATCAGATCCTTATAAATTATAAACAGTTGCTCACAACCAAGATGGAATGAGATAAACCATTGGAGTGGTTGTAGTGTAATTAGGTATTAGTTTATCTTGACTAAAAAATTACACTAGTACACTATGAGTGTATTGAGCAGGACCAATTGAGGTAGTATCTTTTTATACTGACTATATAAAAGAACAATACCTCTGTTATTATGGAAGTGTGTACTCTTAATCATGATATAATAACAAGCACATATACTTAGTATTTATTTCTTTGATTTATCAAAAGGTGCAATTTAGCTCGTTAAATCAATAGGCCCGATAAGTTGGGAAATGATATTATTTATATGGTGTGTTGTTGATAATAGAATGAAACTGTGTCCTAATAATCTAGGTTGATGATGCCCCCTTGAGGAGCTCATAAGGATTGTCATGTAAACCCTGCAGGTGGACTTAGTCCGACATGATGATAAGGTTGAGTGGTACTACTCTTCGAGCTAGATATTAATTAAGTGAATTGTCAGTAACTCATTTAATTAGTGGACATTCAATATCTTAAACACAAGGAGACTAACACACTCATGATAAGAAGGAACCCATATAGTAATATGGGATTGGTGCGGTAGTGCAATAATAACTCTTTAGTGGAATGAGATATTATTGATGAACTTGAGTTAGATGTTCGGGGCGAACACGGGAAGCTCAAGCTCATCGAGAGATCAAAACCAATTCCTCCTCTCAGTCCCTATTGTAGCCTCTTATTTATAAAGTCTTATATCCACCCAAACCCAACTTCTTACTCACCTTAAGGTGGCCGACCAAGCCAAGCTTGGAGCCTAATCTAGGGCCGACCAAACCAAGGTTAGATGGGTTCAAGTTGTGGCCGGCCCTAGCTTGGAGCCCAAGCAAGGGTGGCCGACCACATTGAATTCAAAAGGAAGTTTTATTTTGTAAAATCTTTCCTTTTATAGAGATCCATTAAAAGGATTTAAAAGGATGATTTTAATATACAACTTTCCTTTTTTAGATCAGTCATAAAAGGAAGTTTTTATCTTGTTGAAAACTTTCCTTTTATGTTGGTTTTAAAAGAGAGTTTTAAATTTTAAAATCTTTCCTTTTATAGCTTTTTACAAAGGAATAAAAGAGAGGTTTGAAATCTTTCCTTATTTGTAGTTATCTATAATGTGAAAGAAAGATTTTAATTTTTTGATAAAACTTTCCTTTCTTGAAACCATTTTTTAGTTTAAATCTTATCTTTTATAGATATCCATAAAAGGATTTAAAAGAGAGAGGTTTTAATTTATAAAACATTCCTTTTAAAACGATCCACAAAAGGAATTTTAAAAGAGAGATTTTAATTTTTGTTTAAAATCTTTCTTTGCTTGGAGAACAAGCATGTGGCCGGCCATGACAAGAAGAAAAGGAAGTTTTAATTTTTTATTTTAAAACTTTCCTTTTTAGTCATTGGCAAGGAATATAAAGAAGTTTTAATTATGTTTAAAACTTTCCTTATTTGCCAAGATCAAGGAATATAAAAAAGAGGGTAGAGGTACCTCACCTTACAACAATACATCTTCTATTCCTCTCCTCTCTTCCTTGGTGGTGGCTGGCCCTTACTCTTTCTCTCTTCTCCTTTGTTTTCCCTCTTGGTGGCCGGCGGTATATTAGTGTGGAGATCCATTGATGGTCGGTTGCTTGAAGGAGAAGAAGAAGAGAAGGAGGTTCTCTTGTCTTGCATCCCTTGAAGGAAAGTTGGTGGCCGAACTTCATCATCTCTTGGAGAAAGTTGGTGATCGAAACTTGAAAGGAAGAAGAAGGCTTGGATGGATTCTCGTATTGGTAGATCATTGCCCACACGACGTCTGAGATAAGAAGAGGAATACAATAAAAGATCAAGAGATCTATAAGTTATAAGAGGTATAAATAGTTACAAGTTTCCGCATCATAACTAGTGCATCCTTTTGTATAGATCTTGTAAAACCAAACACAAGAGGTTATCGATTTTAATTATCATTTTTGTTATCGATTTTTATTTTGATTTCATGTTTCGATAATGTGTTTCTATTGAGGTCTCTATTGTTAAACCTTGTTTACTGTGAGAAGTTTAAATATCCGATTTCTTTGAAAGACTTTGTCTAGGCAGTGGTGGATGATCCCATACCCAAGAAGGCCTAGTGGCTCACCACGTTTGACTTGAAAGCCGATCCTTGAAATAGATATTTAATCAACTTCTGTAATATGGTTTAATTTAGGAAGATCACATTGGTTAAACTTGAAGTAAGAATGTTAAGTTTCGTTCCCAATTCAAGTTTAACTTCTAAAGGGAAAATTTGGATTAATAATGTTAAGCATCGTTTGCAATCCAAATTTAACTTTAGTAGAACACATGGGTAGCTAGGATAGTTCTATGCTTGTATAAATTTTTGTACAGGGGAACTGTGACGGTATTCCGAGTAGCAACCAACAGTGGATCGATCCGATCGACAATCGCTTGAACCACCTCTGTATTGATCTGGAGACCGTGGTGAGAAATACTCGACATTTGACCCCATTGGTGTTTTGGTGGAGCATAGCCATGCTGTTAAATTTAATCAGATGATCTTTGGGGTCAGTTGCCCCCGTGTATTTCCCGATTGTCGGTGGCCTATAATGACGCGGCAGTTGGTCATCCAAGATCTCCTGGGAGAACTGTCGGTTGATCTGCTTGGGAGAGTCGTTGAGCTGGGGCGCTTTCCCTTTTCGCCTATCCCAGATGGGTGCACCACCTGAAGAGGAGTTTGGTAGTTTTTCTATTTGGCCTTGCTCTTCTGATGGTGTGCAGAATAATACGTAGTGGTAAGGGGTTGGGGCATTCGACGCTTCTCTGAATGCGCAAGTCGGTTTGTTGTTTTGCCTCTAAGCAGTTGGTGTTAGTTAGAGCCCTAGAGCCAATCATATGATGATTGTTGTATGGACTCATTATATCATATTCCTATGTATATAAAGACATTTGTTTTGGTTATTATACTTACTTGTATTGGTGTCAAATAACTAAGTATAATAGCGTCCTTGAGTAGAAGGTTCTTATCTATATTAATCGATTGGTTGAATTGATAGTGAGATGATATAGAGAACACTACTCTTAATCATTCCAAGTCAAGTATTAACATTCAGGGACAATGTTAATGCGACGAGACTAGCATGTAGGTCAACTCGATGACTTGATCTCACAAGTCATGGATATAGTGATATCAAGTTGACACATGAGTATGCATTGGAGAATGTATACTAAATGACCCGCCATGAGAAAGTATCATGGATCGTTATATGAGTGTCATATACTTTCTCATGTGGCTATTAGTATGACTATTAGTCCTTGGACCTGAAGTCACCATGGTTCCCTACATAAGGAGTTGCATACTTTCACTTCGTCAAACGTCACCCGTAACTGGGTGGACTATAAAGGCGATTATTGGGTATGTAACAAATTATGTGGAGGGATGTGAGTGATGTAGATGAGATCTATCCCTCCTATATAACGGGAGTGACATCGCTATTCTTGACAGAGTGAGACCACTAAGTGCATGACCATGCCCAAATGAGTCAATATGAGATATTGAGCTCATTTGATTATAGTGAGTCTACTTGGAGTTCAAGATTTAGATTGATTAGAGGATGACACGGTCTATGCATCAGATTGATCAATCTAGGTGTCAAGGATAGAATGAAACTTGTCATATATTGTGAAGAGTCACAATTAGTAGTCACAAGGTGATGTTGGATCTCAACATTCTTGTAACTTGGGTAGTAATGATGTGTTGCTAGATACCGCTAATTACTTATGCTTCTAAATGAGTTTAGGAGCATTGCCAATGTTACAAGAACCTATAGGGTCACACACAAAGGGCAATTAGATGGAGATTAGGTTCATTTGATGAACCAAGAGGATTAGGTTCATGTGATGAACCAAGTTGGATTAAGAGTAATCCAAATTAAACTAATTGAGTTGGACTCGATTTGATTCATGTGTTCAATGGATCTAATTTAGATTATGTTTCATTGAATCAACGAATAGAGATTCATTATATTAAATTGATTTGAATCAAATGGTTAGATTTGATCAACCATGGGAGAGAAGTGGTCAAGTTTGACTTGACTTGAGAGGGAAGATGAAAGGTCAAGTTTGACTTGACCATTGCCACCTCATTTGTGAGTTGGCATTAAGTGGGCCAATGATGATGTTCCACATCATCAAGGTTGGCTTATGTGTGTGCCACATCATGAGGGAGATCAAGAGTTGTGACTCTTGATATCCCATGGAGGTTTAAAACCTTTCCTTGAAGTGGCCGACCACTTAACTCATAGAGAGAGTTTCATTTTTGTTTTTTGTAACTCCATCTTCTTCCTCCTTGCTTTCTTCTTCTCTCCCTCTCCTCCACCTTGGCCGAAACCTCCTTGAGTGCTATCACACTTAAGAGGGTTTTCTCCACCTAATCGTTCGTGTGGATACACATAGAGGGGTGTTCATTTGACACCCTTGAGATCCGACATCTTCTTAGACGAGCGGGATAAGCGAAGGGCTTCACTACAAAGGTATATCTTTCTTCCATGTAGATTTAAGGTAGATATAGTATTAGAGAAACTTGTACACAAAATTACAAAATTTTTATCTTCACACGGATCCGGTGGCATGGGATTTCGGGGTTTTCGCAACGCAAAAGCGGTTTTTGCGGCTCGAAAAATCCAACAGTTGTATCAGAGCCACGTGCGAAGCGTGTACGAGTTTCATTTTTGTTTTTATGAAAAAAATTCAGATTTGTAAGTTTCTATATATTTATAATTTTTATAGATTTTATGGGTATTTTTCTCGTATAGACGAAGCAACAAGTGTTTGGACACTTGTAGACTTCGACTACCGAGAAAACCTTTCCGAAACGGCAAGGTTTCGCCTAAATTGTTTTGGGACAGCGGCTTAAGGTACTGTAAGATCGTCGTAGGATACTCGTGATATTCATTTCATGAGAAGGGGCGCTGCCCTAACCCCGCAAGGGGCGTTGCCCCTCGATCACGCCCGAAAATTGCTAAACGGGACCGCCGAAAAATTTTGACTCATAAAATTGTAAAATAGTAGTAAAAATTACAGAAATTTATAGAAAATATATAATTTATTATGTATAATTTTGTGATGGTCATGGCCCAAAACCCCAATTAGATTGAAAAAAATTGTGTTGTAATTCATAATATGGCCTGCGTGCCATTTTGTGTGTTTGTGCGTGTTGTATATGATCTCGACCTACGTATCGTGCCTTCCTTTATTTTATATTCTTGTTGTAAATAGTTTAGACTCGAATGTAACTCGAGTTTTAAATTTGTAATGTACAAAAATCGAAGCGGTGGATGACCCACTCGAGGAGGAGTTACGAGGGGGGTGCGAGCAACACATGGCGGTCAAAGGGAGGAGCTTGGAGAAGCTGTTGACCCTAGGTTGACCGTTCGATCTTCTCATTGGCTTGAGAAGATCATAGTAGGGTCATGACCTAACAAAATTTAATTAATTACTTATGTGTGTATGTGATGCATGCTAGTGTAGAGTAATTAATTAGTGCTTTAACGATTAGATTAGATCTAAATCGCGTATATGATGCACCATGATTAGATTAGATCTAAATTGAGTATATGATACACATCAACGATTATATTAGATCTAAATCACGTCAACTCGAAATGCCTACCATGCCGTGATACCCATCACTACCTCGATCACATGTTGTTATTGAATCTGCCAAAGCAGAGCAACGCATATTATCTTGGTAGGGTGCGGAGGGACAATCTTGGTCCCGCCTATCAACGCATGGGTGAGTACAAACTCAATTAGATTGAGTAAAACTAGTTAAACTCAATTGGATCGGGTTTAACTATAGACATTTTTCAATGGTTGCTAGATAGGTCAAAATCACATTTATATTAACTCTTGGGCGATTTAGCCAAAGCTAACTCAAGTTTTAATATACATGCGGATCTTGATCCTATAAACAAGAGTTGCATAGAGATGTAATTGGTAATTAGTTACCTACTGATCATACTAAGTCTTGGGCAATTTAGCCAAAGCTAACTCAAGGCGTAGTATGATGTGGATCTTGTCCCGCAAGAATTATAGCTAGTTGGTTAAAATCTAGTAGGTGTGGTTTGACCACATCCATAACTTGATTCTACAAAAGTTCTATAATTTAGTGGGAGCATCATTTAGTTAAAAGCCTAATTAAAATGATTAGTGGAATATGATATTTATTTTCTACATTTTCTGTTGTAGATTGCCATGACGTCAAACACGAACACCTTCTCCCTGCGTTTTGTCCTTGATAAGGACAAGCTCAATGGAGCTAACTTCCTGGACTGGTACAGGAACTTGAGAATTGTTCTCACACAAGAACGAAAACTGTACGTCCTAGAGCAGCCCATTCCCGAGGCATCTCCTGCCACTGCCACGCGAGCTGACCGTGATGCTTATAAGAAGCATCAAGATGACGCATTAGATGTGTCCTGTCTCATGCTCGCGACCATGAACTCTGAGCTTCAGAAGCAACACGAGTTGATGGGTGCTTATGATATGGTTGAACATCTTCGTCAACTATATCAAGGACAAGCTAGGCATGAGAGATTCGAGATCTCTAAGGCACTGTTTCAGTGCAAGATGCAAGACGGGACTCCCGTAGGTCCATATGTACTCAAGATGATTGGGTACATAGAAAACCTACAGAGGTTGGGATTCCCACTTGGCCAAGAGCTGGCCACTAATTTGGTCTTACAATCCTTGCCAGAGAGCTACAGTCAATTCGTTATAAACTACAACATGAATGAAATTGACAAGCCACTGCCTGAGCTTCTGAGTATGTTGAGAACTGCTGAGATCAACCTTAAGAAGGTTAAGCCCAACTCCATTTTGATGGTGCAAAAGGGAAAAGGCAAGGGCAAGCCTAAAGGTAAGGGAAAGTCCCAA
The DNA here is from genome assembly GCF_018446385.1 of Zingiber officinale. Lineage (NCBI taxonomy): Eukaryota > Viridiplantae > Streptophyta > Magnoliopsida > Zingiberales > Zingiberaceae > Zingiber > Zingiber officinale. The sequence goes on from NC_055995.1 coordinate 71,209,366, forward strand.
GCCAAGGGCAAAGGCAAGACACTGAAACCCAAAGGAAGGGTCGCCAAGGATACTACCTACTTCCACTGCGGTCAGACCGGGCACTGGAAGAGGAACTACAAAGTCTACCTGGAAGATCTTAAGAAGAAGAGAAGTGAGACTTCTACTTCAGGTATATATATTATAGAAGTTAATCTTTCTATTTCTTTATCATGGGTATTAGATACCGGATGTGTCTCTCACATTTGTACTAATGTGCAGGCGTTGAGAAATAACAGGGCATTGACGAAGGGCGAGGTGGACCTACGAGTAGGCAATGGAGCACGGGTTACTGCTGTTGCTATAGGGATTTACTATCTATCTCTGCCCTCTGGGCTTGTACTAGAACTAGATGAATGTTGTTATGTGCCTGCTCTTACTAAGAACATAATTTCAGTTTCTTGTTTGGACAAGAAAAGTTTTTCATTTATAATAAAGAACAAATGTTGTTCAGTTTATTTAAATGATATGTTCTATTGTAGTGCACCTCTGATTAACGGACTATATATTCTAGACTTAGAGAACCCCATCTATGACATAAATACAAAGAGGTTCAAATCAAGTGAAATGAACCAAACCTATCTCTGGTACTGTCGCTTAGCTCATATAAATGACAAACGCTTATCCCAGCTCCATAAAGATGGTTTGCTGGACTCATTTAATTTTGAATCATATGAGACATGTGAGTCATGCCTACTAGGCAAGATGACCAAGACTCCCTTTAGTGGACACAGCGAAAGAGCGATCGACTCATTAGGACTTATACATAGTGATGTATGCGACCCTTTCAATGTCACTGCTAGAGGTGGTTATGGGTACTTCATTACCTTTACTGATGACTTCAGTATATATGGTTATGTGTATTTGATGACACATAAGTCAGAATCCTTTGAAAAGTTCAAAGCATTCAAGAATGAAGTACAAAACCAGCTTGGCAAGAGCATTAAGATACTTCGATCAGATCGAGGTAGAGAATACCTTAGCCATGAGTTTCGTGACTATCTAGTTGAGTATGAGATTCTATCCCAACTCACTCCTCCTGGAACACCACAGTGGAATGGTGTATCCGAAAGGAGGAATCGTACCCTATTAGATATGGTACGATTTATGATGAGTCATACTGATCTTCCTATCTCACTTTGGGGCTATGCTCTGGACACAGCAGCCTTCATACTCAACCGTGTTCCATCCAAGGCTATGATAAAGACACCATATAGGATATGGACTGGGAGAGATGCCCAGGTGTCTTTTATGAGGATTTGGGGTTGTGAGGCTTACGTTCAACGTCAAGTCTCAGACAAACTGGGACCCAAATCCGATAAGTACTATTTTATAGGATATCCCAAGGAAACGAAGGGATATTACTTCTACATTACCAGTCAACACAAAGTAGTTGTGGCTAAGATTGGGGTATTTCTAGAAAGGGATTTTGTTTTTAGAAAAACTAGTGGGAGTACGTTCAATCTTGAAGAAGTTTGGGATATGGACCATAGCACTGAAGTCTTGATGGAAGTTGAACATGAACCACAAAGTGTTATGGATGATGAGATTGTTCCACAAGGAGTTGATGAACAACAACCAGTTCAAATAGACCTACCTCTTCGCAGGTCTGATAGGGTACGTCGTCAGCCTGAGAGATACTCATTTCTCTTGTCTGACCATGATGACGCTATGCTCATTGAGAATGAGCCTACCTCTTATCAGGAAGCTGTGATGAGACCAGATTATGAGAAATAGCTAGAGGCCATGAGATCCGAAATGGAATCCATGTACACCAACCAAGTATGGACTTTGGTTGATCCACCTGAAGGGATAAAACCCATTGGGTGTAAGTGGGTCTTTAAGAGAAAGACTGACATGGATGGACTAATATATAAGGGTCGTCTGGTAGCTAAAGGTTTCAAACAAATTCATGGTATTGACTATGATGAAACCTTTTCTCCAGTAGCGATGTTTAAGTCCATTTGGATCATGCTTGCTATTGCAGGATACCACGATTATGAGATCTGGCAGATGGATGTTAAAACCATGTTTCTGAATGGAAACCTGCTCGAGAATGTGTACATGACACAACCTGAGGGTTTTGTAGATCCACAGTATACTGGCAGAGTATGCAAGCTGTATAAGTCCATTTATGGACTAAAGCAAGCTTCTCGGAGCTAGAATCTTCGATTCGATGATGCAATCAAACAGTTTGGTTTCATCAAGAATGAAGATGAACCTTGTGTCTGCAAGAAGGTTGTAGGGAACACAGTTGTCTTCCTTGTATTGTATGTGGATGACATACTACTTATTGGGAACGACATCCCTTTGCTGCAGTCTGTAAAGACTTGGCTAGAGAATTATTTCTCAATGAAGGACTTAGGTGAAGCAGCCTGCATTCTAGGCATAAAGATCTATAGAGATAGATCTAAGAGATTGCTGGACCTAAGTCAGAGTACATATATTGACAAGGTATTACTACGGTTTGCCATGCAGAATTCCAAGAAAGGATTTCTGCTGATGTCACATGGTGTGAGTCTTTCGAAGACTCAAAGCCCCTCTTTTAGAGAGGAGAGAGACCGCATGGATCAGATCCCTTATGCTTCAGCCATAGGATCTATCATGTACGCCATGTTATGTACTCGTCCTGATGTCTCGTATGCTTTGAGCATGACGAGCAGATACCAGTCAGATCCAGGTGAAAGTCACTGGATAGCAGTCAAGAATATTCTTAAGTACTTAAGAAGGACTAAAGAATATTTCTTGATATATGGAGGCGATGATGAGCTAGCTGTAAAGGATTACAGTGATGCGAGTTTCAAGACCGAAATGGTGGTGCTGTGAGCTGGAAGAGTTCGAAGCAGGAGACAGTTGCTGATTCTACAACAGAGGTCGAGTATATTGTTGCATGAGAGGCAGCAAAGGAGGCAGTTTGGATCCGCAAGTTCATTACTGAGCTTGGGGTGGTTCCTAGCATAGCTGATCCGATAGAGCTCTATTGTGACAACAATGGAGCAATTGCGCAGGCTAAGGAACCTCGCTCACACCAGCGGACCAAACACATACTACGGTGCTTCTATCTCATTCGAGAGATCATCGATAGAGGAGATGTGAAGATTTGCAGAGTACCCACAGAGGCTAACATCGCAGATCCCTTGACCAAGGCTTTGGAACAGAGAAAGCATGATGGTCACACTAGGTCATTGGGCCTTAGAGTCTACACTGATTGACACTAGTGCTAGTGGGAGATTGTTAGTTAGAGCCTTAGAGCCAATCATATGATGATTGTTGTATGGACTCATTGTATCATATTCCTATGTATATAAAGGCATTTGTTTTGGTTATTATACTTACTTGTATTGGTGCCAAATAACTAAGTATAATAGCGTCCTTGAGTAGAAGGTTCTTATCTATATCAATCGATTGGTTGAATCGATAGTGAGATGATATAGAGAACACAACTCTTAATTATTCCTAGTCAAGTATTAACATTCAGGGACAATGTTAATGCGACGAGACTAGCATGTAGGTCAACTCGATGACTTGATCTCACAAGTCATGGATATAGAGATATCAAGTTGACACATGAGTATGCATTGGAGAATGTATACTGAATGACCCGCCATGAGAAAGTATCATGGATCGTTATATGAGTGTCATATAATTTCTCATGTGACTATTAGTATGACTATTAGTCCTTGGACCTGAAGTCACCATGGTTCCCTATATAAGGAGTTACATACTTTGGCTTCATCAAACGTCACCCGTAACTGAGTGGACTATAAAGGCGATTACTGGGTATGTAACAAATTATGTGGAGAGATGTGAGTGATGTAGATGGGATCTATCCCTCCTATATAACGGGAGTGATATCGTTATTCTTGACAGAGTGAGACCACTAAGTGCATGACCATGCCCAAATGAGCCAATATGAGATATTGAGCTCATTTGATTATAGTGAGTCTACTTGGAGTTCAAGATTTAGATTTATTAGAGGATGATATGGTCTATGCCTCACATTGATCAATCTAGGTGTCAAGGATAGAAGGACACTTGTCATATATTGTGAACAGTCATAATTAGTAGTCACAAGGTGATGTTGGATCTCAACATTCTTGTAACTTGGGTAGTAATGATGTGTTGCTAGATACCGCTCATTACTTATGGTTCTAAATGGGTTTAGGAGCATTGCCAACGTTACAAGAAACTATAGGGTCACACACAAAGGGCAATTAGATGGAGATTAGGTTCATTTGATGAACCAAGAGGATTAGGTTCATGTGATGAACCAAGTTGGATTAAGAGTAATCCAAATTAAACTAATTGAGTTGGACTCGATTTGATTCATGTGTTCAATGGATCTAATTTAGATTATATTTTATTAAATCAATTTAATCAATGAATAGAGATTCATTATATTAAATTGATTTGAATCAAATTGTTAGATTTGATCAACCATGGGAGAGAAGTGACCAAGTTTGACTTGACTTGAGAGGGAAGATGAAAGATCAAGTTTGACTTGACCATTGCCACCTTATTTGTGAGTTAGCATTAAGTGGGCCAATGATGATGTTCCACATCATCAAGGTTGACTTATGTGTTTGCCACATCATGAGGGAGATCAAGAGTTGTGACTTTTGATATCCTATGGAGGTTTAAAACCTCTCCTTGAAGTGGCCGGCCACTTAACTCATAGAGATAGTTTCATTTTTGTTTTTTTGTAACTCCATCTTTTTCCTCCTTGCTTTCTTCTTCTCTCCCTCTCCTTCACATTGGCTGAAACCTTCTTGAGAGCTAGCACACTTAAGAGGTTTTTATCCACCTAATCGTTCGTGTGGATACACATAGAGGGGTGTTCACTTGACACCCTTGAGATCCGACATCTTCTTGGACGAGCAGGATAAGCGAAAGGCTTCACTACAAAGGTATATCTTTTTTCCATGTAGATTTAAGGTAGATCTAGGATTAGAGAAACTTGTACATGAAATTACGAAATTTTTATCTTCGCATAGATCCGGTGGCATGAGATTTCGGGATTTTCGCAACGCAAAAGCAGTTTTTGCGGCTCGAAATACCCAACAGTTGGGTTTTCCGCTCGGGCTCTGGGATCAGCTTGTTGGCCCATCATCGATGGTGCGAGGTCGTTCGCCAAGGTAGTTGCCCGTCGTTTGCTGCTGCTCTAACATCCTAGCGCCTCGTGCTTGTATCAACAACTCCAAATCCTCTTGCGTCAGAGTTACAGTGGTGAGTTGTCCAGCGTCTTCCATCTTTTCATTTCGGATGCAATGAACTTCTTACAGATGACACCAAATTTATTCCTCCCCAAAAGCGGAGAAGACGAAAATATGGGGATGTGGCTGGAAGTTTGAGGTGGTGAAGACTCCACTTGCTCCTACAACACAAAAGCATTAGTGCCGGGACGGGATGGGGTTCTCGGTGTTGATCTTCCGACACTCAAGTCAGTTTCTGACGATGTAGAGAATAACAAGAGTACTGTAGCAAAAGAGTGTCTAGAATGATGAAGTTGTGTATACCTCCGCTTGTAGATGGGAAATCCCTCTTTTATAGCACCACTGTAGTATGTGTGCATGCATCTCAAAGCATGTGCACATTTTCTCAAGTGTCCTATGAAAAGACAAGATAAAAAGTGTTCATGACGCCTTTTCTTAAGCAAGCAAGTGTTCTTGACATATTTCTTTAAGCAAGCATACATATCTCTGATATGACAGGCTAGAAACTTCCAAAGTACCATTTGTCTACGGAACATGCTCCTTTGTTAGTAGTGCATATTCCCAAAAGGATACGAAGAGATACTTAGGTGGGTCCCGTTGTATGCCTGTCGAAGTCTGCTCGGCCGGGGCACCTTGCTTGGCTGCGCCCCTCGGATCTGCCGGCACATCTCCTTCCTTGCCTTTCGACTATCATTGGTTACCTTTATCCGACCAATCGTGTCCCCCGATCCGCAAGACAAGCTTGTTGCGAATTGTCATTTATCTCTTGACTCCATATGTCAGTATTAGGTGAGCCGTTCAGCACCCTTCCTTGACCGATCGACCTTTCCATTTGTTTGGTTGTCTGACTTAGCCTGCCAATCGACCGGACCCTTTGATTATTTTTAACCTCGATCTCCACATTAATTGATCCTTCTTACTTTTTTTACATACCTTTAGTGGGACACTTTTTTTTTTTTATTTATCACCGCATCAGTTGCCATGACCTCCCTCTAGCTAAGTGAGTCCGAGAGGTTGTGATAGCCTCGCGGATGCCTCCCCAAGCTCGCCACGGCCTCGTGGCTGCCGGGCATTCACGCAAGATCACAGGGCCACTGTTACTATCTATTTTTTTCCTCCTCCTCCTTTCTTTTTTTAATCCCATTCCTTTTATTTTATTTGCTCTAAATTACTTTCCTTTTTCTCTTAATTTCTTTCCTCTCTTTCCTTTTCCCTTCTCCCTTTCACTTTATTTTTTTCCATCCTTTCCAACTAATAATTGCTTTCTCCTTTCAAATTTATTTTCTTTCCAACTAACTTGTTTTTTCTTTTCTTCGATATATATATTCTTCCATTTTCTCTTTCATTTATTAATTTTTCCATCCTTTCCTACTAATAATTGCTTTCTCCTTTCAAATTTATTTTCTTTCCAACTATTTTTTTTTTCTTTTCTTTGATATATATATATATATTATTTCATTTATTAATTTCTTACTTTCCTTTTTATTTTCCCTATTTTACAATAATATTTTCTTTCTATTCTAGACTAACAATTTTTTGCAAAATAATACTATAATTAATTTTATAAAATATACTATTATTTTGATTAAATTTTGAACCCAATTATTTTTAATCTTATAATATAATTTAATTCTTAATTCTATACTATATTTTATATTTAAAAAATATCAAAATCGTATTGACATAATACAAACAGTATCATTTTGTCTCAGTCATGAATCAAACAGTATCATTTTGTCTCAGTCATGAATCAAAATTTTAATATGATCCAAAATTTTAAACCTTACTCTATGACATTATCATGTTGAAAAAATGGTAGCAAGCATCAAAGTTAGAGATGAGTCTTAGAGCACTAATGCAAAAGATGAGAGCATCGAGAAAAAACTTCGATTGACCCAGGTGAAATGATAGCACGCAATGAAGTTTGTGAGGTCGAAAGTGTACCTGGGGTTTATCTTATCATGCGGTTATGATCTGTGTACTTGCATATAACTCCCTCCATATCCGTAGGGTCGATATTAGAAAAATCACTAAAATAACGAATTTACTTTTGAGTGGTTGAAAGTGACGTATCTAAGTTTAGAACCATTTCAATATCATCTCTCAGAATTGCAAGAAAATACTTTTACAAAGCTTCCGGTGAATGTGGGTACCATTTTTGTTACACAAAATCACATGATATTAGGATAACAAATGTGACGAGCTTGCAAATTTTAGATTTTTAAATTCGGAATAGAGAAAAATCTCATAAAGTTAATTGTGAAGTTTTAATCACCATTTTTATTGGCTGACTCACACAGTTTGCAATATTTTATAAATTTTTCTTCAACTTCAATTTAGAAAGTCTTTAAAAGCACATAATGCTAGCAATAAAATATTTAATTATACACCGAAAATTTAATTAATTTTTTTACATCTCATAGATACAGAATATTCTTAAATGGAAAAAAATACTAAAAAGAGAGGTTATCAATAATAAAATAAAATAAAATTTATTTAAATATAGATAATAATATAAAAAGGGATAGATTTTAATGGCATAGAATAGAAGAACTCATATAGTCCATCTTTAACTTTTTGATGTTTTAGAGAAATAGTCTTAATGCACAATCATATATACCTGCTATGTGAAACAATCTAGTTTATATTGAAACTAACCTTACAATTTTAAGTACTCTTTGACAACTTATATAAACGATAGATTTACTATAAACCCATTAGAAGATCATGATTGGCTCACGTTGAGTTGAGTGAGGCATACAAACACTTGTTTGAAAATGTAAATGAGAGATCTTAGATTTCCTTTAACTTTTAGTAGCATTTGTCCTTTTACATAAACATTCATTGTTTTAAAAAATTGTTGTATCTTTTTCCTTCTCCTTTTTTACACAAGTGAACGACTTCCAAATTCCAATGTTAACTTTCATAAACTACCTTGGATTGTTTAAGAAACCTTTATTATTGGAACGGTTAATTTAAAGGCTTCCAAGTTTCTTCCACTATGTTTGGCTACAGCTGACAGTACACTTGTGGCACTGTTCTCGGACTTTCAGTTTGTTTGATGCTTTTGATATGCTTGGTTTGCCTTTTTTTGCTCAGGCTCAGCTTCCTTTATTTGCTTTTAATCAAACATACAAATTATAGATTATGAGAATTCTTACAAAATGAAATAAAATAATTATTCTACGAATTAAATACCTCATTGTAGTACTTTTCTTTTCCTGTGCGCAGGATAAATGATGAAGTTGTGCTCAAGTTGAAGAGTCAGTTAGGAGACTTTTTTTTTCTGGTCAAAGTCAAAATGGAGAGTTGAAGAAACCAAGTCATGGATTGCAGTTTGCTTTCAGTTAGTCTGAAATAGTATACGCCACTCCTTTTGGGTTTTGTTTGTCTGCAACTGCAAGTACTGTATATATGTCACTGATAATTAGCTCTAAAAGTTGCCATAGAAATGAAGCATCCATTCCTGTATTTTAAGCTGAACGTTTTGTTTCCCCCCTGTGGGTTTGAGAGAGAGCATCGGTGCAGTGATTTAAATCTGAACAATAAATAATAGTTTAACATAATAATTAATTGCAAGACTGTTAGAGAGTTTAACCTATTACTTCTGTCCTAAATGCAGAATATTTTAACCTATTAATTGCAGTGTGAAATTTTGTGTATCAAGTTATTTTATATCACTTAGCTTGGTGAAATAATTTAGTAAATTGAAATTTTAACAATTTTTATCAGTTTGCATTGGTGTGATCAAGTCAAATTTGACATAATTTTAATAAAAATATTATTGATCAAGCTGTTTTTATAAACAGTTTATAGCACTGTGCTATTTTTTGTTGGATTTAGGCTTTGCTGTGACTCACTCAGAGTCATATCACTGGGCTCGATTCGATCTCAATCCGATTACTTATTCGGTTTGGACATTGAGGCTTAAATCGAATTAGATTGATCCTGTCTAGAAACGTTGATGGATGAGTCACTAGTGAGTTGATGTCGAACTTGGTGTTGACTTGACTGTCAATCATCATGCTTCAAGAAGATCGTGAGGAGATCCGCCGACACCTATGTAGGATAAAAGAAGGGGGACGAGAGATTAGAGGGCATCTAGGGAGTTTCGTGGCATTATCATTCTGATGCTCAAGTTAGGCTTTCCGAAGAGTGAAGAAAAAGATGAACAATATTAGGATTTGTGAAAATGATATGTATATACCTTTTCTCATAAGGGTTGACTATCTTTTATAGGATCGTGACTATCCGCCACGTTTTCCTTGTTCCCCTCGTGCTTTCTGACTGTTGCCACATTCCTCGAAATAAATGATCTTTATGGCTCATTTATTTCAAAGTAAATAGCTATGTTTTATGCCTATCTTGTGATAACAGTTACGTTATCCACACCCTCATTGAATAAAAACTCGTTTCCTTAATTATGAATAACTAGGGTCATTTCAATTTAGCCAGAAGGCACTTAGAACCCAAGTAGGGGAGTCAGGAGTCGGGAGTCGGGGAGTTAGGAGTATATCTTTGACTTTTGATTGCCCCTGGCAAGACTGTTGACCTCTCTAGCAACGTGGCCTTCGTATGTTAGCCCTGTATCACTAATCTCCTCCTTAAGTCTATTCAAAAGAAGTGAAAGTCTGATTGAGTGGACTAGTATGATGTGGCAGGACACCCTTCTTCATCTTGATTATTCAGACACGTGGCAAAGAGTAAATCTCAGGCGTCACCTTTAATAAGATTTGTGCCATAATTAATTGTCACGCCTCTTAAATGTGGGACATGCTTTATCATCTTCGACTTATGAGCACCAACGATGGCATTGTCTCTGAGGTTATCACATTAATTTGAGGTGACCCCTGACAGGGAAGACTGAACGTTTATCCCAGTGTAATGATTATTAGGAATTGTAGCAATCTATGTTTGATCAAGTGGACAGTGATTCTCTGCTTTCAAGATAGTCCGAATCCAAGGTTACTAATCAGACACCCACAATATATAAATTAGGTTGCGAGGGTTGTTGTCACTTTGTGTAACCCTTGTTTGTGTGTTCGTCGATCTTCGTTTTCTTCGCTTCAAGCTTTCTGCGTTTCTGTCCTTGAATAAGTCCCTTGTCTCCTCGCTATTTGTTGTTCACCAACCTATCCTTAGCCCTCCCTTTCTTTGCTAGCAGTTGGTGCAATTTGCACTAACAGTCTAACTTCAGTTTTGATGAATGGCAAGTGAGTTAAGTTAGGTGTTATCGTGATCTAATACATTTACCGAGTGTGCAGGGTTGACAAACTTGATGGGTCAAAAGGACCTGACACTAGGCAAAAAGTCCAATTGGGATGTGTGATTCTCAATTGGCGAAGTCCAGATGTGGGATTCTGGTAGGAGGTCGGGATGTTCGATTTCCGATGGGAGGAAGTCTGGATGTGCGATTTTGGCAGGAAGAATTAGTGGGTCAGATTTGATGTCGAGGAGGTAACTCGATACTTGATAAGTAAAGGTAAATCACTAGAGGAGAATGACCAAGTGATAATGTATCTCAGTTGAGAGGACAGTATGCGTCGATCCAATTTAGATCCATTTCGAAAATCTAAATTAAGATCCTGACTAGATTTTGGTCTAGAGGACAAGGTTTAAGTCATAAATTAAATCATATTATTATTGTATGACTTTGTTTTGTAGGTTAGATATTATCATGTTAGACTAACCTATCTTGTAGGGTAAAAGGAGCAAAAAGGCCTTGGGTGAATAGTATTCGAGGCGCCTTCAAGCCATTGGAAGGTGCTTTCGATACTGTTAATGGAAGGCACCTTTGGTGCTATGGAAGGTGCCTTCCATTGGATAAAATTTGGCTTTGTCGACGATAAGAAATGGTTTTTTTGGGATAGATTTTTCTCTATGGAAGGAGCCTTCAGGGCCATTGAAGGTGCCTTCTGTTGGTGCGGGAAGAACCAGATGATCGAACATGTGTTTTGATTATGTCAAAGGGTTCAAAGTTAAGTTTATTTGTTGTCTAACAAGTTTGAATGAGATTACAGGAAAGTCCTAAGCGTTCTTAGGTAAAAGTCCTAGCTGCGGTTAGGCAAGTGGAAAATCCTAGGGGGTGGTAACACTAGGTCTTAGGGGATGGTAACCCTAGGTGTGGAAAAGTCCTAGCTGCGGTTAGCCAAATGGAAAACCCTAGGGAATGGTAACCCTAGGTCCTAGGGGGTGATAACCCTAGGTCCTAGGGGGTGGTAACCGTAGGTGGAAAGTCTTGGCGGGTCGAGCGCTTCAGGCAAAATCCTAGAGTCGGAGATTCTAGGTTGAAATCCTGGTGTCACGAACCGGGTGGAAGTCTGGACGGGTCATGGAGCAAACATCCAGCATGAATACCAGAAGCTTCAGACATTGAGCAACAGTCTAGTTGGTCTGGAAGATCAATTTGACAACAAGTAACTTCTCATGAGAGGAGTAGGTGAGGACGCGTTCCCCGAAGAGGGAATAGTAGGCGTCAATTCGACCTAGGGTTTGTGAGAAACTCGAAGTCAGAATAGGGCAGTCTGGTGACTGTCAAATACTTGTATATATATTATTTTATTGTCCTAACTTTGTTTTGTAGGGTATACTTTGTTTGTGGACTAATATACCTTGTAGGAAGGGAGTTGCACAAGATAAGTCTCGGATGAACAGTACTCGAGGCACCCTTCATGGAGCTTAGAGGCGCCTCGGGTGCATTTGTCGAAGACTCCGCGCAATAGGGCAGAAGGCGCCCTCCAAGGCTGCTGGATGGAGGGCGCCCTCCATGGAGCTTGGAGGCGCCTTCGGGTGGATAAGCAACGGGCGCTGCGGAGTTTATCGACACTATGGATTCGGGATAAAAGTCTTGGTTGGAGGCGCCTCCATGGGGATGGGAGGCACCCTCAACAGCTTATATATGGCTGGCTCGAGCAAAAGCCATAACAACACTTGATTTCAGCAATCTTTCAACCACGCACTGCTCAAAGGACGATCCGACAAAACTATAACTCAACTCCTACAACGGGAAGTCTTAAATTCTCTTTACTTATTTGTCGGTATACTTTTAATTATTGTATTAATATTTTACTTCAAGTTGTAATTTTTCGAAGCTATAGTGATTGCCCATCGAAAGCACTCTTACATGCGTATCTTAGAGTAGGAGTCAACACAGGCTCTGAACCAAGTAAAATATTGATGTTTGTGTTTGATTTCTGTTTATTTCGCTGCGTGTTTACTCGACAAACGAATTAGCCACAAGCGTTATTCATCCCCCTCTAATGCTTTTTGATCCTACAATTGGTATCAGAGAGGGGCCGCTCTGAATCAGTACAACTATCATTCGAGCAAGTTTTGCTTTTTCGTCCGTGTTTTCAAAAAATAAATTCTTACTTCTTTCGTTTTTTCTCTTCAAAATTATTTTTGAAAAAGTTATTTTCATATTTTTACCATTGGTCAGTATTAGCGAAATATTGCATTTGCCAAAATTTGAAATAATATTTTATTAAAATTTCCCAAAATTAGTATTTTATTTTTTTCTCCTGCACTACTAATCCAAGACCAAGTCTTGGAACATTCGTAATTTTTTCTTGTGTGCGAGATTCTGTATCTATGGCCCACCAAGAAGGCTATAGCACTACACACCCACCTCTATTCTCCGGAGAAGATTTCGACTATTAAAAAAGCTAAATGGAGTACTATCTGAAGACCGAGATAGAGATGTGGATAATCATCCAAACCGGCCTTGCGCTTCCACTCGACGGCGCTCGCAAACTAGTATCATGTGAAAACTGGACACGAGTCTAATAAAGAAAGTCGAGGCTAATGCCAAGGCGACTCAAGCCGTATAATGCGGCCTAACCCAAGAAGAGCTAAACCGAGTTGGCCCCTTCAACATCGCGAAAGAATTATGGAAAAATTGATCGAGCTACACGATGGTACTTCCGACATAAAGGTAAGCAAGCGAGCCTTAATTTTGAATAAATTATATAATATTAAAATGCAGGAAGGTGAGTCAGCAAGCCAACTTCATACTCGCATATAAGATCTACTGAACGGACTCCACATAGTCGGACAGAGGGATGAAAATCATGATGTCATCAGGTATGCATTAAATGCATTTCCAAGGAACACCTTGTGGCCATCCATGGTAGATGCTTACAAAGTGTCTAAGGATTTGTCATTAATCAAATTAGATGAATTATTTTCTGAATTCGAGATTCATGAACAAACTAATACTACTCCAGCCGAGAAAGGTATTGCTTTGATTGCAGGAACAAGCATAATACGGGAATCAAAAGCAAAGCACAGAATCGAACCCGAGACCGAAGATGAATTAGACTCAGGAGATGAATCAGACTCAGAAGAAGATGAAATTACCGCCGAGCTCATAAAATTGGTATGAAAAATGTGCAAAAAGAATAAGGTGACTCAGTCAAACACGAAGGCCAAGTCTGGAGTTACCTGCTATGGCTGCAACCAGAAGGGACACTACAAGCCGGAGTGTCCGAACTAGAAGCAACAAAGAAGGAAGTCCTTAAAAGCAATGTGGTTCGAGTCCTCTAAAGATTCTGATGAAGAACACGAGCAAGCAAGCTTCCTTGCTCTACCGGTACAAGCGTACGTTGCTGAAATCGAGTCCGAGTCTGATATCGAGAGCAAATGGGAAACCGAGTCTGAGAGAAGCTACAGATCCGTATCCATTTATGAAGGACCTAATCACATTATAAGCTCTCTAATTTCTGGTACTAATGAAGATGATTTACAAAATTTATTTTCATATTTATTAAAGAAATTGGCTAAATCTAATGTCTGGATCAAGTCACTCCAAAAGGAGGTAACAATCCTTAAGGAGGAGACTAACCTAAGTTCTTTGACTGAGCAAGTTCAGGAAGAAAATTTCAATTTGAAAACTCAAGTCAAATAACTCAAAGACTCATTGGAATGGTTCACTTTGGATTCCAAGAATCTTGATCTGATTCTTGGAAAATAAAGGGTTGTATACAATTGAACTGGGCTTGGATACAAGGTCAAACAAAGATTTAGATCCTACATATCATTAGTAAATCGATCAAATAGAAAATTAGTCCCAGCATGGCTCCCCAAGTCAAACTTGATTAATCAAGTTGGACTTGGTCAATATTGGGCCCCCGAGGATCAAATCCACTACCTTGATAGTGTTGGATCAAAAAGAATTTGGATATCTCCACAATTACATGATATTTTCCACTTTTGGCCTAAGCCCTCGTGGTTTTGCTCTTGGGCTCTATCCAAAAGGCCTCATTCCAATGGAGATATCTTTCCTCTTATAAACCCATGATCTTTACCATGTGTTTTCAATATGGGACTATGTTTGCAACCTTGGAACCCTAACAGATAGACCATATCGAGGCTATGATCTAGGGAGAGCCGATAGAAAGACCATTTTTATCGATAGATAGATTTGTTTGATGCTTGCTTTACTACTTTCATTATACATGCTTAGACTAGGATAGATAAAGACGTAGACTTGATTCACATTTGACTAGTTAGACCGAGGAGTTTCAGAAAGGAAATTAAATATTCAAATTTATTTGAAAGGCTTTGTCTAGAAGTGGTGGATGATCCCATACCCAAGAAGGCCTAGTGCCTCGCCACAGCTTGGAAGCCAATCATTGAAATAAATATTTAATTGACTAACTGTAAAACCTTAGTCTAACTCAATTGTAAATCAATCCTTAGATTGTAATTTAAATTGAATATTAAATTAACCATCTCACAAAACTATTAAAGTTCTTTGATTGAAAATATAGAAAAGGGTGAGATGGACTTAGGTTTAAAATAGTTAACCAACCCCAAATTAATTAAAATTAATCCAATTAAGTTAACTTAATTAATTTTAAAATTATAATTATTTATAAAATCATAATTATAATTATTTATAAAATCATAATTAATTTCAAAATCTTATTTAATTTCATAATTAATTTTAAAATCATATTTAATTTCAAAATTAATTTTAAAATCATAATGAATTTCAAAAATTTTAATTATTTTGATCATTAATTTTCAAATCATAATTAAATTTCAAATTATTAATTCTTAGATTTTCAAAATTTTAATTATCTTTAAAAGATAATTAATTTTCAAATCATAATTAATATGTAAGTTTATACTTTTAATTAATTTTTAATATATTTTCAAAATCTTCAAAATTTTAGTTATTATCAAATATTTAAATCTAATTAAACTTATATTTTAAATTTGAAATTCAAACTCATTGAAAATTCAAACTTATATTTTAAAATCTCAATTTTAATATTTATAAAATTAGAATAAACTTAATACCGTCACACACAACCTCATATGTTCTACATGTTTGATAACTTAGAAAAGGGTGAGATAGAAAATCAGGAAAACTACCTTGAAAAATTAGAAAAATTGATAATTTCTTTTATCTTATACATGCTTGGACTCTAGGATCCTCAAAATTTTTAAGGTATTAATCAAGGGGGAGTAAAGGAAGTCAAGTTAAGTTAGTTTTTTGTTTTGAAAAGTTAAAGTATTCTTTTTCAAAATTTCAAAGTTAAACTTTTCTTTTTGCAAAAGCTTTTTTTTTTAAAAAATCAGTTTTCTTATTTAACTATTTTTTAAGTAATCCTTAAATATTTATTTTAAAAAGTAAATTTAAATATTTTTTATCAAGAAAAACAAGTTTTTTTTAAAAAAAAGGTTACTTAACTAAGCTTCTTATCAAAATCATTTTTAAGCTAAGTACTTAACTAAGCTTTTCATCAATTTCTTTTTAACTAAGTACTTAACTAAGCTTTTTATTAAAATCCTTTTTAATCTAAGTACTTAACTAAGCTTTTATTAATATCCTTTTAAAGCTAAGTACTAACTAAGTTTTAATAAAGCAATTATTTTCAAAAGCTAAGTTTAGCTAAGTTTCTTTTCAAAAGCTAAGTCATTTTCAACTCTTAAAAATTAGCTAAGTTTCTTTTTGCTATCTTTCAGGGGGAGATTAAAGTTAAATATTTTCCTATCTTTACATGTTAAACAACATTCTCTCTACTTATTTTCTTTTTAATATATGTCAAAGTGGGAGAAAGAGGTTAAAGTTAAGTGAAACATAATTTTTGTGAAAGGGGGAGCATAAGGAAGTTTTTTTTACAAACTATTCTATTTATGCTTATGCTAAAATTCCTTTAATTATTTTTATGTTTTACTTAACTTTGAACCAGGTTACTATAATAAAAAAGGAGGAGATTGTTGGTACAGGAAGCACTAGACGATCGAACCTGTGTTTTGATTATGTTAAAGGGTTCAAAGTTAAGGTTATTTGTTGTCTGATAAGTTTGAATGAGATTGCAGAAAAGTCCTAAGTGTTCTTAGACAAAAGTCCTAGCTGTAGTTAGGCAAGTGGAAAATCCTAGGGGGTGGTAACCCTAGGTGAGGAAAAGTCCTAACTTCGGTTAGGCAAATGGAAAACCCTAGGAGGTGGTAACCCTAGGTCCTAGGGGGTGGTAACCCTAGGTGGAAAGTCTTGGCGGGTCGAGCGCTTCAGGCAAAATCCTAGAGTCAGGGACTCTAGGTTAAAATCCTGGTGTCGCGAACCAGGTGGAAGTCTGGATGAGTCGTGAATTGAACGTTCAGCATGAAGAATGGAAGCTTCAGATGTTGAGCAAAAGTCTAGTTTGTCTGGAGGATCAATCTGGCAACAAGTAACTTCTCATGAGATGAGTAGGTGAGGATGCGCTCCTCGAAAAGGGAACAGTATGCGTCGGTTCGACCTAGGATTTCCGAGAAACTCGAAGTTAGAATCGAACAGTCTGGTGACTGTCAAATACTTGTATTTATCTTATTTTATTGTGCTAACTTTGTTTTGCAGGGTATACTTTATTTGTAGACTAATATGCCTTGTAGGAAGAGAGTTGCACAAGAGAAGCCTTTGATGAACAGTACCCGAGGTGCCCTCCATGGAGCTTGGAGGCGCCTTGGGTGCATTAGTCAAAGACTCCGCATAGCAGGGCAGAAGGCGCCCTCCAAGGTTGCTAGAGGCGCCTTGGACCTAGATGGAGGGCGCCCTCCATGGAGCTTGGAGGCGCCTTCGGGTGGATAAGTAGCGGGCATTGCGGAGTTTATCGATGCTGTGGATTCAATATAAAAGTCTTGGTTGGAGGCACCTCGCATGGGGATGGGAGGCGCCCTCAACAGCTTATATATGGCTGGTTCGAGCAAAAGCCATAACGACACTTGATTTCAGTAATCTTTCAACCTCGCACTGCTCAAAGGACAATCCGGCAAAGTTATAACTCAACTCTGACAACCGGAAGCCTTAAATTCTCTTTTCTTATTTGTCAGTATATGTTTACTTATTGCATTAATATTGTACTTCGAGTTGTAATTTTCAGAAGCTATACCCATCGAAAGCACTCTTACATGCGGGCCTTAGAATAGGAGTCACCACAAGCTTCGAACCAAATAAAAATCTTAGTGTTTTGTGCTTGATTTCTGTTTATTCCACTGCGTGTTTACTCGACAAACGAATTAGCCACGAGTGCTATTCACACTACAACAAAAACCCTCATAGACATCGGTTTTCCACCGGTGTCTATTTCATTTTCGACCGATGTCTATGAAGCCGATGTTAAAAGTTTGCCATTTTAGACATCGGGATAAAACCGGTGTAGTATCACTTAACGACACCGGTCTTCGATTCGGTTATTAACCGGTGTAGTATCACTTAACGACACCGTTTCATCAATGGTGTAAAATCGATATAATATTGTATGTTAATAACACCAGTTTTGGCAGCGGTAAATGACCCATGTAATATTAGTTAATAACACCGGTTTTACAGCGGTGGAAAACCGATGTAATATGTATATTTTTTAACAGCACAAATTTGATTTCCGAAACAATGAAAAATCGACAATAATAAAAAAAACACAAATATTCACAAATTATACAAATATTCTTTATTCAACAATATCCATAAAATACACAAATATTCACAAATTATATAAATAATCTTCTTACAACAGTATCCATAAAATACCCAAACATTCTTTTTACATCAAAAGCTAGCTAATAAATATCAAAATCAAGGCAGAACATTCTTTTAATACATCAAGGTAGAACCGCACTTCAAATGTAATCTAGCATGCATTCAGCCCACTCGAACCGCACTTCATCAATTTCAACTTTGGAGTACTTGAGATTTGTAAACTGTAAAAACACATAAATAATATATTAGTAAACTAAGACAAAAAATCATAGTTGAAAAAAGTAGTAAGAGCACTAGGTAACAAGATGACTAATTGGAATGCTTAAAAAGAGAAACATTCATCAATTATCTCAACCACATCATATAGTGATAGATCTATCATTCTTGGGGACTTAATATAATCCAAACCAAAAATTTTAATCTAACTACATAAACAACAATTTTAATCTTTCAAATTCAATTCATTAGTAGTTGACCCAAATGGCATAACTGTTTATCACTAAGAGTATATGGAAAGTAAATAAATTCACTTTTAGTTTGCAAATAATAAATTCACTTTTATCACTAAGAGTACATGGAAAGTAAATAAATTCCTCAGCAGCAATAAAGATGAATAACATCAATTCATTTATATGATTTCCAATGATACAATAACATCAAAACAAGTTTTTATTTCAAGGAGAAAATAGCTAAAATGCTAACTAGTCGACATGAATTTCACTGGAATGTTAAATTATTGAGTTACAATTCAAAAGGAAGATACAATCACTGGAATGTAAAGTATCACTAGGAGAGGATCGTTAGTACCTGAGCTAGCTCCTTAATGGTGATGGCTCGGTTCCCCTCCTGCTCGAAGTGCTCAAAAGTCGCACTTGTCATTTGTTCACACCCATCCAAGGCCTCAAGGTGATGGGGACTGATTGCAGCAGCACATAATTCTTCAAAGTCCATCTTTCTGTACGAGAGTGGCTCCAATTGGAGATGATATTATTTACAAGCATGAGTTTTAGAAAAGGTATACACCAGCAAATGAGAGATATTGTAGGTCCTTCGGAGGTTAAAAAAAAAGTTTTTGATATGAGAAGGTGAAGAAGTGTTTTCTTGTCATAAAAAAATTACTTTAAGCTTATATGAGTACTCAAATAGGTCAAAACTGCAGCATATAAATTCTGTAGTAATGGTAATGGTGGAGGCATACAAAAGAAACTTAGCAACTGTAAAAAAAATGGCAGCAGGAATGGATGCCTCGCCACATTTAAGATATCAATAACCTTACTCTCCTTCATTGACTCGGTTGCATTTTGCAATAGGGCCTGCACAAGGATAGACATAGAAGTAAATGACAGAGGAAAGTATGCAACTGAACAATCACATTTTGGATATTGGCAAACAAATTCGACAAGACTGACCATTCGAAAGTTGTCGAACGATATGTGACCTTCTCCGTTTGGTGCTAGCAGCTTAAACTGTGATCTTAGATAAAACAGTTGATCCTCTGTTAGGGCTTTGGATAGCGCCTGAAAAGTGCGATGCAATAAAAAAATATTAAACAAGTAAGATAGAGCATATAACCATTGTATAAGTTCTGCATGTTGCTGTAAAACAGACTTCGAGGTTTTGATGAATTGAATATGATGGATGCAAAATTGTTTGCCCGGGAACTGCTATTTGTATGTTTGTTGTACTACTGCCTTAAGATATGATAAGAATAGGTTCAACAAATCAGCAATCAAATTTTAAATGATTTTTATTTTTTTTAAATTATTAGGTTGGAGAAAGCCTCAAGTAGTAAAGACCAACACAACTTAATCATGATAATGATTTATCAAGAATACCAAGTCTACAAGATTTGAAATTTAAGCACACATTTACTGGGTTTGTAGAGTAGTAGCTCTAAGATATCCATATTGGGTTTGCCTTCTAAGTCATCTATTGCTATATCAATTTTTGAACCTTTAATTGTTAGTTTAAAGGCACCATACATTGTAGATCCCTTAACGTTCAAGACACATAGATCTAACACTTGCCTGCATTATTCATTGAGTTGAAATTTTGCCTTCTAATATTGTTAAATACTTCTATCTTGTTTTCATGTTAAACCTGGTATTTAATCCTTCCCCATTCTACATTAGCATTGCTTAAGTTTGTTGTGGAAATTCCATCTCATGCACTAACCCATATCAACTGAAGCAATAGATCAATTTACAGAAATATAATTGTTAGACAGAAATATGAAAGTTGTGTTTTGTCAAAAAAATTAACAGGAAATATTGAGATTCTAAACAATAGTTCAATTTATCTCCAAAAGAATAACTGAATCAAGGAAAACCAGAATACTTCAGTATCACTTACTTTTCATGATAACATGTACTACATCTTCAAAATTAATGACACCTTCATCTCCCAATACTTTTGCAAGATCTCTATAGAAGTTAGAGAAAAGACACAGATAAGATTAAATAGGGTAACTCAAAGTGTTCTTCTAACAGCATCACTGAGTAGGATAATGCCACCCCATGAAGGCTATTACCTTTGCTTACATTGTGTTTAATTGAATAATTGGATTCATCATTTAATGCATCTTGATGCAAGCATAACCCACAACTATTAATATATTGGGCTATTAAATTATTGTATTTAAACATTCATCTTTGCATCATACCAAAATCCACAGTTGTAAAAAAAACGTACATAAAGAACAAATTCTTAAGTTAAACCATCAAATAGAGAAGTCAACCTATTTTTTTCAATGTATGTATGGGTCAATGCCACATTGTATATTAAAGAAATGAGATTAGCGCAGCCACCATAGTATAAACTCCATGAATGCATCTTATGAGAAACATCATCTAAACACCCTACCATATTATCTGGCAAGTTTGTCATAACTATTTTTTTTTCTTGTCTTCATCCGTTAGTAAAATATAGTTTCTTTTTCAGGTGAACTCCCATAGTATGTAAAATGCTCATTATCACTAATTCAGTAATTTAAAAAAAGGCAAATGCACAATTCTATGTGAAATAGGGAATTATCCAAGCCATGGCTAGGTTTTCGCAGGCAGCCATTCCGGCGGACATAATCTACCTTGAAGAATTTCCAAATAATGTCCACCTCAAGTATTCAATATTACTCCTCAAATTCCATGGTATAAAGGAAACATTTTTCAGACTTGTAGAAGAACCTAAAAACCCATCAAAGTCATACATATCGGTCCGACAGGCACAAGGAATTAGAATCGTTTCAACGATGGGTGGCCGATGATGAAATACTTGTACATCGACAAGTCCCACGGCATACAGTGAGTGATCCAGAGAGAGTATGAATTGATAGCACGGACGTTTCAATGGCAGATCCCTAGGTATGGATAGATGAGTTAGTTAGTAGGGAAAGAGATGGGCGAGATCTCACAGCAGGGTTGAATCTCTGACGAAGCCATTGAGGTGGGCATGGAGCTCGATCTTGGGCAGCAGTTTGCACCATTCCGGCAGCTCCATGTCTCCACCTGCGTCTAAGTAAAAGAACTTATGTTAGCCCAAGATCGAGCTAACATAACGTCGAGTGCTTTCGTCATGCAGTTATAACCTGGAAATCATTTGCTAAATAGGAAGGCCAATTGAAGATGCACCTCAAAGGAATTCGAGATCTCAAATATTGAACTACTTAGGCATTAGGTGAAAACATAGTAGTGAAGAACAAAATTTTAAATAGAATCAAGTTTAGGTACTCTGATAAATTGATCGCCAATGGCATGCAAACTACTATGACTACAGAAATGTGATAACCTCTCGACTTCATTTGACTGTCGAGGGAAGGATCAAGATTCCAGATAATAAAAAACAATTAAAAAAACATTTTTTTATTTAATCATTGATAGAAGCTACTATTTCATATTTTATTAGAATTCTCCTTATTTATATGAATTGCCTAAAATTTACAAAAAGGGGCAAATCACACATTTGTTCAAAATTTAACCTTAGTTAAGAATTTGGAGAATAAAATAGTAATAAAGTTAGGTTAGGGTTACAGAGTGTTCTTATTTTTTTTCCCTTGTCAAAGTCACCTCCTTGGATCATGAAATCCTTGATCACACGATGAAATGCAGATCCTTTGTAACCGAAGCCTTTCTCACCTGATCAAAATAGTCACATAATGCAAATACTTTCACCAATCAAACGAAACAAAAATCTGTTGGGCGGAGAAAAAAATCAAGAACAAAATCAAACGAAACAAAAGAGAAGATGAAGTGACCTGTGCAAAGAGCACGAAAATTTTCTGTGGTTTGAGGGACATCATCCCCGTACAACCCTATCACAATCCTGCCCACATCCTTCCCCACCGGGTTGCCGATGCTGATGCCGAAATAGACTTTGGTGGTCACCTTAGACTGCAGCGCAGCTTCCTAAAACCCCAGCACAAAAACACATCGTAGCTACATTTTTCATTTCCAAAGAACAAAGACCAAATATATACCAGATCTTGGAAAAGATAAAGTCAAAAAAGGATGCGGTGTGGTTGGAGGAGATACCAGGCCTCCTCTTCTCAACCAAATGGAGGAGTTGGAGGAGATGTTGTGTGGTTGGACGGAGAAGCAAGGGCGTCGTGTCTTGATCCTAATCGGGAGAGGAAGGGGCGTCGATCTAGGAAGGGGGAAGAGGGAGATGAGGTTGAGAGAGATGGTCGGAGGTTTAGGTTTAGGCTGAGAGAGATGGTCGGATGGTCGGAGGTTTAGGTTTAGGTTTAGGCGAGAGAGACGATCACGCGGAGGAAGGTGCGCGATATAGATTTAGGTTTAGAGGGAACTTCACAGTGTTGCAAATTTTGGCTAGTGGGAAAATTAAAATATTTTATTTTGGTTCATTAACACCGGGTTTTATAAAACCGATTTTAAAATCGGTGTCTATTAACGAAAAAAGGGTGCTCATAGACATCGCCTAAAAAACCGATGTCTATGAGCTAAAATCTGCCCTCATAGACACCAGTTTTTGGAAAAATCGGTGTAAAATACTCAAAGACATCAGTTTTTGCTTAAAATCGTTGTTGTTCCACTGATGTCTATGAGGGTTTTTGTTGTAGTGTCACCCCCCTCCCCCCTAGCGCTTTTCAATCCTACACCTTCCACACTCCTTAAAAGAGCATTCGGACCAAGCCATTCAAATCACCTCTTCTACGAGATTCAACGCGTCCATTTGAAGTTCTAACTGCTCCAACTTCATGTTGTTGCTCGGCTATAACATTGCTGCAACCAACTGCTGCTGAGGAGCCACACAACATTGAGCTAAGCCTATAATCTTTGAAAGTGTTAGGTAACGAACATTTCATACTGTACTTAAATTTTGTATAAAAGGAAAGTGTAGCATGTTACACTTGTCCTAACTTTTCTATACACTCAATCCCCTCTTCTGGTGGTTTCATAAGAGGTATTTTAGTGGATTACTGGTCGATAGATCTGTGGGTCTTGGGTCTTGGAGTAGGAATCACCAAAGGCTTTGAACCATGTAAAACCAATTGCATACTTGTGTTTTTCTGCTTGCTTTCCTGTTTCGTTCTTTTCCATTGCACATACTTTGTTTTTAAAAGAATAATGGAAAAGTTTTTAAAACCATGTGATTCACCCTCCTCTCACATGCATCTCAATCAACAAGTGGTATCAGAGCTAGGTTCTACTCTGAATTGGTGCAACCATCAATCAAGTCGGGGGAATTATTTTTTGGATTTTAGTTTTTCGTATTTTATTTGAATTGGTAACATTTATCTTTTCAAATAAATCTTTTTCATTCAGTTGTAACTCGAAGTTAGTGCAACACCACTCGAGTCCTCGATTTGTATGCTTTTTTCTCAAACTCTGCTAATTCAAGACCAAGTCTTGGGATATTTTGTTTTCATTCTTTTTGCAAGATATTCTCAAATGGTTGAATTTGATGGATACAACACTGTTCATCCTCCTCTCATTGACAGAAATGATTTTTAGTATTGGAAGAAGAAAATGGAGGTCTATCTGAAAATAGACATAGAATAGTGGTTCATCATCCGACAAGGATACCAAGCACCTGTAGATGCAACAACAAAAGTGCCACTCGATTCAGAAAGATAGTGTCACGCCCCCAAAGGAGTACCTGCCAGACAAAAATCCGCCAGCATCTCCCCTGTACCGGTGACAATATGAAGCATCACTACAAACAAAATATACAACAGCCACATGCGGCTGGAATATATATACACAACCACGCAGTTATAATCATAGCCCACTCGGCTGGAATAAAACAATCACAACCACGCAGTTATATATAAAGTAACCCACACGGTTGTACTAAAAGCACAGTGGAAAAACGATAACGGAAAGCCCATAAAACACATCAACACATTGCTAGCCGGCTAGGCTTAATACAACAACCACAACTACAAATACAACAACACACTAAATACAACAAATACCAAATACAAATAAAGCATATACAAAAACCCGAAACGGTCTCCGGATGTGACGTAGGGCCCGACAGATAGGATACTCCAAGCGACACACCTACCATCTACAAGCTACCTGAAAACATAAATGTATACATGTGGTGGTGAGTATAGGTAACTCAGCGGGTAATAGAAAAGACAGTGCACGGTCTACAAATAAACCATGGAGATCAAAAGTATACAGTCTCAGTAGGGAATAAAGAACATGATCATACTATCATAATCAATGCACCTAAACATATCTGACATAATAACCTGACATATAAACTGTACAAACCACAACTAACATAATGACAAATACATACCCAATCTGAAATCGACACAAGATACAAAGATCAGTACGCTCACTGGATCTGCAATAGACATACCCGTGACACCTGTGCAATATAGATACGACTGCATATATATGTAAAATAAATGACATGTATGCAGCATGACAACCATATGCAACAATCACATCTCAAACAAGTGCAACATAACACAATCACATGCAACTAGTATCTACTAGGCATGTATGCAAATATAACACCATAGATGCACCGCACATCATATGCAAAAGTGCATGCATGCTCCATGGTCACCCCCACCACCTCTCCAGACACCACGACCCCTATATGGCCGAGAGGCTTGGGTCTGTGATGACTGTACTACCCTCCAGCCCACAATAGAGTGGTCGAGGCGGACAATCCACTAGTAGCTATCTAGCTACATAGCATCAGGGTCCCTGACTGCTCACAACGCCGAATCTCACAAAACCTCGTGACCGGGTGGCACGACAGGACGAGCGACAACTGCTCCAGCTACCACTACCCATGAGTGGCCAAGTGTGCGACGCTAAACCAAACCAACTGACGACTCTCTCAACCACAAGAGAGATAATGGTCATCAGATGCAATGAATGATGAACATGATATATATATATATATATATATCATGTTCATCATTCATTGCTTCTGATGACCATTGTCTCCCTTGTGATATATATATATAATCATGATACAGACGCCGTCATCATCCATGTAACAATCCAAACCCCATAAATACCTCCAACATGAGTATAATCGTCATGATACCTCCACGTATCCCACCAAACATATGTACACACTACACATGTATAATAAACAAAAAATCTCCAATAATCCCACCAGACACATGTACACAAAATATAAGTACAATCAGCATGTATCCTCCAGTAAAAACACAATAGACATGTGTATATACCCCAAACATACAATCAACACAACTCCTCCAAAAGTACATGACAAATACGTATGTACACACCACATGTAAATGCACGGTCAACAAGATGACTCCTATAACACATACCCACCTATGTACAGTCCACATCATATACCCGATCAGCATGGTAATACCAACAACCCGACAATCCCTACAAGACATACTCTACACGTGTAATCACAACAGAGTAGATATTAAGAGTAGAGACTGTATATGAATTAAATAGATCATCACAAGAGTCAAGCATAAGTATCGTGCAGGAAAAACAGCAACCGATCATGATATAAGATGAAGCAGCCTAATTCATCCAATAATAACCATGCACCAAGTTTCAAAGAAACTATAAAGAGGCTAAGGAAGAAATACCCGCCTTGATACGTAGATCGTGTCCAGAATAAATCCCACGTCATGATGATCATCCCATATCAAAGTCCTGCAGAAATCAATATATTTATATTTTATTTAGCTAAATTCATATGAATTAAATAGATAAATAAAATCCCTAACCCAATAGGATCACTCCAATCAAATCCGATCTCTGATTAATCCCCCAAATTAACACATCATTTAATCCAATAACAAATCCATCTCTTAAATATCAATCCATCATAAACTTTTCTAAATCCATAAATCACTATTTATCCAATCATTTAATCCATTAGATCAACCACTAAACATCGTGAATCCAACTCACATAATTCATCTAGTAATCCAATACATAAACCTAATTCATCAATACATGAAACCATTACCCTACACTTTACCTCGATTCACAGTCGATCAGGCTGCTGGTTGGAGTGCTGCCGACAAGGAAACACCACTGGAACCAAGATCACCTTCAACAGATCCTCACTGATGGATTCACCTCACGATCACAGTTCCAGCACCTCACTGGAATCAATTAGATCAAGTAGAGGAATCAAGCAAGAAGCTCACTGATCCAGCAACAATCTTGCTAGCTTTTGCCCGAAAACTCAAGAACACCTCATCATCATCAACCGAATCCCCCAATTAGCTGCAAGAAGAGGAGAACCAATTTGATCAGGAGAAAAGTCCAACACAAGAAGAGTCAATCCCGAAAGAAAAACCCTAATCTAGCTAAAATCCTTGAATCAACACAGATCCAATGAAGCCTTACCTCTCTGGATCATCTCCCGATGGCATCGCTGTTCAATTCTAGCAAGAAAGGAGGCGGATCGCTCCATGAGCAGCGCGAGGGGAGGTGAGGGAGGGTCTACCGGTTGGAAATAATGCTAGATTCGGCTCCTCACCGTGCCCTAGCCACCGATCGTCAGGGATTGGTCACAAAATCTGCCGAAGTAGAAATCCCCCAGTCGAAGATGACCTGGAGCCCGCTGGTATCCGTCGAGCTCCGGTGGAGAGCCTCCTCTGGCCTCGGCGTTGAGTCATCCGCGAAAGAGAGAGAGAGATAGCGAGAGGAGTCGGGGAGATCGAGAGAGGGAAGAAGGAAGTGGGTTCGGGTGAGGAGAGGGGGAAACGACGATTTGGGGAAAAAGAATAAAAGAAAATGAATTTATAATTGAAAATATTTTCAATTATATCTATCTAAGCAATAAATTTGACTCTTATGGATCAAATAGTGATTGGGTTGGATTTTTAACTTAGATCTAGATTTTGTGAATTGATAAAATTATTAATAATATTTTCTAGTTTATCAATTTTATTTTTTAAAAGATTATTTTATTTTTCTAGTTTTCTAAAATTTAATTTTATATTTAATTTTGAATTTTTACCGTTTGGTTTCTTATTTTTATTTTCAAAATTTTTCATTAAATTTTAATTATTTTTAATTAACTTTAGATAATTATTTGGATTTAAATTATCTTGAGTAAATAAATTTTGATTAACTAGATCTAGGTCTTGATTAAGGTTTCGGTTGATTTGATCAATTTTAGTAATATTTAAATTATTTAAAATTTTATTAATTAAATTATTTTTGTTAAGTAATGTTAATGTAAGATTTTCATACTTTTTCATAGTACAACAGGAAAGATTTAAAGCATGCAAATTTTTATATAAAATAAATTGATTTACCTTAATTGCTCCCCCTAAGTCCTTGGGTCTTCTCTATCGGCATTGAGATTTGTAATGTCCCATTCTTTTGCACTTGAAGCATTCAATCTGGTTCTTCCTTTTCTGAACTCTAGGCATCGGTTCCTCCTTTGCATCCAGTTGTGCGGATCGGTTCTTTGAACATTTGCTTTTGTAGTGCCCTTTGTCACTGCACTTAAAATATGTTATGTGACCTTTAAATTTTATATTCACAATATTACCTTTTGAATCCTCATTAGGATTCTCCCCCTTGATTGTTGTCATCTCAGATTCAGGCTCGAGTGTTTGTTCAAACTCGGGTTCGGATCCGTCTGCCTCCTCCTCAACGATTAGTGCTATGAAGTTGATTTGGTCTTGATTTGTCTCTAAAGATATATCTCCAGATTCAGACTTGGATTCGAACTCACTTTTTCCTTGATCTTCTAGCCTCGACGGAGTCTCATGAAGCTCAATCAATTTGGTCCACAACTCAAATTCATTCTTGTAATATTCTAATTGACATAAAATTTTATTAGGCAAAACACTAATTAATATATCCATTACCTTTGTGTTTGCTTCTAAGTTTTGAGAAGGTTGTCTCAATGCAATCCAGTTGTCAAAATTGTCGCTTCTTACAAAACATTCCATCATTCACCTCCAGGAATTGAAATAGACTTGATTATACAGTGGAGGTTCATAGATGCTTCTCCCTTCCTGATAGGATATTGGCATTATTGCAAGAAATAGATAGAAAATGAATTTCCAAGACTTTCATCTTAGGATTAACAGTGCGAGATAAAGAATAAAAAATATTACTTAAGAATTAAAGAAAAGACTTTTAAAGAAAAAAGAGAGTTTTTAAAGTTGCCCAAAAAATGGTTAAGTAATTTTAGAGCTACCAGGCTCTGATACCAATTGAGAGATCGAAGAATCCAATAGAAGGGGGGGGGGGGGGGGGGGGGAGGGGGGGAATATCGCACTTTAAAAACTTTTATTTTTCTTGTAAAAAAAATCAGGATAAGCAACGGAAATCAAAATGGAAGCAACACAAATGATGCAAGTTGGTTACTTGGTTCGGAGCCTAGGTCGACTCCTACTCTAAGACCTGTGATCCTTGATCGCATTGTTGGGAAATTTACTAAAACTCTTCTTTCAGAAAAACCTCTAGAAAAAGTAGTGCGTACAATATGGAGAATGTAAGTTAGTAAAAACTACTATCTTTTAGAAATTAAAACAATATAAACTTTAAAAAGGTATACCGACAATATTTAAAAGATGAAGCTCGGTCGGTTCTTCTGGATGGAGCAGCTTGCTTGTCAAATTGAAACATAGATGAACAAAAGCTTTTCACAGGATGAAAAAAAGAATAGATTTTCTTGATTCATTACATCAGCCTCAGACCTCGAGCTCCTTTTTATAAGAATGTGAACGATCGATTGACCGATCATTGAGTTCGGTCGACCGATTGTTGAGTTTGGTCAACCGATCATTGGGTTCGATCGACCAAACCTGCTCCCTTCCTTCTTCGCTTAGATTCGATCTTTGGGCAATGATGACATTTATGTTGGGTTTTTTGGGCCGCAAAAACCGCTTTTTGCGTTGCGGAAACCCCGAAACCCCGCCACCGGATCCGTGTGAAGAAATAAAATTTCGTAAAACTTTGAGTATGAGTTTTCTAACCTAGATCTACATTAGATCTACAAAAGAAAATGTTACCCTTGATGCGAAGCCCTTCGCGTAATCCCACTCGTCTAAGGTTCGCCGGATCTCGAGAGTATCAAAGTAGATACTCCTCTATGTGTATCCACACAAGCAAGAGATGGAGGGAAACCACTAAGATGTGCTAGCACCCTTGATGGTCTCGGCAAGGAGGAGGAGAGGGAGAGAAGAGAAGAGCTTGAGGAAGAAGATGACTTGAATGAAAAATCAATTCAAGCTTGTAACTCCACAAAGTGGCCGACCACCTGCAAGTGAGTGGTTATATACTCCATGGAATTTCAAGAGTCAAAAACTCTTGATCTCCCTCATGAGGTGGCACACCATGAAGTGGTCTTGATGATGTGGCACATCATCATAAGCCCACTTAATGCCAACTCACCAATGAGGTGGCAAATGGTCATGTCAAACTTGACCCTTCATCTTCCTCTCAAGTCAAGTCAAACTTGACCAATTCTCTCCCTTGGTTGATCTAATTTAACCATTAGTTCAAGTCAATTTTAATTTAATGAATCTCTATTCATTGAATTAAATTAATTAAATGAGTCTAATCCAAATTAGACTCACTTAACACATGAACCAACTTGAGTCCTACTCAATTAGCTAAATTTGGAGTACTCTTAATCCAATTTGGTTCATCACATGAACCTAATCCTTTAGGTTCATCAAATGAACCTAATCTCCAACTAATTACCCTTTGTGTGTGACCCTATAGGTTCTTGTAATGTTGGCAATGCTCCTAAACCCATTTAGAAGCATAAGTAATGAGCGGCATCTAGCAACAAATCATTACTACCCAAGTTACAAGAATGTTGAGATCCAACATCACCTTATGACTACTAATTGTGACTCCTCACAATATATGACATTGTCCTTCTACCCTAGACATCTAGATTGATCAATATGAGGCATAGACCGTGTCATCCTCTAATCAATCTAAATCTTGAACTCCAAGTAGACTCACTCAATCAAATGAGCTCAATATCTCATATTAACTCATTTGGGCATGACCATGCACTTAGTGGTCTCACTCTATCAAGAATATTGATGTCACTCCCGTCATATAGGAGGGATATATCCCATCTACATTACTCACATCCCTCCATATAATTTGTTACATACCCAGTAATCGCCTTTATAGTCCACCCAGTTATGGGTGACGTTTGACGAAACCAAAGTACGTAACTCCTTATGTAGGGAACCATGGTGACTTCAGGTCCAAGGACTAGTAGTCATACTAATAGCCACATGAGAAAGTATATGAAACACATAAAACGATCCATGATACTTTCTCATAGCGGGTCATTCAGTATAAATTCTCCAATGCATACCCATGTGTCATCTTGATATCTCTATATCCATGACTTGTGAGATCAAGTCATCGAGTTGACCTACATGCTAGTCTCGTCGCATTAACATTGTCCCTGAATGTTAATACTCGTCTAGGAATGATTAAGAGTAGTGTTCCCTATATCATCTCACTATCGATTCAACCAATTGATTGATATAGGTAAGAACCTTCTACTCTAGGACGCTATTATACTTAGTTATTTGACATTAATACAAGTAATTATTATAACAAAAAACAAATGCCTTTATTTATAAACAAGAATATGATACAACGAGTCTATACAACAATCATCAAATGATTGGCTCTAGGGCTCTAACTAACAATCTCCCACTAGCACTAGTGCCAATCAGTGTAGGCTCTAAGGCCTAATGACCTAGTGTGACCATCATGCTGTCTCTATGCCAAAGCCTTGGTCAAGGGATCTGCGATGTTAGCCTCTGTGGGTACTCTGTAAAACTTCACATCTCCTCTCTCGATAATCTCTCGAATGAGATGGAAGCGCCATAGTATGTGTTTGGTCCGCTGGTGTGAGCGAGGTTCCTTAGCCTGTTCTATTGCTCCATTGTTATCACAATAGAGCTCTATGAGATCAGCTATGCTTGGAACCACCCCAAGCTCAGTAATGAACTTGCGGATCAAAACTGCCTCCTTTACTGCTTCTGATGTAGCAATATACTCAGCCTCTATTGTAGAATTAGCGACTGTGTCCTGCTTGGAACTATTCCAGCTCACAGCACCACCATTTATGCAAAACACGAACCCTGATTGTGATCGATAATCTTCCTGGTCGATTTGGAAGCTGGCATCACTGTAACCCTTTACAGCTAGCTCATCATCGCCTCCATATATCAAGAAATATTCTTCAGTCCTTCTCAAGTACTTAAGAATATTCTTGACTGTTATCCAGTGACTTTCACCTGGATCTGATTGGTATCTGCTCGTCATGCTCAAAGCATACGAGACATCAGGATGAGTACATAGCATGGCGTACATGATAGATCCTATGGCTGAGGTATAAGGGATCTGATCCATGTGGTCTCTCTCCTCTCTAGAAGAGAGACCTTGAGTCTTCGAAAGACTCACGTTATGTGACATTGGCAGAACTCCCTTCTTGGAGTTCTGCATGGCAAATCGTAGGAGTACCTTGTCAATATATGTACTCTGACTTAGGCCAAGTAATCTCTTAGATCTATCTCTATAGATCTGTATACCTAGAATACGGGATGCTTCACCTAAGTCCTTCATTGAGAAACAAGTCTCTAGCCAAGTCTTGACAGACTGCAGCAAAGGAATGTCTTTCCCAATGAGTAGTATGTCATCCACATACAATATAAGGAAGACAACTGTGTTCCCTACAACCTTCTTGTAGACACAAGGTTCATCTTCATTCTTGATGAAACCAAACTGTTTGATTGCATCATTGAATCTAAGATTCCAGCTCCAAGAAGCTTGCTTTAGTCCGTAAATGGACCTATGTAGCTTGCATACTATGCCAGTATGCTGTGGATCTACAAAACCCTCAGGTTGTGTCATGTACACATCCTCGAGCAAGTTTCCATTCAGAAATGCAGTTTTGACATCCATCTACCATATCTCATAGTCATGTTATGCTGCAATAGCAAGCATGATCCGAATGGACTTAAACATCGCTACTGGAGAAAAGGTTTCATCATATTCAATACCATGAATTTGCTTGAAACCTTTTGCTTCCAAGCGACCCTTATAGAAAAGTCCATCCATGTCAGTCTTTCTCTTAAAGACCCACTTACACCCAATGGGTTTGACACCTTCAGGTGGATCAACCAAAGTCCATACTTGGTTGGTGTACATAGATTCCATCTCAGATCTCATGGCCTCTAGCCATTTCTCAGAATCTAGTCTCAGCACAGCTTCCTAATAGGAGGTAGGCTCATTCTCAATGAGCATAACGTCGTCATGGTCAGATAAGAGAAATGAGTATCTCTCAGGCTGACGACGTATCCTGTCAGACCTGCGAAGAGGTAGGTCTACTTGAACTGGTTGTTGTTCCTCAACTCTTTGTGGAACAATCTCATCATCCACAACATTTTCTGGTTCCAGTTCAACTTCCATCAAGGCCTCAGTGCTATGGTCCATATCTTGAACTTCTTCAAGATCGAACGTACTCCCACTAGTCTTTCTAGAAACAAAGTCCCTTTCTAGAAATACCCTAGTCTTAGCCACAACTACCTTGTGTTGACTGGGAATGTAGAAGTAATATCCCTTCGTTTCCTTGGGATATCCAATGAAATAACACTTGTCAGATTTGGGTCCAAGTTTGTCCGAGACTTGACGTCGAACGTAAGCCCCACAACCCCAAATCCTCATAAAAGACACCTGGGCATCTCTCCCAGTCCATATCCTATATGGTGTCTTTATTACAGTCTTAGATGGAACTCGGTTGAGAATGAAGGCTGCTGTGTCTAGAGTATAGCCCCAAAGATACATAGGAAGATCTGTGTGACTCATCATAGATCGTACCATATCTAATAAGGTACGATTCCTCCTTTCGGATACACGATTCCACTGTGGTGTTCCAGGAGAAGTGAGTTGAGATAGAATCCCACACTCAGCTAGATAGTCATGAAACTCATGGCTAAGGTATTCTCCACCTCGATCTGATCGAAGTATCTTAATACTCTTGCCAATCTGGTTTTGTACTTCATTCTTGAATTCTTTGAACTTTTCAAAGGATTCTGACTTATGTGTCATCAGGTACACATAACCATATCTACTGAAGTCATCAGTAAATGTAACGAAGTACTTATAACCACCACTAGCAGTGACATTGAAAGAGCCACATACATCACTATGTTTAAGACCTAACAAGTCAGTCGCTCTCTCATTGTGTCTACTAAAGGGAGTCTTGGTCATCTTGCCTAAAAGGCATGACTCGCATGTCTCATATGATTTAAAATCAAATGAGTCCAGCAAACCATCTTCATGGAGCTAGGATAAGCGTTTGTCAATTATATGACTTAAGCGACAGTGCCACAAATAGGTTTATTTCATGTCATTTGACTTGAACCTCTTGGTACTTATGTTATAGATAGGGTTCTCAAGGTCTAGAATATAGAGTCCGTTCATCAGAGGTGCACTACAATAGAACATATCATTTAAAAAAAAGGCGCCTTTTTATTGTAACGACCCGACCCTTTGGCCTCTTGGGCGACCCTTCTGGCGGCCCAACTGGCGTCTCTTCTATCGTCGACCCATTTGGCGACCTCTCATGTCATCGACCGACGACCCTTTGGCCGTGTCGTTACTCACTAGGACTTTCCACCCCTGACAGTGGATTTTTGCCTCCCCCCCGGGTGAGGCAAAAATCCACTGCCAGGGGTGGAAATTCCTAGTGAGTAACAACACGGCCAAAGGGTCGTCGGTCGAGGGCATTGATAGTATCCGCCAACGCCATCAGAGGCCAATGAACTCGGAGTCGTTATGTGATCAATGTCTTGAGACTAGCATGTAGGTCAACTCGATGACTTGATCTCACAAGTCATGGATATTAGATATCAAGTTGACACATGGGTATGCATTGAAGAATGTATACTGAATGACCCGCTATGAGAAAGTATCATGGATCGTTATATGAGTGTCATATACTTTCTCATGTGACTATTAGTATGACTATCAGTCCTTGGACCTGAAGTCACCATGGTTCCCTACATAAGGAGTTGCATACTTTGGCTTTGTCAAACGTCACTTGTAAATGGGTGGACTATAAAGGCGATTACTGGGTATGTAACAAATTATGCGGAGGGATGTGAGTGATGTAGATGGGATCTATCCCTCCTATATGACAGGAGTGATATCATGATTCTTGATAGAGTGAGACCACTAAGTGCATGGCCATGCCCAAGTGAGTCAATAGGAGATATTGAGCTCATTTAATTAGAGTGAGTCTACTTAGAGTTCAAGACATAAATTGATTAGAGGATGACACAGTCTATGCCTCAATTGATCAATTTAGATGTCAAGGATAGAAGGACATTGTCACATATTGTGAGAGTCACAATTTGTAGTCACAATAGTGATGCTGGATCTCAACATTCTGTAACATTGGTAGTAATGATGTGTTTCTAGATACCGCTCATTACTTATGTTTCTAAATGAGTTTAGGAGCATTGCCAACATTACAAGAACCTATAGGGTCACACACAAAGGGCAATTAGATGGAGATTATGTTCATATGATGGACCAAGAGGATTAGGTTCATGTGATGAACCAAGTTGGATTAAGAGTAATCCAAATTAGACTAATTAAGTTGGACTCAATTTGATTCATGTGTCGAATGAGTCTAGTTTAGACTATGATTCATTGTGTCAATTTAAACCAATGAATAGAGATTCATTAAATTAAATTGATTTGAATCAAAGGTTAGATTTGATCAACCATGGGAGATAAGAGGTCAAGTTTGACTTGACTTGAGAGGGAAGATGAAGGGTCAAGTTTGACTTGACCAAATGTCACCTCATTGTGACTTAGCATGGGTCGGCCAATGATGATGTTCCACATCATCAAGGCTACATCAATGTGTGCCACCTCATGAGGAAGACCAAGAGCCATGACTCTTAGTATTACATGGAGGTTTAAAATGCCAATAAGTGGCCGACCACATTAGATGATGGTGTAAGTGTAATTGTGTGCTCATTGATTCTCCCTTCTTCTTCTTCCTCTCTTCTCTATTCTCCCTCTCCTCCATTGCCGAAACCACTTAAGGGTTCTAGCACACTCTAAGTGGTTCTCTCCACCTTTTGTTCATGTGGATACGTGTAGAGGAGTGTACACTTTGTTGGATTTTTCGGGCCGCAAAAATCGCTTTTTGCGTTGCGAAAACCCCGAAACCCCCGTCACTGGATCCGTGCAAAGAATAAAATTTCGTAAAACTTCAAGTATGAGTTTTCTAACCTAGATCTACACTAGATCTACAAAGGAGAAGAGTTTACCCTTGATGTGATGCCCTTCGCGTATCCCGCTCGTCCAAGGTTCGCCGGATCTCGAGAGTATCAAAGTAGATATTCCTCTATGTGTATCCACACGAACAAATGATGGAGAAAACAACTAAAAGGTGTGCTAGCACCCTTATAAGTTTCGGCCAAGGAGGTGGAGGAGAGGGAGAAGAAGATGAGAGCTTGAGAGGAGGAAGAAGATGAAATCAATTAGCACACAAAATGCACTAAATTTCCTCTTTAAGTGGCCGACCACTTCAAGGCTTGTAACCCCCATGGAATATCAAGAGTCACAACTCTTGGTAACTCCCATGAGGTAGCATTTGGTCAAGTCAAACTTGACCAAATGAAGAAGCTTTGATGATGTGGCTTTGGTCAAGTCAAAGTCAAGTCAAAACTTGATTCTTCATCTTCCTACTTAAGTCAAGTCAAACTTGACCACTTCTCTCCCTTGGTTGATCTAATCTAACCATTGGTTCAAACCAATTTTAATTTAATGAATCTCTATTCATTGAATTAAATTAATTAAATGAGTCTAAGTCCAAATTAGACTCACTTAACACATGAACCAAATTGAGTTCAACTCAATTAGCACAATTTGGATTACTCTTAATCCAATTTGGTTCATCACATGAACCTAATCCTTTAGGTTCATCAAATGAACCTAATCTCCATCTAATTGTCCTTTGTGTGTGACCCTATAGGTTCTTGTAACGTTGGCAATGCTCCTAAACCCATTTAGAAGCATAAGTAATGAGCGGTATCTAGCAACACATCATTACTACCCAAGTTACAAGAATGTTGAGATCCAACATCACCTTGTGACTACTAATTGTGACTCCTCACAATATATGACATTGTCCTTCTATCCTTGACATCTAGATTGATCAATATGAGGCATAGACGCGTATCTTCTAATCAATCTAAATCTTGAACCCAAGTAGATTCACTCAATCAAATGAGCTAATATCTCATATTAACTCATTTGGACATGACCATGCGACTTAGTGGTCTCACTCAAGAATATCGATGTCACTCCCCCACATAGGAGGTATACATCTCTCACACCCTCCGCGATAATTTGTTACATACCCGATCGCCTTTTTATGTCCACCGTTTCACGAGTAGCAGGCCATCTTCCTTACGTGGGGAATCATGGTGACTTCGTGTCCAAGGACTAGTAGTCATATACATAGCCACAAGAGTATGATGACACTCTGATCCATGATACTTTCTCATGGCGGGTCATTCAGTATGCATTCTCTAATGCAAACCCATGTGTCAACTTGATATCTCCATATCCATGACTTGTGAGATCAAGTCATCTAGTTGACCTACATGCTAGTCTCGTCGCATTAACATTATCCCTGAATGTTAATACTCGACTAGGAATGATTAAGAGTAGTGTTCCCTATATCATCTCACTATTGATTCAACCAATCGATTGATATAGGTAAGAACCTTCTACTCAAGGACGCTATTATACTTAGTTATTTGGCACTAATACAAGTAAGTATAATAACCAAAACAAATGCCTTTATTAATATATAAGAATATGATACAATGAGTCCATACAATAACATCAAATGTTTGGCTCTAGAGCTCTAACTAACAATCTTCCACTAGCACTAGTGCCAATCAGTGTAGGCTCTAAGGCCTAATGACCTAGTGTGACCATCATGCTTTCTCTGTGCCAAAGCCTTGGTCAAGGGATTTGCGATGTTAGCCTCTGTGGGTACTATGCAAATCTTCACATCTCCTCTCTGGATAATCTCTCGAATGAGATGGAAGCGCCGTAGTATGTGTTTGGTCCGCTGGTGTGAAGCCTGTACTATTGCTCCTTGCGGATCCAAACTGCCTCCTTTGCTGCTTCTGATGCAGCAATATACTCAGTCTCTGTCGTAGAATCAGCTACTGTGTCCTGCTTCGAACTCTTCCAGCTCACTGCAC
The DNA here is from genome assembly GCF_018446385.1 of Zingiber officinale. Classification (NCBI taxonomy): domain Eukaryota; kingdom Viridiplantae; phylum Streptophyta; class Magnoliopsida; order Zingiberales; family Zingiberaceae; genus Zingiber; species Zingiber officinale. Next base: position 71,247,305 of record NC_055995.1, read on the forward strand.
CACCATTTATGCAAAACACGAACCCTGACTGCGATCGATAATCATCCTAGTCGGTCTGGAAGCTGGCATCACTGTAACCCTTTACAGCTAGCTCGTCATCGCCTCCATATATCAAGAAATATTCTTTAGTCCTTCTTAAGTACTTAAGAATATTCTTGACAGCTATCTAGTGACTTTCGCTTGGATCTGACTTGTATCTGCTCGTCATGCTCAAAGCATACGAGACATCAAGACGAGTACATAGGATGGCGTACATGATAGATCCTATGGCTGAGGCATAAGGGATCTGATCCATGCGATCTCTCTCCTCTCTAGAAGAGGGACCTTGAGTCTTCGAAAGACTCACGCCATGTGACATCGGCAGAAATCCCTTCTTGGAGTTCTGCATAGCAAACCATAGGAGAACCTTGTCAATATATGTACTCTAACTTAGGCCAAGCAACCTCTTAGATCTATTTCTATAGATTTGTATGCCTAGAATACGGGATGCTTCACCTATGCCCTTCATTGAGAAACAAGTCCCTAGCCAAGTCTTGACAAACTGTAGCAAAGGGATGCCTTTTCCAATGAGTAGTATGTCATCCACATACAATATAAGGAAGACAACTGTGTTCCCTACAACCTTCTTGTAGACATAAGGTTCATCTTCATTCTTGATGAAACCAAACTGTTTGATTGCATCATCGAATCGAAGATTCCAGCTCTGAGAAGCTTGCTTTAGTCCATAAATGGACCTATGCAGCTTGCATACTCTGCCAGTATGCTGTGGATCTTCAAAACCCTCCGGTTGTGTCATGTACACATCCTTGAGCAGGTTTCCATTCAGAAACGCAGTTTTGACATCCATCTGACATATCTCATAGTCATGGTATGCTGCAATAGCAAGCCTGATCCGAATGGACTTAAACATCGTTACTGGAGAAAAAGTTTCATCATAGTCGATACCATAAATCTGCTTGAAACCTTTAGCTACCAAGCGACCCTTATAGATAAGTCCATCCATGTCAGTCTTTCTCTTAAAAACCCACTTACACCCTATGGGTTTTACACCCTCAGGTGGATCAACCAAAGTCCATACTTGGTTGGTGTACATGGATTTCATCTTGGATCTCATGGCTTCTAGCCATTTCTCAGACTCTGGGCTCATCACAGCTTCCTAATAGGAGGTGGGCTCATCCTCTATGAGGACAACGTCATCATGGTCAGACAAGAGAAATGACACTACAAGAAAATTGGGATTCTACAACACTTAAACGACAACGCTTTTTATAAAAAGCGTTGTCTATTCTTTTTTAACAACACTTTTAGTGAAAAACGTTGTCTATTTCATTATTTTCTTATTAATAGACAACGCTTTTCTAAAAACCGTTGTCTATTAATAATTTTTATGGGTCAAAGACAACGCTTCGTAAAAAGCGTTGTCTATTAGCCTTTTTTTTAGTGTCTACGACAACGATTTTTAAAAAGCGTTGTCTACTGTCAAGTTATCATTTCAATCTTAAGTGATCTAGACCGCTTATCTCAAGATCTGACGGCTGGATCTTCATCCATCTTCATCACAATATGGACGACCTAGATTAAAGGAGGAGAAAACTTCGTTTCCTTTTACCCATGCGACGACACAGTGCTGGTGATTCCTTTCTGTTCGCGACATCTCCTCTCGCGTGGCTAGGGCACGCGACCTCCCACCGCCGGTCGTCTCTTCTTCCTCACCACCGGTCGGCTGCTCTTTCTTCTCTTCACTGCCGCACAGATCCCTCTCAGGAATCGGGAAGTGCGGTGGTGGATTTCGCCGGTGATGACGACGCCCAACAACCTTCCCAACGGCGGCCACCACCAGCGCCCACACCCTCCGCCCGACCCTCGGAGGCAGCACCACTACCTCGGCACGCCCATGTCGCCGTCGACCGCTTCAACGTGCTCCAGGCAGACGCGCTCAACCTCGTCCGTGACGCCGCCATCAACGACCGCGTCGACCTTCGCCTCACCGGCGACGTCGCCGCCAAGATCCTTCTCCTCGGCATATCCACCCCTAGGGCTCAGGTGATCAACCTGTTTACCTGCTACTTTTGCTTTGGCAAACAAAGATGAATATTTTTATGGGGCAGTTCTAAATCTCTCTCATTGAATTCTATACAAACTACAGCAGAGAGCTGGCGTCAGGTCATAGGTGTTCTAATGAACACAAAGTTTCAAGTCTATTTTAACATCAATCTCTATCTCATTTAAATCCTACTTTGTTTCTTCATTTAATCATTCTTAGTATTCCCCGCACGCTCGCATTCACATGTTGAATTACTTCAAAGAGCTGTAAGTAAAAACTGTTGAATTACTTTTATCAAATTTCCCCACAAGTTGTAGATTTCCTTTGAAATGCAATCTACTTTTGTGCATCAAGTTAATGACTACCAAAATGTATGTTGTCTTCTTTGTTAAAGTGAAGATAAAACTATTTGCTTGACTCAAAGAAGCCCCTTTTGCAGATATGACTATTATTCTTTTTCGATAATTCCCACTATGGGAGAACTTGTAGCTGGTGACAAAGAGTCTTACCAATACCTAGTTGAGAGCATCCGACAGTTTCCGAAACAGGTGATTTTTTTTTCTTTCATATTCACAAATGCCTTGTGTATTTGTTGTCTCACTTATACAACTCCTCTCGGTAACTAGTTATATAGTGTTACCTCGAAACCTTGGAACTATATTGAATTTGCGTTGAGAAAGATTTTAGATCAGTTCTAGGCCCTCAATTATATGATCAATCCTTATGAAAGCACTTCTTATTTGATGAATAATCTGACCATTTAAACGGCTATCAAAACTAACCTTCCGCAGCCAGAAGGGCTTGAAAAAGAGTTTGGCACGACAAGTTTTAAGTTTAACTTTAGGCATTGCATGATTAAGGCCATCAAGTTTAATCTACTGCACATGAAAATTGTGTGAAATCCCCATGATGCAATAGGCTAACACTAAAATAAACATAGATGCTACTTTGTTTCATGCTTTAGGTTTCGTTCTATGTTTTTCTTCGTGTTGTCTTTCATATTGAGTAATGTTTTATGTGAATGTTAAGTGCTTGTATTAATTTGACATCCTATGTTTCAATTTGTACACATTATGATTTCATTGACTCATGCCCATCAAGTGTTTGATTAAATGTCTCTTCCATTATATAGATTTTAGTTGATACATTTTCTTTAGTTTAATTCCATGTAATGCTTGTTAGTTTAGTGATTTATGTTCCTATGATGTTTGTTCTTTATTTGAAACTTAGTTTACTTATAAAAGTACATCATATAGGACCATCCAGAATTGAATTAGTGGAGATTTTTCTAAATATTTGTATCAAGGGTCTACACTCTAGTACCATAAGAGCTAATGGACTACTTGATACCGGTAAAATAATTATGGATTTTGTTTCCATAGTTAATATGCGGTTAAATATACTTAGTGATGTTAAATGCAGCATTTTTTTTATCAATTAATATTGAGAGTGAAATTTTAACACGGATTTCTCTGATTGCTATTGCAAATGCATAACATCCATTTTTAACTTATAAAATTTTAAAGGAAATTTGTTTGATTATACATAATTGAATGAAAGTCCTATGCTTCTTTGGTAGTATGTATTGAAGTTGCTTAGCTGTATGATATTAGAGAAAAGGCATTTTTAATCCACGATATAATTCTATGATTATTTATACCTCTGGCCTGTTCATCAAGTCCTTGAGAATCTCAGGTGTTCTGATATCACTAGCAATTAATACATAAATATTTTCATTAATTAGAATATCTTTTAAGGTAGATGCAGATTAGATGAGCCGATTTAATCGATATCGGTTGATAAGTAATGGTTCTATTTTTTTAGGATGAAATCCGATGGGATTAGATATTGGTAGCCTAGCCAGGTGAAGATCTGATGATTGTTGAATCAAATTTTTGTAGCAAATTAAAATTGCAATTAAGGTTAATTAATCTATATCAATGCAATTTTGGTTGATGCATGTGGTGCAGGTACTTGCACCACGAGGAGACTCCCCACATCATCCATCGCGACGTGAAAGTTAGCAACGTCCTCCTCGACGCCAACTTTACCGCTAAGGTTGCTGACTTCGGCTTCGCCAAGCTGGATTTTTGTGTATTTTTTATTTTAAATTCGAATGTCACTATCTACTTTGAAACTGAACTATTTAGTCTTTGTATATAGTTGAATTCTCCTGTAAATATTAATATTTTGTAATTGAATTCTATTGTTTTGGTACGAGTTTGAAATCATTAGTTGAGCTAATTAATGTTATTTTATATGTCAAATTCAAATCTAGACATGGTAAAAGAAAATTAATAGTTTTATAAATATAAAAAAAATAATTTTGTAAATAGATTTTTTTTATTTTTATTTTAAAAAGACAACGCTTTTAAAGGGTTGCACAAGTGTTGTCTTTGCCAAAAACAACAACGCTTTTAAAGCGTTGCAAAGATGATGTTTTTGCAAAAAATACAAGCGTTGTCTTCTCTAACGACAACGCTTTAAAAGCGTTGTCGTTGTTTAACAGCTTTGCCTTTAACACGCTTTTTGAGCACAACAGAACGCTTTAAAGCGTTGTCTGAAGACTTTTCTTTGTCTATTAACCAGACGCACTATCAAATCTGCGAAGAGTCGGTCTACTTGAGCTGGTTGTGGTTCCTCAACTCCTTGTGGAACAACATCACACTTTTGTGGTTCCGTTCAACTTCCATCGAGGTTTCGGTGCTAGTCTATATCTTTAACTTCTTCAAGATCGAGCGAACACTCCCACTAGTCTTTCTAGAAATAAGGTCCCTTTCTAAAAATACCCGTCTTAGCCACAACTACCTTGTGTTGAGGGAATGTAGTAATATCCCTTCGCTTTTCCTTGGGATATCCATGAAATAACACTTGTCGGTTGGGTCCAAGTTTGTCCGAGAGACTTGGCGACGTCGACGTAGCCTCACCAAATCCTCATACACTGAGCATCTCTCGGTCCATATCCTATATGGTGTCTTTATTCTGACATTAGATGGAACTCGCTTGAGAGCTGTGACGTGTCGAGCATAGCCCAGATATAGGAAGTTCTGTGTGACTCATCATAGATCGTACCATATCTAATAATGTATGATTCCTCCTTTCGGATACACCATTCCACTGTGGTGTTCTAGGAGGAGTGAGTTGAGATAGAATCCCACACTCAGCTAGATAGTCACGAAACTCATGGCTAAGGTATTCTCCACCTCGATCTGATCGAAGTATCTTAATACTCTTGCCAAGCTGGTTTTGTACTTCATTCTTGAATTCTTTGAACTTTTCAAAGAATTCTGACTTATGTGTCATCAGGTATACATAACCATATCTACTGAAGTCATCAATAAATGTAATGAAGTACCTATAACCACCTCTAGCAGTGACATTGAAAGGGCCACATACATCACTATGTATAAAACCTAACAAGTCAGTCGCTCTCTCACTGTGTCCACTAAAGGGAGTCTTGGTCATCTTGCCTAAAAGGCATGACTCGCATGTCTCATATGATTCAAAATCAAATGAGTCCAGTAAACCATCTTTATGGAGCTGGGATAAACTTTTGTCATTTATATGACCTAAGCAATAGTGCCATAAATAGGTTTGGTTCAATTCATTTTACTTGAACCTCTTGGTACTTATGTTATAAATAGGGTTCTCAATGTCTAGAATATAAAGTCCGTTTATCAGAGGTGCACTACAATAGAATATATCATTTAAATAAACTGAACAACATTTGTTCTTTATTATAAATGAGAAGCCTTTCTTGTCTAAACAAGAAACTGATATAATGTTCTTAGTCAAAGCAGACACATAACAACAATCATCCAATTCTAGTACAAGCCCAGAGGGCAGAGATAGAGAGTACGTTCCTATAGTAACAGTAGCAACCCGTGCTCCATTGCCTACTCGTAGGTCTATCTCTCCCTTCGTCAATGCTATGCTATTTCTCAGCGCTTGTACATTAGTACAAATGTGAGAAGCACATCCGGTATCTAATACCCACGATGAAGAAATAGAGAGGTTGACTTCTATAACATGTATACCTGAAGTAGAAATCTTATTTCTCTTCTTCTTAAGATCTTCCAGGTATCCTGTGCAGTTCCTCTTCCAATGCCCTGCTTGTCCTTGATACAGTTGACGAAGATGTTCAACCATATCATAAGCACCCATCAACTCGTGTTTCTTCTGAAGCTCAGAGTTCATGGTTGCTAGCATGAGACAAGACACATCTAATGCGTCATCTTGATGCTTCTTGTAAGCATCTCGGTCAGCTCATGTGGCAGTGGTAGGAGGTGCTTCCGAAATGGGCTGCTCCAGAACGTACAGTTTTCTTTCTTGAGTGAGAACTATTCTCAGATTTCTATACCAGTCCAGGAAATTAGCTCCGTTGAGCTTGTCCTTCTCAAGGACGGAACGCAGGGAGAAAGAATTCGTATTTGACGTCATGGTTATCTACAACAGAAAAATAAATAAATATCATATTCTATTAATTATTTAATTAGGCCTTTTAATTAAATGATGCTCCCACTGAATTCTATAATTCATGTGGGATAAGATCCACATCATACTACGCCTTGAGTTAGCTTTGGCTAAATTGCCCAAGTCTTTAGTATGATCGGTAGGTAACTAATTACCAATTACATCTCTATGCAACTCTTGTTTATAGGATCAAGATCCACATTTATATTAAAACTCGAGTTAGCTTTGGCTAATACGCCCAAGAGTTAATATAAATGTGATTTTGTCCAATGGAAAATGCCTATAGTTAAACTCGATCCAATTGAGTTAACTAGTTACTCAATCTAATTGAGTTGTACTCACCCATGCGTTGATAGGCGGGACCAAGATTGTCCCTCCGCACCTTACCAAGATAGTATGCGTTGCTCTGCTTTGGCAGATTCAACAACAACATGCGATCGAGGTAGTGATGGGTATCACGGCATGGTAGGCATTTAGAGTTGACGCGATTGAGATCTAATCTAATCGTCGATGTGTATCATATACTCGATTTAGATCTAATCTAATCATGGAGGTGCATCATGTGCGTGACTTAGATCTAATCTAATCGTTGAGGCACTAATTAATTACTAATCTAGCATGCATCACATATGCACACACAAGCAATTAATTAGCTTTTTGTGATTAGTCATGGCCCTACTACGATCTTCTCAAGCCAATGAGAAGATCGGATGGTCAACCTAAGGCCAACATCTTCTCAAGCTCCTTCCTTTGACCACCTCGTGTTGTTCGCACCCTCCTCGTAACTCCGTCTCGAGTGGACCTTCCACCACCTCAATTTTGTACATTACAAAAGGTGAAACTCGAGTTACATTCGAGTCTAAACTATTTACAACAGGAATAAATAAATAGAAGGGCACGACGCGCAGGTCGCGAATCAAGTACAACACACACATCACAGAAAATGTCACGCAGGCCATAATATGAATTACAACACAAATTTCCAATCTAATTGGGTCTTTTGGGCCATGACCATTACAAAATAATACATAATTCTAAATTATGTAATTTCTATAAATTTCTTTAATTTTTCTTACAATTTTTATGAGTAAAAATTCCCGGCGGTCCCGTTTATCGATTTTCGGGCACAATCGCGAAACGAATCCCCTTGCGGGGTCAGGGGCAGCACCCTTACCCGCGATATAACCATCGTGAATGTTCCTAAGAGATCCTACAGTGCCTTAGTCCACTGTCCCAAAATGATTTGGGGCGAAACCTTGCCGTTTCGAAAATATTTTCTCGGTAGTCGAAGCCTACAAGTGTCTAAACACTTGTGCTTCGCTTCTACGAGAAAAATACCCATAAAAATACCAAAAATCATAAATTCACAGAAAGTTACAGATCTGTAATTTTCATAAAAATACAAATTAAAACTCATACTCGCTTCACACGTGGCTCTGATACCACTGTTGGGTTTTTCTGGCCCAAAAACCGCTGTTTGCGTTGCGGAAACCCCGAAACCCTGCCACCGGATCCGTGCGAAGAAATAAAATTTCGTAAAACTTTGAGTATGAGTTTTCTAACCTAGATCTACATTAGATCTACAAAAGAAAAGGTTACCCTTGATGCGAAGCCCTTCGCGTAATCCCGCTCATCCAAGGTTCGCCGGATCTCGAGAGTATCAAAATAGATATTCCTCTATGTGTATCCACACAAGAAAGAGATGGAGGGAAACCACTAGGATGTGCAAGCACCCTTGATGGTCTCGGTAAGGAGGAGGAGAGGGAGAGAAGAGAAGAGCTTGAGGAAGAAGATGACTTGAATGAAAAATCAATTCAAGCTTGTAACTCCACAAAGTGGCCGACCACCTTCAAGTGAGTGGTTATATACTCCATGGAATTTCAAGAGTCAAAAACTCTTGATCTCCCTCATGAGGTGGCACACCATGAAGTGGTCTTGATGATGTGGCACATCATCATAAGCCCACTTAATGACAACTCACCAATCAGGTGACAAATGGTCATGTCAAACTTGACCCTTCATCTTCCCTCTCAAGTCAAGTCAAACTTGACCACTTCTCTCCCTTGGTTGATCTAATCTAACCATTGGTTCAAGTCAATTTTAATTTAATGAATCTCTATTCATTGAATTAAATTAATTAAATGAGTCTAAGTCCAAATTAGACTCACTTAACACATGAACCAACTTGAGTCCTACTCAATTAGCTCAATTTGGAGTACTCTTAATCCAATTTGGTTCATCACATGAACCTAATCCTTTAGGTTCATCAAATGAACCTAATCTCCATCTAATTTCCCTTTGTGTGTGACCCTATAGGTTCTTGTAACGTTGGCAATGCTCCTAAACCCATTTAGAAGCATAAGTAATGAGCGGTATCTAGCAACACATCATTACTACCCAAGTTACAAGAATGTTGAGATCCAACATCACCTTGTGACTACTAATTGTGACTCCTCACAATATATGACATTGTCCTCTACCCTAGACATCTAGATTGATTAATATGAGGCATAGACCGTGTCATTCTGTAATCAATCTAAATTTTGAACTCCAAGTAGACTCACTCAATCAAATGAGCTCAATATCTCATATTGACTCATTTGGGCATGGCCATGCACTTAGTGGTCTCACTCTATCAAGAATATCGATGTCACTCCCGTAATATAGGAGGGATATATCCCATCTACATCACTCACATCCCTCCGCATAATTTGTTATATACCTAGTAATCGCCTTTATAGTGTTGGTGCAACCTTAGGTCAAGGTTGACCTGGTTGACCTGACTCGAGTTGACCTGACTTGACCTGGTTGACCTGACTCGAGTTGACCTGACTCAAGTTGTATTTTGATGTTTGACTTAGGAAGATTGTCGGTGCAACCTTAGGTCAAGGTTGACCTAGTTGAGTTGCATGTTGATGTTTGACACTCGTGGAAGAGTTGTATTCTTGATATGGGACAAGAATAGATGTTTGGGAGATTGTTGGTGCAACCTTAGGTCAAGGTTGACCTGGTTGACCTGATTCGGGAAAAAGTCCAAGTATGGAGACTTGGCACTGGAAAAGTCCAAGCAGGGAGCTTGGCACGCGAAAAGTCCAAGTATGGAGACTTGGCACGGGAAAAGTCCAAGTATGGAGACTTGGCAGTGGAAAAGTCCAAGTATGGAGACTTGGCATGGAAAAGTCCTAAGCAGGAGGTTTGGCGTTTGAAAAGTCCCAGTAAGAAGCCGCACGGGGAAATCGTGAGTGAATCGGTGAAAAACCGAGTGAGTGAAGCTAGGTGAAGGTGAAAGTCCTGGTGAGTGAAGCCAGGCATTCGGGAAAATCCTGGTGAGTGAAGCCAGGTGAAAATCCTAGTGAGTGAAGCTAGGTGAATGAGAAAGTCCTAACTGGGATGTTAGGCAGTTGGAAAGTCCTGGTGAGTGAAGCCAGGCAGTTGTGGAAATCCTGGTGAGTGAAGCCAGGTGAAAACCCTAGTGAGTGAAGCTAGGTGAAAGTCCTGGTGAGTGAAGCCGGGCAAGGGAAAATCCAGATGGATCAAGGGTGATCGGACATCCGGTGATGGGAAGTCCAAGTAGGTCATAGGGTGATCGGATACTTGGTACGGAGAGAAAAGTCTAAGTGGGTAAAAGGTTGACCGGACACTTGGCGGGCGGTCTAGCGAGTCAAGGGTGGACCGGATGCTAGGCGCATGATGTACCAATGAGTCAAGATTGACGGATGTTGGTTTGGACTTGGTTTGGGCGAAAACCATGATGGATCGATCGGTGATCGATCGGTGATCTGAATATTCGATCGGTGCGGTGACCGATCAATTTATCGATAGCATCTGTGTGTGTTCGGATCGTCAGTGCCGTCGAATCGAGCCGATGAGGGAGCAGGGCGCGAAGAGGGCTGATCGATCCGGGGCCCGATCAGCATAAGCCTGATCGGTCCTGACTCGAGGTTCCTGATCGGTCCATGGACCGATCGGGGCGGAACAAAAGCGAAGGAGGAGAATGGATCGGTGCGTGGGACCGATCACATAAACTGATCGGTCCGCGGCGAGGCACTAACGTTATGCTAGCAGCTAGATTTCTTCTGTGTTTCTTCGTCTTCTTCGCAGGTTATAAAAGGAGGGCTGCTGCTGCGAGCCTTCTTCTTCCTCCTGATTCCTTCTTCCTGTTCTTGGTGCTGCTAAGCTTGCTGTTGAGCTTTGTTGAGCTGCTTTGAAGCTTCGCGTGAGCTTCCGGCTGGGTCACCTGCTGATGTAGGCACTTGGAAGCGGCTGCTTCTTCCAGTCGAAGAGAAGGCAAGAAAGTTTACATTTGTATTGTACTTTATTTCTTGTTTTCCTTGTACTCTTTTCTTGCTGTTGCAAGAAGTTTCTGTGGCGAGGTTTCTCCACCCAGAAGGAGTGTTTTTATTAGCCGGTTTTCCGGGGACTCATCCACCGACGGATTGATTGGGTTCGTCCACCTTACGGACACGCCGAGGAGTAGGAGTTTCATCTCCGAACCTCGTTACATCGCTGTGTTAAGGTTTGATATTCTTCCTTTCGTTTCTAGTTTATTTTTCCGCTGCGCTAACGAATTGTAGGAAGAAACGAGCGATTTGGGGCGGCTATTCACACCCCCCCTCTCTAGCCGCGTACGAAGGGATCCTAACAAGTGGTATCAGAGCAAGGCGCGCTCTTCGTCGGATTAACACCCGAGGGAGCACAAGCTAGAGATGGATCAACTCGGAGACGACATCACCATTCCACCCTTCTACGATCGCGACGACTTCGCGTTTTGGAAGGTAAGAATGAAATATTTTCTTATGACTAATCTTGAGAATTGGAGGTGTGTGCAAGTAGGTTTCACTCCTCCGGAGGATGAAGAAGGAAAACCTCTCAAGAAGAAGAAGTGGACGAAGGAGCAAATCCACAAATCAACCATCAACGATGAGGTAACGAAAATCATTGAATTTTCTTTACCTAATGATGTTTTGTGTAGGATAGGTGGGTATAACGATGCCAAGGAGTTGTGGAATAACTTGGCAAAGCTCCATGAGGAGAACTCCACTTCAAGTCATGAAGAGGAGTCAAGTGAGCCAAGGAGCTCACTTCATGAAGGAATGGATTTAGAAGTTGAGGGCCACTCAACATCTAAAGAAGAAGAGGAGGAGAGTTCTTCTTCAAGTTCGGAGCAAGAAGAAGAAGCGTCTACCTCCGGAAGGGATGAAGAAGAGAGCTTTCATCCACCCTCAAACCTAGGTAACTCAAGCATTTTAATTTCTAGCAAATTACACATAATGTGCTTTGAGTGTAGGGAGTATGGACATTACAAGAGTAAATGTCCAAAGAGAGTTAGAAAGACTCCACCGGCGCCAAAGGTCAAGGAAGCCGGAGTCCCAACACGCAAGGGCAAGGAGCACGTGGTGTGCTTCCAATGCAAGCGAAGGGGACATTATCGGAGCCAATGTCCGAGAGGGAGGCAATCTCACAAGGACAAGAGATCGAGCACATGTATAGGGGGAGCTAGGGCAAACCCTAAGGTAATCTCTAAGGCACATTCTTGCAATTCTAGTAGGATGCATGCTAGTAGCCTTATTGCTATTGTCAAGAATGATAAGCATGTTAATTATAGAAATCGATACACATGCTTAGGTGCCAAACATGTGAACCTAGATAAGGATAACACTAGGAAAGCCAACCCTAGAATTAACCCATCTAAGGCTAAGGAAAACCTAGGTAGGAATCCAAAATCATCTAGACATATGCCTAGGAATACCTCAAAGAAAAATGATAAATTAAAGCTTGAGGTATTAGAGAAAGAAAATCAAGTCTTGAGGTTAAGACTTGACTCTCTAGAAAAGGCTCTTGAAGATTTGACTCTAGGGTCTAGGGGTCAAAAACCCAAGTCCAAGGATAAAAAAGGTTTGGGTCACAAACCTAAGTTCCAAGTGGTCAAGCCCACTTACCATAATGTTCCATTCGATTATGGAACAAGACTTAGGGCTAGGAAGACCATCACTAAGGTCACAAGGGGAGTCACCCCTAGAGTTGATCTTGATGAGTCCCAAATGACCAAGGCTTTAAAGCCTAGGAGGGTTATTAGGAGAGTTGCTAGGGAAGTCATTCCTAGTGAATATTTAGTGAACCCAATGAGCTCAAATAGGTATTGGGTTCCTAGGAGCATCTTCTCTATCCCATAGATGGGTTAGAGAGTGTCAACTCCAATTAGAAGGGTAGTTAACCCAACTTTGAGGAAATTGACACTCAAGGAGCATTTTCAAGGTTTTGATAACCTTTGAAAATGAAAAAGAATTATTAGTTACTCCTTGAAGAGTAAATTGCGCCATATTTGAAAAATATCGATTTTAATCTTATTTGGCACAATTTAAGAAAACCTAGAGAAATACAATAATTGGGATTTTAGCTTTCTCTTAGGGATATATGGGCAATGTAGGGTTAGATTTTAAGTTAGCTAAGGTTAAGGATACTTAGATAGGGAATTTAGGTATTTGTGCTAACTTGCCATGATTGGTTGCCATATGCCATGACATGACATCATATTTGTTTTATTATCATTTGAAATGTCATGATAATGCTTAGGCTAGTTTATATGTCATGCTTTATTTAAGTTTTCAAACTTTATGCCATGACATCATGACATTGGCACATGTTATTATGTATGACATCATTATATGCCATGTCATCATCTTGTGCATTAATGATCAATGAAATTGATTTAAGGATGAAAAACACATTTTGATATTGAGATCAAATTTGTGTTTAGAAAATGCATGAGAACTTAGCCTAAGTTGACCTTAATCCATATCTCACATCAAATTGACTTGAATGTGGTTTGATACACCTTAGATGTGTGTGAGATATTAGGATCATGAGTTAGGATCAAGGTGCATTGTCCTTGTACCTAGATGACCCTAATTCAAGAAATTAAGGATCATAGGGAAAGCTTGTGTACAAGTCATGTACATCTAGCCCTAAGATTATGGTCCTAAATTCAAATGGTTTTAAAAGTATTTTAAAATTGATTTGAAAAACCTTGATGAAGCTTTCCTAGTGATAGCATTCATCATTGAACATTGTGATACAAAGTTGAGATAAACTTGAACTATTTCAAAGTTTTAGAACTTTGTATCAAGATTGAAAAATGGAAGTTATTTTCATAGAAAACTATTTTTCCATGATAGTATATGTTATGAGGAATGTATCCTCAGAATTTCACAATTTTTTGAATTTTCTGGAATTTTCTAGGAGTTTCTGAATTTCGGGAAGGAAATTTCAGAAATCTGCCTATCAGAGTCTGGATCGGTCTGGGGACCGATCCAGGTAAGTCCTGATCGGTCTGTAGACCGATCCAGTGAAGCATGGATCGGTCTGCAGACCGATCCAGTAAGAACCAGAGAGCTTGGTGCGATCTGGTGAAGGCCTGATCGGTCTGGGGACCGATCCATGGGGTTTCTGATCGGTCTGGGGACCGATCAGAGCGTGCCAGTTTCTGATTTTCAGCTGTTGTCTGAAATTTCAGTTATGGAAATGGTGTTTTTGGATTTCTAAAGGTTTGGAACTCACAAAGACATTGTTGGTGCAATGGTCAAGGGGGAGTTGACTTTTACCTAATTGTCAAGGGGGAGTTGACTTTTAGGAGGAGTTTTTACTCCTTAAGACTTTTGAGGATTAGTGATATGGGATTATCACTAAGTTGATTGTTGAGTTTAGTATCAAGTGGGCAATTAAGAGTTTCAATGAAAGGTATGAGACTTTCATTAGGAAGAAACTCTTGACCTTGATACCCTCTTTTTCTTTTGATGTGTGTAGAGTGTTCATTGGAGAATTATTGGAGAACCCAAGTTAGGTTATCGGGTTAACCTAAGCTAGGGGAAGAATGTCAAGGAATGTTCGAGGAAGAACATTGGAATTCTTTTTGATGTGTGTCAAAAAGGGGGAGAATTATTGGAGAACCCAAGTTAGGTTATCGGGTTAACCTAAGGGGAGAATGTCCAGAGAATGTTCAAGAAAAGAACATTGGACATTGGAAGATGATTGGAAAACCTAAGTTAGGTTATCGGGTTAACCTAACTTGATTATGGGTTTTGTCAAACATCAAAAAGGGGGAGATTGTTGGTGCAACCTTAGGTCAAGGTTGACCTGGTTTACCTGACTCGAGTTGACCTGACTTGACCTGGTTGACCTGACTCGAGTTGACCTGACTCAAGTTGTATTTTGATGTTTGACTTAGGAAGATTGTCGGTGCAACCTTAGGTCAAGGTTGACCTAGTTGAGTTGCATGTTGATGTTTGACACTCGTGGAAGAGTTGTATTCTTGATATGGGACAAGAATAGATGTTTGGGAGATTGTTGGTGCAACCTTAGGTCAAGGTTGACCTGGTTGACCTGATTCGGGAAAAAGTCCAAGTATGGAGACTTGGCACTGGAAAAGTCCAAGCAGGGAGCTTGGCACGCGAAAAGTCCAAGTATGGAGACTTGGCACAGGAAAAGTCCAAGTATGGAGACTTGGCACTGGAAAAGTCCAAGTATGGAGACTTGGCTTGGAAAAGTCCTAATTGGGATGTTAGGCAGTGTGGAAAGTCCTGGTGAGTGAAGCCAGGCAGTCGGGAAATCCTGGTGAGTGAATCCAGGTGAAAATCCTAGTGAGTGAAGCTAGGTGAAGGTGAAAGTCCTGGTGAGTGAAGCCAGGGATTCGGGAAAATCCTGGTGAGTGAAGCCAGGTGAAAATCCTAGTGAGTGAAGCTAGGTGAATGAGAAAGTCCTAACTGGGATGTTAGGCGGTTGGAAAGTCCTGGTGAGTGAAGCGGGGCAGTAAATCCTGGTGAGTGAAGCCGGTGAAAACCCTAGTGAGTGAAGCTAGGTGAAAGTCACGGTGAGTGAGCCGGGCAAGGGAAAATCCGGATGGATCAAGGGTGATCGGACATCCGGTGATGGGAAGTCCAAGTAGGTCATGGAGTGATCGGAATACTTGGTGCGGAGAGAAAAGTCTAAGTGGGTAAAAGGATTGACCGGACACTTGGGGAGTCCTACCAGGTCAAGGGTGGCCGGATGCTAGGCGCAATGTACCAACAAGTCAAGATTGACCGGATGTTGGTTTGGACTTGGTTTGGGCGAAAACCATGAGTGGATCGATCGGTGATCGATCCGGATCTGAAAAATACGGATCGGCGGTCGGTGATCCGATCATCGCGATCTTGTGTGTTAAATCGGCAGGTATCGATACGGTGACCAGTCAGGAGTCGACGATCGCGGCGGGCGGCAAGAGGGGCGATCGATCGGGGCGATTCTGATCGGTCCCCGACCGTCGAGAGGTTGATCGGTCCATGGACCGATCGGTGACATGCGAAGGAGGAGGAATGGATCGGTCTACATGGACCGATCCACGAGCCTGATCGGTCGTCCGATCCGAGCACTACGATGCGATGCAGCTGAATTTCTTCTGTTTCTTCGTTTTCTTCGCAGGTTATAAAGGAGGGTTGCCTGCTGCGAGCCTTCTTCTTCCTTCTTCTTCCTTCTTCCTTCTCTTGGTCTTAACTTAGCTCTGTTGAGCTTTGTTGAGTGCTTTGAGCTTAGTGAGCTGGGTCACTGCTGTTGTAGGCGCTTGGGGATGGTGCTTCTTCAGATCGAAGAGAAGGCAAGAAAGTTTACATTTGTATTGTACTTTATTTCTTGTTTTCCTTGTACTCTTTTCTTGCTGTTGCAAGAAGTTTCTGTGGCGAGGTTTCTCCACCCAGAAGGAGAGTTTTTATTAGCCGGTTTTCCGGGGACTCATCCACCGACGGATTGATTGGGTTCGTCCACCTTACGGACACGCCGAGGAGTAGGAGCATCATCTCCGAACCTCGTACATCGCTGTGTTAAGGTTTGATATTCTTCCTTTCGTTTCTAGTTTATTTTTCCGCTGCGCTAACGAATTGTAGGAAGAAACGAGCGATTTGGGGCGGCTATTCACACCCCGCCTCTCTAGCCGAGTACGTAGGATCCTAACATATAGTCCACCCAGTTACGGGTGACGTTTGACGAAGCCAAAGTACGTAACTTCTTATGTAGGGAACCATGATGACTTCAGGTCCAAGGACTAGTAGTCATACTAATAGCCATATGAGAAAGTATATGACACTCATATAACGATCCATGATTGTAACACCCATAGAGTACTTAACAAGATTTTAGATATTTTTATCATGAATAAAAAAATAGGCCTTATTTGGAAATTGCAAAAATAATAAAAATAAAATAGAACCAAAAAGAGAGATGACCAAGGCTTGAACCTTGGATCTCTTACTAGATATATACACGTGTTAACCAATAGACCAAGAGAAGTTATTATTAAAGAGAGAAATAACAATATAGTTAAGAGTAAGAGAAGAGCTTTTTCATTGAGAAAGAGAAGTTAGAGTTGCCTTCTCCCTCTCAAAAGAAAAGAGGATTCTTGCTTCCTCTTTTCATTAAGGAGAAATAAAAGAAAGGAGAAGGAAAAATACATTTTCCCTTCCGTCCCTCATGATGAATAAAAGGGAAATTTAAGAGGAAAACTCATTTTCTCCTCTTCCTCATCCCTCCTTCTCCTCACCGTGACCAAGAACCCTCTCCCACCTCTCCTTGCCGAAATCCAAAAATAAAGAAGACTCCTCTCTAGGAAGGCTCCACAAGCAAGATCCCTTTTCCTTAAGCAAATAAGGATGTAAGTATTCCCTCACCTGTGGTACAAGTTGCTTACGGTTTTCGAAAGATTAGAACTCTTGGAAATAAAAAAATAAAAAAAAAAGAAGAGAAGAAACCATGCTCATGAATCTTAGTAGGAATTTAGTTAGAAAAGAAATTATGTGTGTGATGTTAAGCTTGATCTTCTCATTAAGATGTTTATTGACCTTCTTTTCCTTTTATAAGTTTCGGCCATGATGAAGATTTAGAGTTCACGAGGCTTAAAACTTAATCTAACATGCTCATGGATTTATTTATGAAGTGTTATGAAATTGGCTAGAGATTCATGTTCATATGTTGTTTAGAAGTTATGTTCTTGCTTGAGAAAGTTTCGGCCATGATGGAAATATTAGGGTTCATGAAACTCAAAACCTAAATTAGTATGCTCATAGACCTCCATGTGATATGTTATGAAATTAACTAAGAGATTTATGTTTACATGTTGCTCATAAGTTTACTTATTAGTTTATGAAGTTTCGGCCATGATAGAGATTTAGGGTTTCATAAAGCTCCAAACTTAATTTAGTATGTTCATAGGCTTCCTTGTGATATGTTAACAAATTGGCTAGGTATTCATGTTAAAAGGTTGCTTAGAAGTCTACTTCTTATTGCATGATGTTTCGGCCATGATAATTTTTAGGGTTCATGAAGCTCAAAACCTAAGTTAGTATGCTCATAGGTTTCTTTATGATATGTTATAAAATGGGATAGAAACTTATACTTATATGTTGCTTTGAAGCTCATTTCCTACTTGATGGAGTTTCGGCCATGATGAGTCCTTAGGGTTCATGAAGCTCCAAACCTAATTTAGTATGCTCATAGACTCTTTATGATATATGATGGAATTAGCTAGGTGTTCATGTTACATGTTGTTTAGAAGTTTGTATTCTTGGCTTATGAAGTTTCGGCCATGTTAAGATTTTAGGGTTTCATAAAGCTCAAAACCCAATCTAGCATGCTCATGGACTTCCTTATGATATGTTATCAATTTGGCTAAGTATTTGTGTTCATATGTTGCTTAGAAGTTTACTCCTTGTTATATGATGTTTCGGCTATGATAAGGTGTTAGGATTCATGAAACTCAAAACCTAATTTAGTATGTTCATAGACTTCTTATGATATGTTATGAAATTTGCTAAATATTCATGTTGTATGTTTCTTAGGAGTAGTCTTTGGTTATGAACTCTCTGCCATGAATATAACCTAGGATTCAAGAAAGTTTAAACTTAAACTTAGCAAGCCATGAATTTTCCTTGTGATATGATATGAAGGTAGTTGCTATTTTATGCTTATGTAGAACTTAATACTCTTAGGGGTTCGGCCACAACTAAGTTAAAAGGGGTTAAGAAGCTTAGCACCTACTACCTATGCTCATGACATTCTTATTAGCTTATGACATGAAATTGATTTAAAGTTCACATGCTTATATGCAGTTGTAACTTAAACTTAGCATGGTGACTCTCGGCCACCATATATAACTAGGGTTAGAGACCCAATCATGACATTACTAGGTGTCTCACATACTAGAATATGAACTAAGAGATGCTAGTATATGTTTTCCATGTATGATTATGGTTGCCTACGATAATTCATGTACTTAATTAAGGATACTCATGAATTATGCATGATGATGGCCCTTATGATATGTTTTATGTTTAAGTACGCATGTTTTATGATAAGATCAGTAACATGTTGATTATGTATGTTATGAATTATGCATGATATGATTCTTATGATGACTATGTACTCAAGCGTGTATGTTGTCAATATGTTGCATGCTCATCTATGTAAGCTTATGAACCAAGCATGATAATGGTTTTATATGATGGCCATGTGCCAAGAATGTATGCCTTCTGATATGATAAGAAAATGGCAAAGAGTTGCTTCCCTTAAGTTGGGATTAAGAGCACTCTTCATGTTAAGACAAGAGCATGACATTTATGATGATATGATATGACAATTATATGATATGCATGACATGTACTTTACTTTGTATGGCTTGTACCAAGGGTGGGCTCCATAAGAGCCCCTAGACCGACGGACTATGAACGGGTCTAGTAAAAAGGGATGGGCTCCTTAGTACGCCCCTAGACCGACGGACTATGAACGGGTCTAGATCCCTAGTAGGTTCGGGGCTAGCTACCCTGTCCTAGGGATTGCGCGCATTTATATATGTATGTGGTACAAGCCGGGCTCTCATGATGATGATATTATGTTCAAGTATTAAAAGATATGTATAAAGACATCTTGCACTCGACATGGCATATGTTTTAAAAAGGACATTTTGCATCATGCACCCATTTATATATTATATGTTTCTTTCTATGTTCCATGTAATCTGATGATATGTTATGCTTCTCATGATTCACCTCATATGATTCCTTTGTTTATGATATGTTAGAAACATGATTCATAAGGATATGTTATAATGAGAAACTATGCTCACATATTGATGATTATGTTTTCATTGATGATATGCTTGTATGATTATGCTTGAGATACGGATTTTGTGAGTAGGAAAGAATCTTACTGAACTCGTGTGCTCATAGCTTACTTCCTTGTACCACAGATAAAGGCAAGGGATAGATGACCTAAGGGAGCTGCAGGAGAGGCAAGGAAGTGTGTGCGGCAGTGGCTCGGCTAAGACAAATAAGACCTGCTATAATGTTTTGTTATGTTTGACATGAACCATTGTATTTATGTTACATTCCAGTATAACTCTATGACATTTCTGCTGCTTTATGTTATAAGAAAGAAATTTTGAATATGTATGTATCCTGGAATAGTTAAGTAAGTCAGTAGCCCTGTCCCTTTGAGTAGCAGGGAGGGCGGGCGTTACAATGATACTTTCTCATGGCGGGTCATTCAGTATACATTCTCCAATGCATACCCATGTGCCAACTTGATATCTTTATATCCATGACTTGTGAGATCAAGTCATTGAGTTGACCTACATGCTAGTGTCGTCGCATTAACATTATCCCTGAATGTTAATACTCGACTAGGAATGATTAAGAGTAGTGTTCCCTATATCATCTCACTATCGATTCAACCAATCGATTGATATAGGTAAGAACCTTCTACTCTAGAACGCTATTATACTTAGTTATTTGGCACTAATACAAGTAAGTATAATAACCAAAAATAAATGCCTTTATTTATATACAAGAATATGATACAACGAGTCCATACAACAATCATCAAATGATTGACTCTAGGGCTCTAACTAACAATTTAATGGTCCAGTCGACCGATCACCTTGTTCGGTCGACCGAACAATGCACTTTCCCTATTCGTCGAGATTCTTCATAATGCTCCTTTAATGCAATGATCGTTAGGTCAACCGATCCTCTGGTTCGGTCAACTGATCAAGCTAGCTTCCATCTTTGCCTCAACTTAATCTGATCAATGCCACGTCTGCTTGATTCGGTTGACCTATCAATGTGTTCGGTCAATCGATCAGTCACTCTACTTCGACTGATCTTTAGTCTGAATCAACTTGGTTTGGTTGACTGATCCTAGTGTTCGGTCGACTGATCAGGCCGAACCTATAAAACAGAGTTAACCAAAAATACATTCCTATAAAACAAATATTAGCACAATAATATAGTAAGATGCATGAGTAGTAATTGACAGTAACATTGTCTTGATCTCAACTTGGAAACCTTTTTGATTTCTTCAGTTAGATCAGAGACCTAGGGTTTGTTTTCTTCCGAAACACGACCTCACTGTCACTCCTCCAGTTGCTTACCTCAACCTACCTACCAAACATTATCCTCCAGACCTGTTTGGACTTTACCGCTTAGCATCTGATCGGCCCACTAGGACTTTCCCTCAATCTTCGATCCTCCAGACCTATCGAGCTTCCCCGCCAAGTGTTGAATCCTTTCGACCCACTTGATCTTTCCGCCTGGCTTCCACGATCTACTAAGTCTTTCCTACCTAGTCACTACTAGGACTTTCCCGGTTGAGTAAACAGCCTGGACACTCAGTTAACTTGTTAGATCACAACAAGACTTAACTTGAACCTTTGATAACACCAAAACTCAGGTTTGATTCTGATGCACCCTGCACCAACAAAATCATCCTTCTTAAATGGATTAATAAAAGAAAAAGTATATGTAGGTCAACCACATAGATTTAAAAACTTAGAACACTCTGATTTTTTTTTAAAATTAAAAAAAGGTCTTATATGGTCTAAAACAAGCACCTAGGGCCTGATATGAACGATTATCCACTCAATTTGATTTCAAAAGAATTCAAAAAAGGTCGAATTGATCCAACCTTGTTTGTAAAAATCTTTAAATCTAATATTTTTATCACCCAAGTATACGTCGATGACATAATTTTTGGATTTACAAATTCAGACTTTCTATAAAAATTTCTAAACCTAATGGAATAAGAATTTGAAATGAGTCTAATAGGTAAGTTAACTTTTTTTTAGGCTTATAAATTAAATAAACTAATAAAGGTAATTATGTTTATCAAGAAAAATATACAAAGGAATTACTTATAAAATTTAAAATGGATAATGCTAAAGAAATAAAAACACTTATGACAATAAATGAGAATATAGATAGTGATCCTAATGGAACACCAATAGACCTAAACTATTATAGAAGTGTCATAAGTATTTTGTTATACCTAACTACAAGCCAATCTGATATACTATTTACAGTTAATATGTATGCTAGATATTAGAACTGTGCTAAGGAATCCCATCTAAAACTTGTTAAAAGAATTTTTTAGATATTTAAAAGGTATACAAAATATAGGAATGTGGTACCCTAGGACACCTAACTTTGACCTTTTAGGATATTCTAACTTAGACTATACTAGCTCTAAATTAGATAAAGAGAAAGTACAAGTGGTGGATGTCAATTATTTGGACCATCACTTGTCAGCTAGTTTAGTAGAAAACTACATTGTGTTGCTTTATCTACAACTAAGGCAGAATATATAGCTATAGGTGAGTGTGTAGGACACTTGTTATGGATGATACATACACTACAAGACTTTAACTTAAACTATAAACATACAAAAAACTTTATTGATAACATAAGTTTAATAAATTTAACCAAAAATCCAGTGCATCATTCAAGAACTAAACATATAGAAGTTAAACACCATTTTGTAAGAGATAATGTAGCCAAAGGTGATATTGAACTCAACTATGTTGAGTCAAAATCAAATTTAGCTGATATATTTACTTACCCATTATCAGAACTTGAATTTAACAACTTACGACGAAAATTAAGAATGTATACGATAGACTAGGACTGCTATTTTCAAAATAATTTTCAAATTGTTTGCAAATTCTAGGAAAATTCTTTACTTATATTTTCTAAAAATTCTCATTTCCTTAGTATTTCAAAATAAATTTTGCCCTTAGACTAGATCAAATCCATAAAAAGCATGTTCCTATAGATCTAGGTATTGAGCATCTCACAAACACACTAGGTCTACCTTGATTGTGTATTCAAAAACTTAAAATAATATGAGATGCATAGACCTATTGCTTGGACTTCAGATGCTTATATCAGTGCATCAACACAAGTCTGGGTATAAAATACCAAAATTATAGTGATTAAATTAAGTAATCCATTTTAGTTAAATACTAACAAGATACATTTACTTAACTTGACTAACCAAGTGAACACTGCTATCTTATGATAGTTAATTAGTAACTAACGGTTAGACATTTAAGGCATATTTTTAGATGCATATTTTTTAAAACAAAATTATATCAGGTTCAGGGGAAGAATATTTGAAAATAATTTTCAAAATAATTTATTTCCTTTCACTTTCAAAATTACTTGCAAAATATTTTGCAAAAACTCTTATTTTTTTTTTTAAATACAAGTACTTTCCACTTTGAAACAAACTACCTTTTGAAATATATTTTTCTTGTAAAATTTATTTTTACAAAATATTTTATTTTTCAAAGTCAATTTTTAAAATGTTTAAAATCTTTTGAAAAATCAGAAAATTTATGTCAAAATACTTTGAAAACTACGTTGAAAAATATTTTTCAATCACTTTGAAAAATTTTAGAAACTTCTTGCATAAATTTATCCTTTCAAACTTATTTTCCTTAGAAAAATTAAAATTTTTGCTAGGTAAAATTCTTGCACAAATAAGTTTAAAAATTTCCTTTAGAATTTTTAAACTTTTCTCTCTCATAAAACCTGTAGATTTTTTTTTGAAAGTTTTATACTTACTAAAGTTGTGTTACAATCTGCTAGGTTTATTTATATTTTTTTGATAAATATCAAAAGGGGAGGGTAAGAGTTAAGTAAGAAAAAGACAAACTAAATCTTAAAATTCTTAACCCTAAAATGATCAAGGGAATAAAATAAAAATTAAATTTCTCTTGAACCATGTTTTCTTTTATTACATATCTTTTTATTACTTAACCCAAATTGTCATTGCATCAAAAAGGAGAAGATTATTGGTGTAATTTGCATTAATAGTCTGACTTAGATTTTAATGAATGATAAGTGAGTTAAGTTAGGTATTATCGTGACCTAATATATTTACCAAGTGTGCAGAATTGACTAACCTGACGTATCAGGAGGACCTGACACCAAGCAGGAAGTCTAGTCGGGATGTGCGATTCCCGATTGGCAAAATCCAGATGTGAGATTCTGTCAGGAGGTCAGAATGTTCTATTCCCGACGGGAGGAAGTCCGAATGCAATATTTCAGTAGGAAGACCTGGTGGTTCAGATTGGATATCGAGAAGACAACTCAACACTTGGTAAGTGAAGGTAAGTCATTGAAGGAGAGTGACTAAGTGAGGACACGCCCCGATTGAGGGGACAGTAGGCGTTGGTCCAATTTAAGTCCATTTCAAAAACCTAAATTGAGACTCTTACTAGATCCTAGTCTGGAGGACAGGGTCTAAGTCATAAATTAAATCATATTATTATTGTACTAACTTTATTTTACAGGTTAGATATTATTGTGTTGGACTAACCTACCTTCCAAGTAAAAGGAATAAAAAGGCCTCGGGTGAACAATATCAGAGGCGCCTTTAAGACATTGGAAGACGCCTTCGGTACTATTTATGAAAGGCGCCTCAGTGCTATGAAAGACACCTTCCATTAGATAAAATCTGACTTCATCGGTGATAAGGGGTAGCATTTTCACAATAGACTTTTGTCTATGAAAGGTGCCTTCAGGGTCATTGAAGGTACCTTCTGTACTCCTTAAAAGAGCATTTCGACCAAGCCATTTAAATCACCTCTTATACGAGCTTCTACGCATCCGTTTGGAGTTCTGACTGCGCCAGCTTCCTATT
Organism: Zingiber officinale; assembly: GCF_018446385.1. NCBI lineage: Eukaryota > Viridiplantae > Streptophyta > Magnoliopsida > Zingiberales > Zingiberaceae > Zingiber > Zingiber officinale. The sequence continues at coordinate 71,271,822 of NC_055995.1, forward strand.
GTTTCTCTGCTACAACATTGTTGTGTCTGACTACTGCTGAGGAGCCACCTAACACTGAGATAAGCCAATAATCTTCGAAAGTGTTGGGTAATGAACATTTCATACTGTACTTAAATTCTTCATAAAATAAAAATGTAGCGTGTTATACTTTTCCTAACTTTTCTTTGTACTTGATCCCCTCTTCCGGCGGTTTTGAAAGAGGTATTTTAGTAGATTATCCGTTGATAGGTCCGCGGGACCTGGGTCTTGGAGTAGGAGTCACCGAAAACTCTGAACCAAGTAAAATCGATTGTGTACTTGTATTTTTTTGCTTGCTTTCCTATTTTCTTCTTTTCCCTTGTGCATACTTTGTTTTTAAAAGAATAAAGAAAAGTTTTGTAAGACCACGCGATTCCCCCCCCCCCCCCCCCCCCCTCCTCATGTGTGTCTCGATCCAATACCTGTGTCCTAGTATTGGTCTTATGATGGTTGCGGAGTCTTCATCTACTCCTTGGTACAGGTCCGTAGAGTCCAATTTTAGTAATGATTCGTTAATTAGAATAAGGCCCACATATGGTATTCCGACCGACCATGGCATGATACTCTCCAATGGTAATGACCATCCCAAAGGTCCTCCTCCAGGATGTGTGACCTTCTTCCATCACTTGATTAGTGGGCTACGCTTTCTTATTCATACTTTCTTCACCGAGGTGCCCCAATATTTCAACATTCATTTATCCCAGTTGTGGCCAAACTCATTCTATATTATAACCAAAGTAGTCACCCTGTTTCGCCTGTATTGAATCCCTCTATCTGCTCTACTCTTCCACTGCTTCTTTTATCCCAAGAAAAGGAGGATGGAGTATTTTTCTTTTCATCTCAAGTTGGTCATGGCCTATTCAAGGGTCTTCCATCATCACATAAGGGGTGGAAGCTACAGTTCTTTTTCATCCGACCCTCAAACCTTGTGTCCTAGCCAACTCGCTGATAGCGTGAATTACCCCTACCTACTATCTTAAAAAATTTCACCTGGAGCAAGACTATTTTTGTGCCTTCGAGCAACTACAAGATTTGATGTTTGAAAATACTACCTTACTAGATGAAAGGGTTGCTTTACCTGTTTGAGTTGAGTCCTATTTTAGCTCCCTTTCAACTCCCTTTTGGTAAGCTCTTTTTCCTCTCCTTTGAGCTTTGATTTCTAATTAAAAACTTATCTTTGTTTCTGTAGCTACCACAATGTTGAAAGCCTTTTTGGGTCAGACGATGAGGTTGTTGGATGTCAAATTGGAGGCTTGCGACATTGAAATTTTCAATTCGACCAGTGAGGTAGAAATCAATACGGAGGCTTTTCCCGCCTCAATACCAATTTTGATGGAAGCCATCCACTACACTAGTAGACATAGAGTCCATAAACACAGAGGACTCTATGGCCCCCTTATGGGTAACCTGCAAAAGGAATTAGTTATTTGACTGTGACACCTCTCTACCACGGGCTCGGGGTTCAGCTTCTCCTATCGACTCATAGAATTTCCATGTCGGGATTCTACCTGCTAGCGGTCCTTCACCTCTACCTATCCAATATTTGACTCCACCTATAGAAATAATAGGGGATTCAACAGATGTTAGTTCTTTGCATCCGCTTGCTCCAATTCCACCCAAGGCCATGGTCTCGTCCTCCCTCCTACGAGGAGACCCAGGAGCCAATACATCGATCCCCCATTGGAGCTTGATCTCCTGGCTCCCATGGCTAGTGCGACCACCCTATTCATTCTTTCTATTTAGGTGACGATCCTACTCTAGCTAGTGAGAGGGCTCCATAAGGATAAGAAATTTTGGGAGAGTTCCAGTTAGATCTTACTCTCCTTGGCTCAGTAGCGACGAGGTGGAAGGAAGGTGAAGTGGCCATAGAAGGTCACTCTTTCATGGGCTCTAGTAGATGAGCTAATGGGAATCGAGGCCGAGCATATGTTGAAGCTGATGGTCTTTAGCAAGGGATTCCTAGAATTAAGGCATGATTGCCACAAAATGCATGCTTATATATATAGCCGAGCTAGAGGGCCAGTTGGCCACCCTATAGACCAAGGCTTCCTTTGCACAAGCAGAGCTGACATGCCTAAAGAAACTGAGGGATGACCTAGCTACCGAGCAGTCAAAGATTCTTCATTTGAGGAAAATCATATCCAAAAGGTAATCGGACAGTCTTCAGGTGAAGTATGAAGTGGATTGGCTAAAAAGGGAGATTGATTCCCTGGAAACCTTGAATAAGTAGCTGGAGTTGTGGAGGAAGAAGCAACGGAAGGAAGTTAAGAAGTTAAAAGCTGGATGCTTATCAGAAGAGTCTTAATCTTTTGGAGGTGGAGTTGGGAGCTACTTTGGAGGAGACTGAATCCAGCAAGGCTTTGGTGAAAGATCAGCTGTGCGAGTTGGAGCCCTTTTGCAATGAGGTGGAGGCTACTCTCGTAAGAGTCAAGAATGAGGTTCGGGCAACATTAGAGTCTATGTACCAAGAAATGAAATCTACCTAAGTGTTAGCTTAGGCCTAACTCCGTGAACTTGAGACTATCCGCTGTGAAGCTGAGACCAACCAAGCTAAGAGTGAGGTACTAAAAGTCTCCAAGGTTGAACTACAAGTAGCTCTTGAGGCCCAAAGGGATTAGCTGAAAGGCTTGACGGTCGAGCCCCAATAGTATCATGTTGGAGAAGATGCACGTTGGTCCATTAAAAAGAAGGCATTCCTCAAATTTGAGGAATTTTATGGTATGGTAAACACCTATTTTGCTGGAATGGTACAATATGACGTGCATGGTGCCCTAAAACAATTGCTTGAGTCTGGCTATTTGTTTGCTGACAAGCCTCTTCTGACCATTAAACTATCAAAGATCTCTGACAGTATTCCCGAAGAAGATGTGACATATTTCACTTGAACTTTCCTTCTTTTCATGACCTATTTACTTCTGTAATTAGCCTTTTTATGTTAATGAAGATTTTCGTTCCTAGATTCCCTTTCTGGACTTGCATTCTATAGGATTTTAACAATTTATTGTAGCTTTGACCTTGACCCCAATCACATTGACTTGAGAAAGATGAATGATATGATATATGCTCCTCATGCGGAGTAAATTGGTATCATAGCCACATAGATCTTGAGTTGACTATGTCTGAGTCAGGGAGTTTGAGATTTGAAGAGGACACAAATGATACAATATATGTTCCTTATGTGGAGGAAGTTAGATATTACAGTCACATAGATCTCAACCCAACTATGTACAAGTCAGGGAGTTTGGGCCCTAAAAAGGACACGAGCGATACGATATATGTTTCTCATGCGGAGGAAGTTGATATAACAACCACACAGATCTTGACCCGACTAAGTTCGAGTTAAGAAGTTGTATCGCTCATGGGATGCGCAAGCCTGGCTCAAGACCGTGGAGAGCATAATGGAACTACCAGGATTGGCCCCTGACAGAGAGATAGAATTCGGGATCGAATTGATTCCTGGTACTCAGCCGATCTCAAAAGCACCTTATCGTATGGCTCCGGCTGAATTAAAGGAGCTTCAGGAACAGTTATCCGAATTACTCGACAAGGGACTTATTCGTTCTAGTCACTCTCCATGGGGAGCTCCAGTGCTGTTCGTAAAGAAGAAGGATGGGTCTATGCGAATGTGTATAGACTACCGAGCGCTGAATAATGTGACAATCAAGAACCGGTACCCACTCCCACGGATCGATGATCTGTTCGATCAACTGAAGGGTGCGACCGTTTTCTCAAAGATAGACCTACGATCCGATTATCATCAAGTGAAGGTGAAACCAGATGATATACCAAAAACAACATTTCAAACCCGATATGGACACTATGAGTTCATAGTTATGCCTTTCGGAGTAACCAACGCTCCTGCAGTATTTATGGACCTGATGAATCGGGTATTTACGACATATCTTGATAAATTTGTAATCGTCTTTATTGACGATATACTTATCTACTCGAGAACCCCAGAAGAACATGCTGAACACCTGAATACTGTACTACAGATCCTGCAAGAGAAACAACTGTATGCAAAATTCTCCAAATGTGAGTTTTGGCTTGACCGGGTAATATTTCTAGGTCATGTCATCTCCAAAGATGGAGTTATGGTGGATCCAAGCAAAATCGAAGCTGTAAATAACTGGAACAGACCAAGAAATGCCAGCGAAGTCAGGAGTTTTCTCGGGCTAGCAGGCTATTACAGGAAATTCGTAGAGAATTTCTCCAAAATCGCAACCCCTATGACAGCCCTCACCAAGAAAAATACAAAGTATGAATGGACAGAAGCTTGCGAGAAGAGTTTCGCGGAATTAAAAAGGAGACTGACCAGTGCTTCGATTCTTACTCTCCCGGAAACCAACAGAGGCTTCGATATGTACAGCGATGCTTCCATCACAGGACTTGGAGCTGTACTCATGCAAGATGGCAAAGTCATTGCCTACGCTTCTAGACAACTTAAAGAGCATGAGAAGAATTATCCCATTCACGACTTAGAACTAGCAGCCGTGGTCTTCGCTCTCAAAATATGGAGACATTATTTATATGGAGCTCAGTGTAAGATTTATACCGACCATCAGAGTCTGAAATATTTCTTCACACAAAAAGACCTGAATATGAGGCAACGCCGATGGCTCAAGCTAGTTAAAGATTACGACTGTGAGATTCTTTATCACCCAGGAAAGGCGAACAAGGTGGCCGATGCACTCAGCCGGAAGTTCAGTGCCACCTGATGTACCTATTTTAAAGTTCGAGGATGAACTTTTTATAAGGTACGGGGTACTGTAACACCCACTAAACTTTTAAGATAAATAAGAGAATGATGAATTTTTCCTTATAAAAATAATAAGAAGTGAGTTGAAGCAAAAAGAAAAAAAAAGAAATAAAAATAGGGAATGGTCAAGGATTGAACCTTGAACCTCTCATGATGTAAATGATAAGATTAATGGGTAATAACCAGTTGGGATAGGAATAATATATTGATAGCAAAGGAGGGAAACTCATGATAAGGGTGAGAGTAAAAGCTAGCCAAATGAAAACAAGAAAAGAGCAAGAGAAAGGCAACTTGCCTTCCTTCTTTTCTCTCCCTCTTCTTCTTCTTTTGCCGTGACTTAAAGAAGGGAATTAAGGGGATTCATTCCCCCTTGTTTCATCATGAATGATGAGAACAAATAAATAAATAAAATAAAATAAAAAAATGAAAAAAAAGGGGCTAAGGGAGAAGGAAAGCAAAAACCAAGTTTGCTACCTCTTCCCCCTTAACATAAAAGAGAGTATGTAAAGAGAAGATTTTATTTTTCTCTCATTTCTCTCATTCTCCCCTCTCCCTCACCGAACCCTCAGTCCCCTCTCCTCCATCTTCGGCCCCAAGCCAAGGTTTTCTCCTAAGAAAGCCTAAGATACAAGAAGGACTTAGCAAGGGAATCATGGAAGGGAACTAGAAGAAGAGGCTACTTCTTCCATCACCACACCTTAGATCCACAAGTGAAAAGGATGTAAGCTTCCCCTCACCTGTGGTACAAGGCGTTTTATGTGCTTTTTGGATTTTATGAGGATTAGAAAACCTAGAATAGAATTTAAGAAAAATTCGGCCAAAGAAGAGTTTTCAAATCTAGGAAGGTTTAAACAAGTCCTCATTTCATGATATTTTTTTCTATGCTATGTAGGAAGGTTTTCCTTCATGTTTTTATACCTATATGATGCTTGGTCAGAGGAGTACCTAACCCTAGAATTTCGGCCAAAAATATTTTAAAGAGGTTAGGGAAATCATTGTTTAACCAAACTAGTACAAGATTCCCTCCATGAATTACTAAGGGTCTTTTGTTGGTTTTTCTTGCTTAAAAGTTACTTGGAACCAAAAGAAATCCACTCATATGTTTTGGCCAAGAAAAGAGCTTAGGGTTAGGAAGACCTTTAAATTTAAGTAACCATGTTTATATGATAGAATATAGAGTTCTCTTAAAGAATTGCATGTTGAATATTGCTAGAAATTCATGAACTCTTCATTAAGATTTTCGGCCATGATAAGATGGATAGCTTAGAAAAGCTTAAACAAAATTTTAACATGCTCAAGACCTCTGTGATATTAAGATATGAAAGTTGTTTAATGCCCTCATGCTTAATTAGGGTATAGAGAATTTAGTTACATGATATATGACATGTAAGATCACAAGGGTCCTAGCTTGTTTATGAACCAAATTTGTATATGATGTTCTTAGTAATTTTTGCCATGAAACTTAGGTTTTCCATGCTTTAGGCCACTTAAAACCTAGTTTAGAGATTGGTAGGTTTCGGCCATGAGAAAAAATAAAAGAAAAAGGAAAGAAACCTAGGAAGCCTAAGACACAATTCACATGTATGTTTATTATGCTTGTCTTTATACATGCTATGAAACTTGTATGACTTCCTATGCTTTTAGGCTATTTGAAGCAAATTTAAACACTAATGAGTCTCGGCCAAGTAGGGTTTAAATGACTTAGAGGCCTTAGAATTGAAACCAATTGTGTTAAAAATGCTTCTTATGGAAATATGATAATATGTTGATTGAGTCACATGCTTGTATAATTTTTCCATGACCTAAATGGACCATTGTATGTTTCGGCCATGAAGGGATAGATGCCCTAGAAACCCTAGAACAAAAAATTAAATATGCTTATGTCACTCTACATGAAATATGATAAGTAGAAAGCCAAAGTTCTCATGCTATATGTTGTTTAATGACCTAAAATGAGGCTAGGGTAAGTTTCGGCCATACCCATTGTATGATGCCTTATTATGAATTTATACATGATGTTAGTTCAAGTTCACATGCTTGTATGCTTGCTTTTAGCCCTAATGAATACTTGTTAAATTTCGGCCATGACATATGTTAAGGGCTTGAAGAACTTAGGAACTAGCTCAAATAAGCTTACTATGTTACTTGGAAAAAATGCTATAAATATGGTTTAAGGTTTCCATGCTTTCATGACATTTGGGACCTTGTTTCACACCTGATAGGGTTCGACCACATGAAGTTTAGGGACTCAGAGAACTTAGAAACCAAGTTAATCATGCTTATAATGCTTCCTATGAAATTGATGTGATGATAATATAGGTTCCACATGCTTGGAGGTTGTTTTTACCTAAATTGAGATCTAAGGGGGTTCGGCCATGATAAGAACCCAAGGGATTAGGAAGCTTAGAACCCAAGCTAACTATGTTACCATGTTTCTTATGATATTATAATCACATGATACACCCTTATGCTTAAACATGTATGCTTGTGATTTATACTTTCCATGATATGATATGTGCTTAGAAATATGAATGCTTTGATGATATGCTATGTGCTTAAAATATGCATGCTTTCATGATATGCTATGTGGATAGAAATATGCATGCTTTGATGATATGCTATGTGCTTAAAATATGCATGCTTTCATGATATGCTATGTGGATAGAAATATGCATGCTTTGATGATATGCTATGTGCTTAAAATATGCATGCTTTCATGATATGCTATGTGGATAGAAATATGCATGCTTTGATGATATGCTATGTGCTTAAAATATGCATGCTTTTATGATATGCTATGTGGATAGAAATATGCATGCTTTGATGATATGCTATGTGCCTAAAATATGCATGCTCTCATGATATGCTATGTGGTGGAAATATGCATGTTTTTATGACATGATGTATGCCTAAGTGATGCATACTTTTTATGACATGATGTATGCCTAAGTGATGCATACTTTTTATGACATGATGTATGCCTAAGTGATGCATACTCTTTATGACATGATGTATGCCTAAGTGATGCATACTTTTTATGACATGATGTATGCCTAAGTGATGCATACTATTTATGATATGATGTATGCCTAAGTGATGCATACTTCTATGATATGCTATGTGACTAAATGATGCATTTTTATACATGCTACTTTACTTTGTAAGGCTTGTACCAAGGGTGGGCTCCTAATCAGCCCCTATGCCTTTGGCTGTGTGATCCAGGCTAGTAAAAACAAAGGGATGGGCTCCTTAGTACGCCCTAGGTCTATGGCTGTGTGATCCGGACCTAGTTCCCAGTATGATTCAAGACTTGCTACCTTGGATATACTTAGGAAGCGCGCATCTATGTTATTTATGTGTGGTACAAGCCGGGGCCCTGATTATGTTGATATTATGTTCAAGTATATATGTAAGAAGAAATGGTTTTAAAGATCATGAGCCATACACATGTTTTTTGGATACATGTTTTCAAAATCATATTGCATATATCTTATGATCATGTTGTGATGATGCTATGATTTATGATATGCCATGATTAGATATGATTATGTTATGTTTCATGCTATGCTTTAAGAGCTTGATATGCCGTGCCACCTTATGATGATACTATGATATGCCATGATTAGATATGATTACGTTATGTTTCATGCTATGCTTTAAGAGCTTGATATGCCATGCCACCTTATGATGATACTATGATATGCCATGATTAGATATGATTATGTTATGTTTCATGCTATGCTTTAAGAGATGATATGCCATGACTAGTTATGATTTTGTTATGTTGCATGATATGCTTAAAGAGTATGATATGTTATGCCATGACTAGTTGAGATCATGTTATGTTGAGACATTCTTTGATCATGTGATGATTTTCGGTTTTAGTGAGTAGGAAAGGAACTTACTGAGCCATGAGTGCTCATAGCTTACTTTCCTTGTACCACAGATAAAGGAAAAAGCTGGATGAGCTAAAGGAGCAGCAGGAGAGGCAAGGAGATGTGTGTGGCAGTGGCTAGGCAACCAAATAAGAACCTGCTTTAAAAACTTTTAAAGAACTATGCTTTGGTATCATGAATTGTAGTACCGTATGTGTGACTTGATGTTATGTTTCTACTAATTTTGATATCATGTTATTGATGCCATGATAGTGTAGTTCAGATTTGATGAAAAGAAAAACAAAAGAAAAGTTTTTATTAAACTAAGAAAATTATTTTAAGTCTTCCGCTGTTTTAAAAAGAAAAATTTGTACACGGAGTATCGTAGCCCCGTCCCTTAGGGTTAGCAGGGAGGGCGGGCGTTACAGGTTGGTATCAGAGCCAGGTTTTTGCCAGCTCACTACACACACATCAAGCCTCCGACCTGCCGCTCCAAGTAAGAATGTTTATGCTTAATTTTCTTGTTATATGCTTATGCTTAGTTTCACGTGATATGACTTATGCTTTATTTTTCTTCCTTGTTATATTGCCTATGTTTTATTTTCTTTGCTATATTGCTTATGCTTTATTTCTTTATGTTATATTGCTTGTCACTCTATTCTTTATTTTTCCTTATGATGCTTATGCTTTAGTTTCATGTTCTGCTTGCTTATGTTTGATGCTTTATTCTATGCTTTTAGTTATAATTTAGATTAGGATTACATATTAGTAGGTTAGGAATAATACCAGAACAAATAGATAGAAACAAAACAGTACGTTAGATTGGCTAAAAACGATAACCACTTACACTAGTCTATTTGTCACTATTTAGATAAACATGGTTAGGACACGCTAGGCCTTAGGGATAGTGACTCCACCGACCGACACGTGATCGCGGATCGGCAGCGCGCGTGATCACTACCTTAATGGGTCAAGCAACCAGTTACCCCACGAAACCGTAATACACCTGTTATACCTACAACGTTGCATTTCAAGCCCACCCCTACTCGATGGTCCGACAAGAGGCCTATCTCGATTCGGCAAAGGCTTAGCGGGAAGCATTCACGGAAATGTGAACCATGGGATGGCTCAAGACCGTGGAGCATAATGGAACTACCATTGGCCCCACAGAGATAGAATTCGGGATCAATTGATTCTCAGTACTCACCGATCTCAAAAGCACCTTATCGTATGGCTCCGGCTGAATTAAAGGAGCTTCAGGAACAGTTATCCGAATTACTCGACAAGGGACTTATTCGTTCTAGTCACTCTCCATGGGGAGCTCCAGTGCTGTTCGTAAAGAAGAAGGATGGGTCTATGCGAATGTGTATAGACTACCGAGCTGAATAATGTGACAATCAAGAACCGGTACCCACTCCCACGGATCGATGATCTGTTCGATCAAAGGGTGCGACCGTTTTCTCAAAGATAGACCTACGATCCGGTTATCATCAAGTGAAGGTGAAACCAGATGATATACCAAAAACAACATTTCAAACCCGATATGGACACTATGAGTTCATAGTTATGCCTTTCGGAGTAACCAACGCTCCTGCAGTATTTATGGACCTGATGAATCGGGTATTTACGACATATCTTGATAAATTTGTAATCGTCTTTATTGACGATATACTTATCTACTCGAGAACCCCAGAAGAACATCTGAACACTGTACTACAGATCCTGCAAGAGAAACAACTATATGCAAAATTCTCCAAATGTGAGTTTTGGCTTGACCGGTAATATTTCTAGGTCATGTCATCTCCAAAGATGGAGTTATGGTGGATCCAAGCAAAAAATAATCGAGATATATACCAGGACCAGAAATGCCGGTCGAGTGGGGTTTTTATTCAAATCATTAAAATTCTGAATTTCTCAAAATCGCAACCCTATGACCTCACCAAGAAAATACAAAGTATGAATGGAGAAGCTTGAGAAGAGTTTCAGAATTAAAAGGAAGTGACCGGCTTCCGATTCTTACTGAAATCAGCAGAGGCTTTATATGTACATATGCTTCCATCAGAGGACTTACTCATGCAAGATGGCAAAGTCATTGCCTACGCTTCTAACTTAAAGAGCATGAGAAGAATTATCTCATTCACGACTTAGAACTAGCAGCCGTGGTCTTCGCTCTCAAAATATGGAGACATTATTTATATGGAGCTCAGTGTAAGATTTATACCGACCATCAGAGTCTGAAATATTTCTTCACACAAAAAGACCTGAATATGAGGCAACGCCGATGGCTCGAGCTAGTTAAAGATTACGACTATGAGATTCTTTATCACCCAGGAAAGGCGAACAAGGTGGCGATGCACTCAGCCGTAGCTATTTTAAAGTTAGAGGACGAACTTTTTATGAGGTACGGGGTACTGTAACACCCACTAAACTTTTAAGATAAATAAGAGAATGATGAATTTTTCCTTAGAAAAATAATAAGAAGTGAGTTGAAGCAAAAATAAATAAAAAGAAATAAAAATAGGGAATAGTCAAGGATTGAACCTTGAACCTCTCATGATGTAAATGATAAGATTAATGGGTAATAACCAGTTGGGATAGGAATAATATATTGATAGCAAAGGAGGGAAACTCATGATAAGGGTGAGAGTAAAAGCTAGCCAAATGAAAACAAGAAAAGAGCAAGAGAAAGGCAACTTGCCTTCCTTCTTTTCTCTCCCTCTTCTTCTTCTTTTGCCGTGACTTAAAGAAGGGAATTAAGGGGATTCATTCCCCCTTGTTTCATCATGAATGATGAGAACAAATAAATAAATAAAATAAAATAAAAATGAAAAAAAAGGGGCTAAGGGAGAAGGAAAGCAAAAACCAAGTTTGCTACCTCTTCCCCCTTAACATAAAAGAGTGTATGTAAAGAGAAGATTTTATTTTTCTCTCATTTCTCTCATTCTCCCCTCTCCCTCACCGAACCCTCAGTCCCCTCTCCTCTATCTTTGGCCCCAAGCCAAGGTTTTCTCCTAAGAAAGCCTAAGATACAAGGAGGACTTAGCAACGGAATCATGGAAGGGAACTAGAAGAAGAGGCTACTTCTTCCATCACCACACCTTAGATCCACAAGTGAAAAGGATGTAAGCTTCCCCTCACCTGTGGTACAAGGCGTTTTATGTGCTTTTCGGATTTTATGAGGATTAGAAAACCTAGAATAGAATTTAAGAAAAATTCGGCCAAAGAAGAGTTTTCAAATCTAGGAAGGTTTAAACAAGTCCTCATTTCATGATATTTTTTTCTATGCTATGTAGGAAGGTTTTCCTTCATGTTTTTATACCTATATGATGCTTGGTCAGAGGAGTACCTAACCCTATAATTTCGGCCAAAAATATTTTAAAGTGGTTAGGTAAATCATTGTTTAACCAAACTAGTACAAGATTCCCTCCATGAATTACTAAGGGTCTTTTGTTGGTTTTTCTTGCTTAAAAGTTACTTGGAACCAAAAGAAATCCACTCATATGTTTCGGCCAAGAAAAGAGCTTAGGGTTAGGAAGACCTTTAAATTTAAGTAACCATGTTTATATGATAGAATATAGAGTTCTCTTAAAGAATTGCATGTTGAATATTGCTAGAAATTCATGAACTCTTCATTAAGATTTTCGGCCATGATAAGATGGATAGCTTAGAAAAGCTTAAACAAAATTTTAACATGCTCAAGACCTCTGTGATATTAAGATATGAAAGTTGTTTAATGGCCTCATGCTTAATTAGGGTATAGAGAATTTAGTTACATGATATATGACATGTAAGATCACAAGGGTCCTAACTTGTTTATGAACCAAATTTATATATGATGTTCTTAGTAATTTTTGCCATGAAACTTATTTAGGTTTTCCATGCTTTAAGCCACTTAAAACCTAGTTTAGAGATTGGTAGGTTTCGGCCATGAGGAAAAATAAAAGAAAAAGGAAAGAAACCTAGGAAGCCTAAGACACAATTCACATGTATGTTTATTATGCTTGTCTTTATACATGCTATGAAACTTGTATGACTTCCTATGCTTTTAGGTTATTTGAAGCAAATTTTAACACTGATGAGTCTCGGCCAAGTAGGGTTTAAATGACCTAGAGTCCTTAGAATTGAAACTAATTGTGTTAAAAATGCTTCTTATGGAAATATGATAATATGTTGATTGAGTCACATGCTTGTATAATTTTTCCATGACCTAAATGGACCATTGTATGTTTCGGCCATGAAGGGATAGATGCCCTAGAAACCCTAGAACAAAAAATTAAATATGCTCATGTCACTCTACATGAAATATGATAAGTAGAAAGCCAAAGTTCTCATGCTATATGTTGTTTAATGACCTAAAATGAGGCTAGGGTAAGTATGCCTAAGTGATGCATACTTTTTATGACATGATGTATGCCTAAGTGATGCATACTATTTATGATATGATGTATGCCTAAGTGATGCATACTTTTATGACATAATGTATGCCTAAGTGATGCATACTTCTATGATATGCTATGTGACTAAATGATGCATTTTTATACATGCTACTTTAATTTGTAAGGCTTGTACCAAGGGTGGACTCCTAATCAGCCCCTAGGCCTTTGGCTGTGTGATCCAGGCTAGTAAAAACAAAGGGATGGGCTCCTTAGTACGCCCTAGGTCTATGGCTGTGTGATCCGGACCTAGTTCCTAGTATGATTCAAGACTTGCTACCTTGAATATACTTAGGAAGCGCGCATATCTACGTGATTTATCTATGTGTGGTACAAGCCGGGGCCCTGATTATGTTGATATTATGTTCAAGTATATATGTAAGAAGAAATGGTTTTAAAGATCATGAGCCATACACATGTTTTTCGGATACATGTTTTCAAAATCATATTGCATATATCTTATGATCATGTTGTGATGATGCTATGATTTATGATATGCCATGATTAGATATGATTATGTTATGTTTCATGCTATGCTTTAAGAGCTTGATATGTCGTGCCACCTGATGATGATATTATGATATGCCATGATTAGATATGATTACGTTATATTTCATGCTATGCTTTAAGAGCTTGATATGCCATGCCACCTTATGATGATACTATGATATGCCATGATTAGATATGATTATGTTATGTTTCATGCTATGCTTTAAGAGATGATATGCCATGACTAGTTATGATTTTGTTATGTTGCATGATATGCTTAAAGAGTATGATATGTTATGCCATGACTAGTTGAGATCATGTTATGTTGAGACATTCTTTGATCATGTGATGATTTTCGGTTTTAGTGAGTAGGAAAGGAACTTACTGAGCCATGAGTGCTCATAGCTTACTTTCCTTGTACCACAGATAAAGGAAAAAGCTGGATGAGCTAAAGGAGTAGCAGGAGAGGCAAGGAGATGTGTGTGGCAGTGGCTAGGCAACCAAATAAGAACCTGCTTTAAAAACTTTTAAAGAACTATGCTTTGGTATCATGAATTGTAGTACCGTATGTGTGACTTGATGTTATGTTTCTACTAATTTTGATATCTTGTTATTGATGCCATGATAGTGTAGTTCAGATTTGATGAAAAGAAAAACAAAAGAAAAGTTTTTATTAAACTAAGAAAATTATTTTAAGTCTTTCGCTGTTTTAAAAAGAAAAATTTGTACACGGAGTATCGTAGCCCCGTCCCTTAGGGTTAGCAGGGAGGGCGGGCGTTACATAGAGAAAGCTGATATTGCAGCCACATAAATCTCAACCTAATTATGTCTGAGTCAGGGAGTTTGGGCCCTAAAAAGGATATAAGCGATATGATATATGTTCCTCATGCAGAGGAAGTTGATATCACAACCACACAAATCTCGACCCAACTATGCCCGAGTCAGGGAGTTTGGGCCCTAAAAAGGACACGACCGATATAATATATGTTTCTCATATGGAGGAAGTTGATATTACAACCACATAGATCTCAACTTGACTATGTCCAAATTGGGGAGTTTGGGCACTAAAAAGGACACAGGTGATAGATATATATTCCTCATGTAAAGGAAATTGATATTGTAGCTAGACGGATCTCAACCTGACTATGTCCGAGTTGGGGAGTTTGAATCCTAAAAATGACACAGGCGATATGATATATGTTCCTCATGGAGAGGAAGTTGATATCATAGTCACACGGAGCTTGACCCGACTATGTCCTATTCAGGGAGTTTAGGTCCTGAAAAGGATACGGATGATATGATATATGTTCCTTATATGGAGGAAGTTAGATATCACAACCATACAGATCTCGACCCAACTATATCTGAGTTAGGGAGTTTTGGTCCTGAAAAAGACATGGGTGATATGATATATGTTCCTTATGTGGAGGAAGTTAGATATTGTAGTCACATGCGTTTCAACTTGACTATGTCTGAGTCGAAGAGTTTGAGTCATGAAAATGACACAGATGATAAGATATATATTCCTCATGTGGAGCAAGTTAAATATCATAGCCACACGGATCTCAATTGGACTATGTCCGAGTTGGAGAGCTTGAGGCCCAAAAAGGACACGGACGATACAATATATGTTCCTTATGTGGAGAAAGTTAATATCATAGCCACACAAATCTTAATCCTACTATGTCCAAGTCAGGGAGTTTGGGTTTTGAAAATGACATAGGTAATACGATATATGTTCCTCATATATAGGAAGTTAGATATCGCAACTACATGGATAAAACTCAACCCGACTATATCCAAGTCACGGAGTTTGAACCTTGAAAATGACATGGGTGATATGATATATATTCCTCATGTAGAGGAAGTTGATATCGCTATCACATGGATATCGACCTGACTATATCTGAGTCGGGGACTTTGGGTCCTGAAAATGACACAGGCGATACAATATATGTCCTTATATGGAGGAAGTTAATATCACAACCACATGGATCTTGACCCCGCTATGTCCGATTCGAGGAGTTTGGACCCTAAAAAGGGTACAGACGATACAATATATATTTATCATGTGGAGGAAGTTAGATATCATAATCATATGGATCTTGACCCGGCTATATCTTAGTCAGGGAGTTTGGGCCTTGAAAAGGACAAGGGTGATACAATATATGTTCCTTATGTGGAGGAAGTTAATGTCACAACCACACATATCTCGTCCTGACTATGTTCGAGTCAGGGACTTTGGATCCTAAAAAGGGACATGGATGATACGATATATGCCCTCATGCAGAGGAAGTTGATATCGTAGTCAGAAAGATCTCGACCTCGACTATCTTCGAGTCAGGGAGTTGGTTAGGAATGCTTTTAATCTTTTGAAAAAGGTTTTGCACGGAAAAGAGTAAAATACAAGACTTAGAGAAAATAAGTTTAAAAAAGAAATATTTTATAAGATCAGAACTTTTCAAGCACGGTAGGGTTTTATGTGGTTGGCAATCTAGGGTGATCGAGCAATTTTCCACTTGAGTCCTGCAAGTAATATGATCCCAAGTCTAATATGCTAACCACCCGGAATGGTCCTCCCCATTATGGATCCATCTTGTTGATGTCACTTACTAGCTTGATTTTCTTTCATACTAGGTCTCTGATTTGAAATGAGAGAGGAATAACTCGCTTGTTATAATTTAGAGGCATCCTTTGTCGGTAAGCCATAAGTTGGGAAGCTGCTCTCTCCCTCATCTTGGTGATCAAGTCGAGGTCTAAGAGGCGAAGATCTGTATTTTCTAGTCCATAGGAGGCTTTCCGGTAGATCCTTCACCAACTTCTATCTAGATAATGATGTACATAATTTAATTATATACACTTTTATCCATATTTTAACACACATATACTTGTATTTCTTGATTACATTCTATGTTATTGCACCATATTTTATCATTCTTTCAGCATTATTTCCCCTTTTACCATAGATCTACTCTTTTCCATTTTTTTGATTGATATATTACGATTCAGAGAAGAAACAAAGATAAATTTGTAGAAACTTTCGAGCCGCAAAAATCACTTTTTTGCGCTGCAGAAAACCTCGAAGTTCTTGCCACGGATCTGTGCGAAGATAAAAATTTACATATACTTAGTTTCTCCTAGATCTACACTAGATCTACATGGTAGAGATTATACCTTTGTAGCGAAGCCCTTCGCTTATCCCGCTCATCCAAAAGTTGCCGGATCTCGTAGAATGTCAAGTAAACACTCCTCTATACATATCCACACGGACAAGAGATGGAGAAAAACCACTTAGAGTATGTTAGCACTCTCAAGGGGTTTCGGCAATGGAGGATGAGGGAGAGGGAAGGAGAGAGGAGGAAGAAGAAGACTTGAATTCCAACTTAATTCCAATCAATGTGTGGCCAGCCACTCTTGAGAGGTTTTAAACCTCCATGAAATACCAAGAGTCATGACTCTTGGTCTCCCTCATTAGGTGGCACACACTTGATGTAGCCTTGATGATGTGGACCATCATCATTGGCCAGCCCTATGCTAAGTCACAATGAGGTGGCAATTGGTCAAGTCAAACTTGATCCTTCATCTTCCCTCTCAAGTCAAGTCAAACTTGACCTCTTATCTCCCATGGTTGATCAAATCTAACAATTGATCCATAATTTAATTTAATGAATCTCTATTCATTGATTTAAATTGACTCAATGAATCATAATTTAAATTAGACTCATTGGAAACATGAATCAAATTGAGTCAAACTCAATTAGTTTAATTTGGATTACTCTTAATCCAATTTGGTTCATCATATGAACCTAATCCTCTTAGTCCATCATATGAACCCAATCTCCATCTAATTGCCCTTTGTGTGTGACCCTATAGGTTCTTGTAACGTTGGCAATGCTCCTAAACTCATTTAGAAATATAAGTAATGAGCGGTATCTAACAACACATCATTACTACCCAATTTACAAGAATGTTGAGATCCAACATCTCCTTTGTGACTACTAATTGTGACTCTCACAATATATGATAATGTCCTTCTATCCTAGACATCTAAATTGATCAACTAAGGCATAGATCATGTCATCCTTTAATCAATTTATATCTCGAACTCCAAGTAGACTCACTCTAATCAAATGAGCTCAATATCTCATATTGACTCATTTGAGCATGACCATGCACTTAGTGGTCTCACTCTATCAAGAATCATGATGTCACTCCCGTCATATAGGAGGGATAGATCCCATCTACATCACTCACATCCCTCCGCATAATTTGTTACATACCCAGTAATCGTCTTTATAGTCCACCCAGTTACGGGTGACGTTTGATGAAGCCAAAGTATGCAACTCCTTATGTAGGGAACCATGGTGACTTCAGGTCAAGGACTCATAGTCATACTAATAGTCACATGAGAAAGTATATGACACTCATATAATGATCCATGATACTTTCTCATGGCGGGTCATTCAATATACATTCTCCAATGCATACCCATGTGTCAACTTGATATCTCTATATCCATGACTTGTGAGATCAAGTCATCGAGTTGACCTACATGCTAGTCTCATCGCATTAACATTATCCCTGAATGTTAATACTTGATTAGGAAAGATTAAAGGTAGTGTTTTCTATATCATCTCACTATCAATTCAACCAATCGATTGATATAGATAAGAACCTTCTACTCAAGGACGCTATTATACTTAGTTCTTTGGCACCAATACAAGTAAGTATAATAACCATAAAGAAATGCCTTTACAAGTATATAGGAATATGATACATCAAGTCCATACAACAATCATACTATGATTGACTTTAGGGCTCTAACTAACAATCTCCAACTAGCACTAGTGCCAATCAATGTAGGCTCTAAGGCCTAATGACATAGTGTGACCATCATGCTTTCTCTGTGCCAAAGCCTTGGTCAAGGGATTAGTGACGTTAGCCTCTGTGGGTACTCTGCAAATCTTCACATCTCCTCTATCGATGATTTCTCGAATGAGATGGAAGCGCCGTAGTATGTGTTTGGTCCGCTGGTGTGAGCGAGGTTCCTTAGCCTGCGCTATTGCTCCATTGTTGTCACAATAGAGCTCTATAGGCTCTGCTATGCTAGGAACCACCACAAGCTCAGTAATGAACTTGCGGATCCAAACTACCTCCCTTCGCCGATTCCAATATACTCCTCTGCTGTAGAATCAGAACTATGTCCCTGTCAACTCTTCCTCATAGTACCACCATTCAAGCAAAACACGAACCTAGACGCGATCTATAATCATCCTCCAGTTTGGAGGCCGCATCATCGTAACCCTTACGCTCTAGCTCGTTATCGCCCAAATATCAAGAAATAGTCTTTAATCCTTCTCGTGTAGCAAGAATATTCTTGCTATCGATGGCGTTCACCGAGATCCGGTATCTCGCCGTCATGCTCAAAGTATATGAAACATCAGGACGAGTACATAGCATGGCGTACATGATAGATCCTATGGCTGAAGCATAAGGGATCTTATCCATGCAGTCTCTCTCCTCTCTAGAAGAGGGATTTTGAGTCTTCGAAAGACTCATACCATGTGGCATCGGTAGAAATCCTTTCTTGAAATTCTGCATGGCAAACCGTAGTAATACCGTGTCAATATATGTACTTTGACTTAGGCCAAGCAATCTCTTAGATCTATCTCTATAGATCTTTATACCTAGAATACAGGCTGCTTCACCTAAGTCCTTCATTGAGAAATAATTCTCCAACCAAGTCTTTACAGAGTACAGCAAAGGGATGTCATTTCCAATGAGTAGTATATCATCCACATATAATACAAGGAAGACAACTATGTTCCCAACAACCTTCTTCTAGACATAGGGCTCATCTTCATTCTTGATGAAACCAAACTGTTTGATTGCATCATCGAATCGAAGATTCCAACTCTGAGAAGCTTGCTTTAGTCCATAAATGGATTTATGCAGCTTGCATACTCTTCCAGTATGCTGTGGATCTACAAAACCCTTAGGTTGTGTCATGTACACATCCTCGAGCAAGTTTCCATTCAGAAACACGGTTTTGACATCCATTTGCCAGATCACATAATCATGATATGCTGCAATAGCAAGCATGATCTGAATGGACTTAAACATCGCTACTAGAGAAAAGGTTTCATCATAGTCAATACCATGAATTTGCTTGAAACCTTTAGCTACCAAACGACCCTTATAGGTAATAAGTCCATCCATGTCAGTCTTTCTCTTAAAGACCCACTTACACCCAATGGGGTTGACGCCTTCAGGTGGATCAACCAAAGTCCATACTTAATTGGTGTACATGGATTCCATCTCGGATCTCATGGCCTCTAGCCATGACTCAGAATCTGGTCTCATCACAGCTTCCTGATAGGAGGTAGACTCATTCTCAACGAGCATAATGTCATCATGGTCAGACAAGAGAAATGAGTATCTCTCAGGCTTACGACGTACCCTATCAGACTTGCGAAGAGGTAGGTCTACTTGAACTGGTTGTTGTTCCTCAACTCTTTGTGGAACAATCTCATCATCCACAACATTTTGTGGTTCCAGTTCAACTTCCATCAAGGCCTCAGTGCTATAGTCCATATCTTGAACTTCTTCAAGATCGAACATACTCCCACTAGTTTTTCTAGAAACAAAGTCTCTTTCTAGAAATACCCCAGTCTTAGCCACAAACACTTTGTGTTAACTGGGAATGTAGAAGTAATATCCCTTCGTTTCCTTGGAATATCCAATAAAATAGCACTTGTCAGATTTGGGTCCTAGTTTGTCCGAGACTTGACATCGAACGTAAGCCTCATAACCCCAAATCCTCATAAAAGACACCTGGGTATCTCTCCCAGTCCATATCCTATATGGTGTCTTTATCACAGCTTTGGATGGAACAAGTTAAGTGTAAAGGCTTCTGTGTCTAGAGCATATTCCCAAAAGGATATAGGAAGATCTGTGTGACTCATCATAGATCGTACCATATCTAATAAGGTACGATTTCTCCTTTCGGATACACCATTCCACCATGGTGTTCCAGGAGGAGTGAGTTGGGATAGAATCTCACACTCAGCTAGATAGTTACGAAACTCATGGCTAAGGTATTCCTCACCTCGATCTGATCAAAGTATTTTAATACTCTTGTCTAGCTGGTTTTGTGCTTCATTCTTAAATTCTTTGAACTTTTTAAAGGATTGTGACTTATGTGTCATCAGATACACATAACCATATCTACTGAAGTCATCAGTAAATGTAATGAATTACCTATAACCACCTCTGGCAGTGACATTGAAAGGGCCACATACATCACTATGTATAAGTCCTAACAAGTCAGTTGCTCTTTCGCTGTGTCCACCAAAGGGAGTCTTGGTCATCTTGCCCAGTAGGAATGACTCGCATGTCTCATATGATTCAAAATCAAATGAGTCCAGCAAACCATCTTTTTGGAGCTGGGATAAGCGATTATCATTTATATGACCTAAGAGACAATGCTAGAGATAGGTTCGGTTCATTTCATTTGACTTGAACCTTTTGGTACTTATGTCATAGATGGGGTTCTCTAAGTCTAGAATGTAGAGTCCGTTCATCAGAGGTGCACTACAATAGAACATATCGTTTAAATAAATGGAACAATATTTGTTCTTTATTATAAATGAAATGCCTTTCTTGTCTAAACAAGATACTGAAATGATGGTCTTTGTAACAGCAGGCACATAACAACATTCATCTAATTCTAGTACAAGCCCAGAGAGCAGAGATAGATAGTAAGTTCCTACAGCAACAACACCAACCCGTGCTCCATTGCCTACTCGTAGGTTCACCTTGCCCTTCGTCAATGCCCTGCTATTTCTCAGCGCCTGCACATTAGTACAAATGTGAGAAGCACATCCGATATCCAATACCCACGATGCAGAAATAAATAGATTGACTTCTATAACATATATACCTGAAGTAGAAGTCTCACTCCTCTTCTTCTTGTGATCTTCCAAGTATCCTTTGCAGTTCCTCTTCCGGTCCAGGCCCAAGCGCGAGGCAAAGTGTAGCATCCTTGGCAACCCCTCCTTTCGGTTTCATTACCTTGCCTTTTCCCTTGGCTTGGGACTTTCCCTTACCTTTAGGCTTTCCCTTGCCTTTATGCTTTTGCACCACAAAATGGAGTTGGGCTTTACCTTCTTAAGGTTGAGCTCAGTAGTTCTTAACATGCTTAGTAGCTCAGGCAGTGACTTGTCAATTTCGTTCATATTGTAATTCATGACAAATTGACTGTAGCTCTCTGGCAAGGATTGCAAGACCAAGTCAGTGGCCAGTTCTTGGCCAAGTGGGAATCCCAACCTCTGTAGGTTTTCTATGTACCCAATCATCTTGAGCACATATGGACCTACGGGAGTCCCATCTTGCATCTTGCTCTGAAACAGTGCCTTGGAGATCTCGAATCTCTCGTGCCTCGCTTGTCCTTGATATAGTTGACGAAGATGTTCAACCATATCATAAGCAGACATCAACTCGTGTTGCTTCTGAAGCTCAGAGTTTATGGTCACGAGCATGAGGCATAACACATCTAATGCATCATCTTGATGCTTCTTATAAGCATCTAGGTCAGCTCGCGTGGCAGTGGCAAGAGGTGCCTTGGGAATGGGCTGCTCCAGGACGTACAGTTTTCTTTTTTGTGTGAGAATGATTCTCAGATTCCTGTACCAGTCCAGGAAATTAGCTCCAGAATGCAGGGAGAAGGTGTTCGTGTTTGTCGACATGGCAATCTACAACAGAAATAATGCAGAAAGTAAATATCATATTCCATTTATTATTTAATTAGGCCTTTAACTAAATGATGTTCCCACTGAATTTTAGAGCTTTTGTAGAATCAAGTCATGGATGTGGTCAAACCACACTACTAGATTCATACCAATTAGCTATAATTCTCATGGGACAAGATCCACATCATACTACGCCTTGAGTTAGCTTTGGCTAAATCACCCAAGACTTAGTATAATCGGTAGATAACGAATTATCAATTACATCTCTATGCAACTCTTGTTTATAGGATCAAGATCCTCATTTATACTAAAGCTTGAGTTAGCTTTGGCTAAATCACCCAAGATTTAGCATAAATGTGATTTGTATCCTATCTTCCAACCTTTGGAAAATGCCTATAGTTATACCCGATCATATAGAGTTAACTAGTTATACTCAATCTAATTGAGTTTGTACTCACCTAAGCTTTGATAGGCGGGACCAAGATTGTCCCTCCGCACCCTACCAAGATAATATGCGTTGCTCTGCTTTGGAAGATTCAATGACAAAAAATGATTAAGGTAGTGATGGGTATCAAAACTTGGTAGATATTTCGAGTTGACTTGATTAAGATATAATCTAATGGTTAATGTGTATCATATACGCATCAAGACACTATTAACCCTACAATAGCATGCATCACATACACACAAAGAATATAACAATATTCAAAGATAATGTGACATGGTTATGGCCCTACTACGATCCTCTCTAGCCAAAGAGAAGATCGAATGGTCAACCTAGGGATAGCACCTTCTCTAAGGTCTTCATTTGACCACCTTGTGTTGTCGGCTCCCTTCTTATAACTCTATCTTTGTATTGTACATTACAAAAGTGAAACTCGAGTTACATTCGAGTCTAAAACTATAAAATACATAACGCACAACCAACTGATGACTCACAGGCCGTATTATGAATTACAACACATAATTTCCAATCATATTGGGTCTTTTGGGCCATAACCAAGAAACACATCATACACATATTCAAAATATGCATTTTTCATAAATTTTCATAAATTTACTACCATCCTAACTATAGGACCATTGTGGCCAGCTAGAAGGGGGGTTGGATAGCCTGCAAAAATAAGACAACCCTTTCTCGAACTCTCAACAGTACACTTGTATAAAATTAAAGCAGTAAATAAAAGCAGAAAGAAAGAGGCAGAAGATTTT
This sequence comes from Zingiber officinale, assembly GCF_018446385.1. NCBI lineage: Eukaryota > Viridiplantae > Streptophyta > Magnoliopsida > Zingiberales > Zingiberaceae > Zingiber > Zingiber officinale. Next base: position 71,295,358 of record NC_055995.1, read on the forward strand.
TACTTGGTTACAACCAAGGAGGTTGTTAATCCAAGGAATGTAACACTAGTATCTCCTTCAGGCGGAGAAGCCTCTTATAGTAGTGAAAGTGTAAAATAGAGAAGCTAATCTAGAACAGTAGCGTACAAGTGTTGGAAATGGAATGAACTGAGTTGATGAAAATCTTCTGGACCAAGGCTATATTTATAGCCTTGGTCGGGTACTGGAAGGGTTCGGCGGAGGGATAAATTTTATCCCCAACGTTCGATCGCGTTTGTGGACTCCGTCAACACACAGTCCCAGTCCAGGACTCCTGGGCAGCGCTCCGCACCGGACTGATGGCGCCGAGCCCGGGCCTAAATTCAACCGATGTTGCCTTTTTCATCCGGGACCAGCCGGTCCGGCCCGCTTCTCGGATCCGGATCCGCTTGGTGATTCCGGGAAAAGGGCTCACCGAACCCAACTTCCGTCTCTCGAGGGGCTTCCCTCCGCCTCATCCCTCGAATCGCGGTTCCCTCTCGTCCGCCGGCTACTCATCCCTGATCTTAGGTCGCCTCTGGCAAGGCCTTCGCTCGCGTTCCTTCTCTTGCTCCTTGAGCAATCTTCCGCTCTGGCTTCCCGTCATGCGCTTCCTTCTTGTCCGCAGGTGTACCTTCATGGTTGCTCGTCCCTCGGAGCAGCGCTCGGCCGCGCCGCGCTGCGTCTTGCTACCGTGCTCCTAAGCTCCTGCACTAGACACTAGGTTAGAAATAAACAGGACCTAACTTAACTTGTTGATCACACCAAAACAACCTTGGGGTTCCAACACTAACAACCCTTTATGATTCTAATCTATGGATTTGTTGGTTTAATCGTAACAATTCAATGGTTAGGGGCAGCACCTATTCACAAAATAAATTTTGTTGTGTTACATAGACCTTACAGCACCTAAAATCACTTAGATCACCGATATGGCCGAAACCAACTCGTTGCGAAAAAAACCTCCAAGTGACTATACACTTGTTGTTTTGCCCCAAGAGAAAAATACTCATAAAAATGTTAAAATTTAGTAAATCTAGAGAAATTTACAGATCTTCAAATATCCAATAAAATGCAAATAAAACTAGTATATGCTTGCACCGTGTACGGCTGCTCACCGGAAACTTTCGCAATCACTTTTGCGTTGCGAAAAACTCAAGTTCTTGCCGGATCCGATGAGATAAAATTTACATATACTTAGTTTTCTGCTAGATCTACACTAGATCTACATGATAGAGATTATACCTTTGTAGCGCTCCGCTCGTCCAAAAGTTGCGGATCTCGTAGAGTGTCAAGTAAACACTCCTCTTTACGTATCCACACGAGAGATGGAGAAAAATCACTTAGAGTGTGCTAGCACTCTAGCAAGGTTTCGGAATGGAGGAGAGGGAAGAAGAGAGGAGGAAGAAGAAGACTTGAATTCCAACTCAATTCCAATCAATGTGGGTGGTCGGCCACTCTTGAGAGGTTTTAAACCTCCATGTAATACCAAGAGTCATGACTCTTGGTCTTCCTAATGAGGTGGCACACACTTGATGTAGCCTTGATGATGTGGACCATCATCTTTGGCCGGCCCTATGCCAAGTCACAATGAGGTGGCAATTGGTCAAGTCAAACTTGACCCTTCATCTTCCCTCTCAAGTCAAGTCAAACTTGACCTCTTATCTCTCATGGTTGATCAAATCTAACATTTGATCCAAGTCAATTTAATTTAATGAATCTCTATTCATTGATTTAAATTGACTCAATGAATCATAATCTAAATTAGACTTATTGGAAACATGAATCAAATTAATTCCAACTCAATTAGTCTAATTTGGATTACTCTTAATCCAATTTGGTTCATTATATGAACCTAATCCTCTTGGTCCATCATATGAACCCAATCTCCATCTAATTTCTCTTTATGTGTGACCCTATAGGTTCTTGTACCGTTGACAATGCTCCTAAACTCATTTAGAAACATAAGTAATGAGCGGTATCTAGCAACACATCATTACTACCCAAGTTAAAAGAATGTTGAGATCCAACATCACATTTGTGACTACTAATTGTGACTCTCACAATATATGATAATGTCCTTTTATCCTAGACATCTAAATTGATCAACTGAGGCATAGACCGTGTCATCCTCTAATCAATTTTATCTTGAACTCCAAGTAGACTCACTCTAATCAAATGAGCTCAATATCTCATATTGACTCATTTGAACATGACCATGCACTTAGTGGTCTCACTCTATCAAGAATCATGATGTCACTCCCATCATATAGGATGGATAGAACCCATCTACATCACTCACATCCCTCCGCATAATTTGTTATATACCCAGTAATCGCCTTTATAGTCCACCCAGTTACGGGTGACGTTTGACGAAGCCAAAGTATGCAACTCCTTATGTAGGGAACCATGGTGACTTCAGGTACAAGGACTATAGTCATACTAATAGTCACATGAGAAAGTATATGACACTCATATAACGATCCATGATACTTTCTCATGGCGGGTCATTCAGTATACATTCTCCAATGCATACCCATGTGTCAACTTGATATCTCTATATCCATGACTTGTGAGATCAAGTCATCGAGTTGACCTACATGCTAGTCTCATCGCATTAACATTGTCCCTGAATGTTAATACTTGACTAGGAATGATTAAGAGTAGTGTTCTCTATATCATCTCACTATCAATTCAACCAATCGATTGATATAGATAAGAACCTTCTACTCAAGGACGCTATTATACTTAGTTATTTAGCACCAATAAAAGTAAGTATAATAACCATAAAGAAATACGTTTATAAATATATAGGAATATGATACATCGAGTCCATACAACAATCATCATATGATTGACTCTAGGTCTCTAACTAAAAAAAATACACCTCAAAGCTACACCTAGAAGAAGTACAGGTTGGTTGTACCTCTTATCACGACCGTTCCTCTTAGCATGACCATGCATCCCCAGAGTCAAAAATCAAGATATGGCCATGCCCCCTAGCACAACTATGTCTGTTATATCCAAGAGCCATGTGTCATCCAGAGCCCAATAGGGTTACGACCGTATAGATCTACACAGTCGTTCCTCCCATGCTATAAAGAAGACATGACATAGTCGTACCCCATGGAATGACCGCATCTCTCAACTAACAAAGAACTAGACCCAGTAGAAGCTAGTAGGGAGGTGGCTGTGTGGATTTACATGGTCGTGCCTCCCCTGACCTAAAGAAAGAGGACATGACCATGCTCAAAGGCACGACCATGCCTTCTCTGGCCCAGAATTTTAAGACATGGCCATATCTAGGAGACACGACTAGGCTTACTCAGATATAAACTCTCATGACCCAGTTGTACAAAGTTGGCACAGCCATGACATGATCCATGTTTCACGTGGTTGTGCCGCGCCTATAAATAGGGGGGTTCTTCCCCCTTTGAAGGGAGGAGAGTTTCTGATTGGGAGACTAAAGGTTTAGATTCATGCTTTATTTACGCCACACTCGATGATCCAAGGCCTTTTTTTGACATCTCCGTTATATCCGGACGCAAGGATTGGATCTGAAGATCCAACATCATGCTTGGATAAACTTTCCTTCTCTTTTCTCTCTTGAATTGCTTAGGAAGCTTATAATCTTAATGCCTTTGGATTTAATTATCCTTGTCATGGAGTAGATCCACTTATTCTAGGATTAAGGGAGTAATTGTAATGTAAAATTGATGTTAACTCTATGGATTTGACAATTTCCCTTCTAATGTCATGTTTTTACCTTGTATCCATTTGATTAAACATGTGTGTGATGTGTTTGTACTTAATTTTCATGTTTAATTGATTAGATGTATAGATTATTCACCCTATAGAGAGGATTCCCTAGATCATATGATCGGGGGGCTCCGTCACAGGGGTATCCCTTTAACCAGATTTTCAAAGGCATCGCCTTGAAAGGGAGGGTAGTTCTCTACATGGAAGAACCTAATTAGGCTTAATGGGTTGTTCCTTATTCTATGTTAATAGGTAAATTGTATAATCTAGGATCGTATGATCGGGGGAGGTGATAAAGGGATTTAGTAAGGCATCCTATATTACATAAGGTAGGGGATAGGAGATGAGCAATCAAAACACGACAACAACAATGAAAAACCCCTAGAACACTAACCTTCACATGTTCTCCTCAAAACTCTCTTTCTCTCTTTTACTTCCTCAACCTTAGTTCGTAATACTTCAAACAATATTTCGATCATCTAGTTAGCTAGCCATGTGAACTCACTGGTGCTCATCAATCCCTGTGAGATTGATATTTTATTACTGACGATGTAACTGTGCACTTACGGTAGTGTAATAAGCTTTTAGCGTCATTGTTGGGGATTGTTTGACATTAGTGATGATCACTTAAGTAGGACTAGACATTGTAAATATTTTTTTTCTTGCATTTCATTTTTTTTTGCACATAGATTACACTTTTATTTCTTTTAATTTTTGCATGTTTAATTATTGTAATTTTAATTTCTACACCTACATTCTTTTATATTCAGAAAATGCAAACAAATTAATCTTAATTGTCTTGCTATTGTATGCAAAGGTCTAATTCTGTATGAGAATTGTTACCTATAGACTCTGAGATAGAAAGGACCTTCAGAAGAAAGAAAATTCTACAAAAGCAACAAGAAGAGCAAGCAAAATAAAACATGACAAACAAACCTATCAAAGAATATACAAATTAAGTATCTCAGATTTTTATAATATGATAATTTTGAGATCAAGTAAAATTGATCAAATTAATATGAACAACATTAGTTTGGTGGATACATGATGAGGTACACTTGGAGGTTTTTTATGAAATTTGTGGAACAATAAGCATGAACAGAGTACCAGCTGATGCAATAAGATTACTCCTATTTGGTTTTTCATTGAGAGATAGAGTAAAACTTTGGCTCAATTCTTTACCAGAAAATAGTATTACATCCTGGACGCAATGTGAGCAAGAATTCCTAGACAAATTCTACCCATCGAGCAAAATAGCACACATGAGAAATCAAATTACTAACTTCAAAGAGATTGGTATATAATGTCTTTATAAAGTGTGAGATAGATTCAAAAGTATACTCAAATCATGTCCACATCATGGATTGAAAAAATGGTTACTGATCCACACTTTCTACAATGGAATTAATTATTAGACTAAAGTGTTTCTTGACTCCGCATCTGGCGGAGCACTTATGAACAAAAGTCTAGATGAAGCCAAAGATAATAATAGAGAGTATGACACTTAATCACCACCAATAGTCATTAGAAAGAAGTGGAACTATTTTTCCTAGAAATCTAATCAAAATGCCTGGTAAATATGACCTTGATACTTTGAGTTTAATATCTACAAAGGTTGATGCTTGTCTAAGAAGTTTGAATTAATGGGTTCTAACCTGGTGAGCACAATTATGGGAGTTTGTGACTCCTGTGGAGCTACGGAACATACTCAAAAAGTTTGCTTGCTTGGAGTTATTACTGCATAACTAGCTTAGACTAAACAATGTGACTCAATTGGCAATTTCAATTTGAGGTAAAATAATTTGTACTCCAACACCTACAACCCTGAGTTAAGAAATCATCCTAACTTCTCCTACAAGAATAATCAAGAGCAAAGTTATCAACTAGGTCAACAAAAGAGCTATCAACCGGGGTAACAATACAAATTCCAACCTCAACAACAATAGAGTTACCAACCATCAAGGATTGAAAAGCTGCTTGAGGAGATCTTAGTAAATCAACTTGAAATGAAGAATGATATCAAGCAACTAAGCCAAAGGATGGAAAACTCTGAGAAACATATGAAGATGTTGGATAGCCAAGTAGCCTAGATAGCTACATCATCCTCTAGAGTACTTAGGTCATTTCTAGGAAAACCAAATGTAAACTTAGTTGAGTATTGCAATAAAGTTGAGCTTAGAAATGGACAGATCTTGGGGGAACCCCAAGTGATTGCATCATGAAAGGGACCAGAAATTAATAGAGAGCTCTCTCCATCCTCCTCTCATAATGGTGGCACCTAAGATGAGTAGGAGAGTACCATTATGGTTGAAGGATGTTCTCTTACTCAACCAACAACATAGCCAATGTAACGACCCACCTCCTACTAACTAGGCTGTGAGGCTGATCACTACATTATGCTGTGCTAAATTACTATTGCGGAAATCTGGATTGATTAAAATTTTGCAAACTCATTACTGTAGAATCTGAACTTAATATTCTAAGTGTACCTAGGAGTTGTACACATGCTAGGGAAGATAATCTATGCCTCTCGGATGAGCTGCTAGATGTAATCATGCATTTCAATCGACCCATGGATCGATTGGGCTGTCGGATCGATCCAGTGATCGATCCGACTCTTGGCACGAAGACGCTACGGATCGGTGTGCATCCTATGTTCTTCTTCGTTCAGTATGGGCCATCGGCTGCATGAGCACACCCACATACTCGTGTGCGGATCGAGGCACAGGGATCGCCTGAGGCAGACGATCCTCACCGATGGAGTCGGGTCGGTGAACTCTGCCTTATCGTTTCTGTGGACGTCCATATCGATCCGTCCATAACATATGACATCAACGTCGTTCAGGATCGGATCGGTGGCCATCCAATCCAACACCAACTCTGATCGATCATAGATCGATCCGGGTTCTTTCGCCGGAAACTGATTTCAGCACTAGTTCGTGCCAAAATCTCATATAAGAGTTCTAAAATCAATTGAAATAAGTTCTAACATCTATTAACTAGCATTCCAACATAATTACTAACAACTTAAACAAATCTTCCATGGTTTAAACATTCTAAGGTCTAAAAGTGCATAAAGGTACTCGAGAAAAGAAACTAAGTTCTTAATTTGCTAAACTCCCTAAGGATCTTCATTCCAGGTTCCTGCCACACACACCATCACTGCATTGACCTTCAGCTTCCTCTGCTAATCCATTTTCCCTTTACCTTTATCTGCAGTATAAGGAAAAAGTATCTGTAAGCTTTAAGCTTAGTAAGAAACCATCTACCTCACAAAAACATGCAACGATGCAATCATGTTTTTAAAGAATGCTATTTAAAAACATGCACTGGATTTGTTAAAGCATGGCATACTGAAGTTACATGGCATAAACACTGAAACATGACATGCATAATAAAATCTAAGCATGGAGCTATCTCATGGTATCAACTAGGAGAACTAAACTGAAACTGAAACTAAAACTGAGCTTAAACTATATTCATATCACTAGGTTACGAATTTGAAAGCTATTATCATAATAAGTGAAAATAGTAATCATGCTGCTATTTGGGCCCGACAACTGTACTTTCCCTAGCTAGACCGGGTTTGCAAGTCCGCATTTAGTAGGGTTTACTAGGTTATCTAAACCTAGAGGCGACTATGGGAGCCCAACCCAGTGGACATCGGTCCATGCTGGCTTGCGAAAATAAAATCTGAATATAGCTCGATTGTTTATTTTCTGTTCTAGGTTATACGAACCTAGAGCTAGGTTATCTAAACCTAGAGGCGGAGCCCTCCATTGGACCGTAGTCCCATGTGGTGAAACTAGACTAATATCTTTGATTTAAATGCTACTAATGCATTTAATGAGCTGTTTAAAAATATCTGAGGTAGTATTTAGCTACAATAATCATTTTTCGAACACTTGGTGTGCTCCAACTCTCCCTATAATAGGAGATCACCTCTAGGCACCGACAAGCGTCTAGAGCCTCCAATCAAGGAGAACAACGTATGCGGCCCATCTAGAGGTGCTCAACTAGGTCCCTAATTTGCGAGAAGGGTTTAAACACCCGAGTGAAAAATCTGTATAGCTAAACTAAGGCATGCAATCAAGCGAAATCTACTTATATCTGCGGGTGAGGGTTTCTTACCTCTTAGGTTTTTCTTCTGAATCTAGTCGCTAGTTTTCCGGTGGGGCGATCTTCTCGACGATCCTCTCGCGTCTCGTGTTCTTCTGAGAGGAGCGTCCTGTCGTGAGGAAGGTGCTCCTAGAGCCCTTAGGGAAGGAACCCTAGGTTGTTCTTGTGGTTGGCGCAGAGAAGAGAGAGGAGAGAGGTCGGGGTGAGGTTGGAGAGAGGAGGAATTGTTGACAAAACCAAAAAAAACCAAAACCAAAAATAAACCAAACCCCACTTAAACTTCCTATTTATATTAAGTGGTACTTTGGCCCAACTCTAATATAAATTAAATCGTTTCCCTTTCCTTTCAGCACAGCCCTTTGTTCATCGGTTACTAAGGCTAACTAAAAGTTATCGGATCGGGGTCCGTGTTCGATTCCGCCTAAGCTATTTTACGGTTCTAATTATTTGTGCTCCATATTCTAAAAATCTGGAAAAATATCTAAAAATTCGGAAAAATCATAGAATATTTCTAATGCGTTTTGAGAATTTTCGGGCGTTACAATCCCCATACCTTATAAAAGTTCGTCCTCGAACTTAGAACAACTCTGTGCTTACATCTTACTTAGCCACCTCCAGTCTCTCAAGCCTCTTCCTGATCAACAAATAACCTTGACTAATGGTACTTCCTTGTTCCAATTTCTTATGCCTCGATTATCCTGATATAGGCCATGTAAGATCTCGCGGATCTTGCTCATGAGGGCTGATCACACGGGTGGCATCGGGGTATGCTTCTTGATAGAGACATGAAATACATGGATCCGACATTTCACAGGGTAGCTCTAGCTCATATGCTACCTTGCCCGATAAGGTATGGTCCCACATATGGACTTAGCTTGCCCTTTTTCCCAAACCGCATTACTCCCTTCATGGGTGCTACTCGAACATGAATCTGAACCCAGAACGTAGAACTCTAGTCTGTCGTCGGTAGCTTTCAACGACTCTGACTCAGTGTCTCTATCCTCAAGTGATCCTGTTGCAGTTGCTGTGGTGGTATCTGCTACTAGATGTGCAAGTTCTAGTTCCTTTTCACCACTCTCATACCAACAGATTGGAGATCTCACCTCCCATAGAGCCTCGTGGTGCCATGCCGATGAGTGGCTCGATAGTGTTGTTGCAAATTATGCTAGGCTCAAATATTTGCACCACTTCCCTTGAAATGTGGAGGCACATCGGGCAGATATCTTGACGTGCATTTACTCGGTCACCATCATCATAGAATGGAAGGGTGTCTGTCAATTTTAGCCAAGTGCCCAAAACACTCCCGGAAGTGTGATGTACCTCTTGCCTCTAAAATAATGGTTCGTGGGACTCCATGCAGACTGGCGATCTCCTTGAGATACTACGAGCTGACTCCATGGAATAGGATATTCGATAGCTAGGAAGTGGATTTAGTCAACTTTCGACTATTACCCGGATGGTGTCGAAACCATTCGTGGTTCAGGTAGTCCACTATAAAATCCATAGAAATGTCTCTTTCATGCGAATCTGAAGTTGCGGAACTCCTCTTGGTCTCGATGTTACCGCCTTGACCCTGGCAGTCGTCATGTTACATATCTAGCGATGTCCCTCTTCATCGAGCCAAAATCGTTTCTTCAAGTCTTGGTACATTTTGGAACCGGGATCGCGTAGAGTCTGTGAGCCTCATCTAGAATTTTCTCTCTGTAGTTCCTCGATCCGGAACACATAGGTCACCAAAATACAACACCCGCTATCGGATATTCTGAACCTCTTGTTTACGCTAATCCTTGCTTGATTTTCTGAATTTCAGGATCCTGTGGATGTCACCAAGCAACCGACTCTAAGGTCATAGTAGAGAGCGCCCAACTATGAGTTCGAGACCAAATCATGATCTCTTTCTATGGGGTGGTGATATGGCGACTAGAGATAATAAGGTATGGACGACTTGCCCGCATCATTGCTACCCTATTGGCTTTCTGCGGTGGTAGAGGATGTCTATCGTAGTCCTTGACCAGCCTCTAGCCATCTGCGCTCGCATATTCAGATCCTTACGAGTGAAGAAGTACTAGTACTGTACTCAGACTCACTGCCGAGCTCCATACAATGTCTCCAAATCTTGAGAGCGAACACCACTGCTGGTAAGCTCAAGGTCATGAGTAGGATAGTTCTTCTCATAATCCTTAAGTTGTCTGGAGGCATAGGCGATTACCTTGCCATCTTGCATCATAGTCCCAACTTCAAGGCATCACTATATATATCAAAGCTATTCGCATTCTCTGGTAGAGTCGAATAGGTGCATTGGTCAATCTCCTCTTTAGCTTCAATTTCTCAGTCCTCCATCCCTGAAATTCTTACATTTTCTCTTTACGAGTAGCGGTGGAGGCTATCGGAAAGTCCTCTACAAATTTCCTAGTAACACCTGCTAATCCCGAACTTCGATCTCTTGATGTTCTTGGGTCTTTTCGATTATACGTCACACTTCTTCTTTGGATCTACCATGATACCATCCTTTGAGATGATATGACCCGGGAAGGACACTGATCTAGCCAAAATTCACATTTGGTGAACTTGGTGTCTGGTGATTGAAGGGTTTGCATATTGTTTTGTGCTCTACGTGTTCTTCTCGAGTTGGAATAGATAAGGATGTCATCGATGAACACGATAACGAACCTATCTAAATATTCTCTGAATACCCTGTTCATAAGGTCCATGAAAGTAGCTGGAGCATTTGCCATGCCAAAGGGCATGACTACGAACTCGTAATGTCGTACGGTATGATCTTTGTCTTGGGTATGTCCTTTCTTTAACCTTCACGATGATAACCTGATCCGGGTCTATTTTAGAACACTGCGCTCCTTTAGCTGATAACAGGTCATCTATTTTGGGAAGAGGATACATTCTTGATTGTGACTTGGTTCAAGGTTCTAGTCTATACACAAGCCAAAGATGTCTTCGGTTTTTCTTTCTTCACGGTAACAATACAGTGTGCTCCCTGCGGTGGAGCGACTAGACTACGAAGCTCCTTGTCAAGGCAGCCCAGAGTTGCTCATGAAGTTCCTTCGCTCGCTGAGCCCCCGCAGAGGTGCTGAGATAGGGATTTGTACCGGGAATGAGCTCTATCTCAAATTCGATCTCCTGCTCGGGTGCTAGGCCTCGGTAACTCTTCGTGAAGACCGCTGGTAATACATACGACTTGACCTCTCGCTAGTCGCTGGTCCTTGTCCCGACCGGTGCCGGGACATGGTGTTAAGAACCCGCACATCCCGAATCCATCAAATCAGGCCTTCATAGCTGAGAGAAACTTTGGCCTTCTCCCGGGTTCTCCACACCGAATCAAGGGCCCGCTTCAGCTCGAATATTCCTTCTCACTAAGACCGGCGGAAGCACCGTGATTCCATCAAGAAGTCCATCCTCAAGATGACATATAGTCGTAAGTCACTCTATTTGCTCTCGAGCACTGCCTGCATCAGAGTTCGCATCACTCGCTATATGGTACGGCAAGCCTGAGCGAGCACGGCGGTCGCTTCTCTCGTGCTGCAAATACTCTGGAGGAACAACAACCTTCTGGAGTCCTGTGTTAAGGGCCATGTAGTTACAGGTATACCCGAAAGCGGACAAGAGACGGTACAGAATACTAATCGACCATTCCTGTATTTAATGCACTCTCTCTCCGGTGAGTGAGTGAGTGATCCTCGCATTGGTAGATCCATGCATGATTGGTGTCGGTGCTCGAGAGGGGCTTCTAATATCGTGATATGGACCATCGCGGCTAAAGCGCTCGTCGATCGATATAGCCGCTATCGAGCCGCTTTCATACCGAATCACTTCGAGGGAAGAGTCTGACAACTTGCTTGTTTGGACAACGGTTTGGCCTTGGTTTGCATTGCCATATTCAATAGCCGATACAGCTCTAACCGGTTTGCGCTGTTCAGTCCAATGCAGTTCCTTCCGGGTTGTGTGGTTCCTCCGCTACTCGGTTGTCCGCTCAAACTTTGTTGGGTCCCTTACCTCTAGAGCTTGCGAGAGGCTCTAAGTGCTGCCTGCCAGAGACTTGACTTGTTGCGCCAGTGCTATTCTAGTAATCATAGAAATTAAAACCTAGAAAGACTGCTCTAGCTATTATTCTCTCCAGTTTGTGGGTTAACGCCCCCATCGACGACCGATCTCGACCGCACGAGGTCCTGATCCGTGCAAGATCGCGACTTGTACGGAAACCGAATTCGTCAGTTCCGCTGAAAACGTATGCAAGGTCGTATACAAAATTGAAAACTATCCCTCTGCATAAAAGCGGATCTACGAGAAATGTTTACTGTATGCGTCTTCGCTCTTCGCGTCAAATAGAATGTCGTATCCGACGGCCAAGCTGTGCTATCTAGTATCCACAGTAACTGAAGAAAACAGGTGTGCTAGCACCTATGTAAACCAAGGGAGGAGAGGAGGGAGCTTGAGAGGAAGAACACAAGGAGAAGAGTTTACACACTTGATGAAAATGAATTCACACCCAAAAACCAGTGGCACCCAAAAACCAGCTTAAAACTCACAAATTAATTGCATGCAATTAATATGAAACCATTAAGAGAGTGGTTTGTATTCCATGAGGTGGCACCCATGATGATGTGGAACATCATTGTTGGTCCACCTAATGTCAACTCACCAATGAGGTGGCAAGGTCAAGTCAAAATTGACCTTTGGTCTTCCTTCTCAAGTCAAGTCAAACTTGACTCAATCTACCATAGTGGATCTAATCCAACCATTTGATTCGAGCCAACTTAATATAATGAATCTAATTCATTAAATTGAATTGATTCAATGAGTCAAAATCTAAATTAGACTCATTTAACACATGAATCAACTTGAGTCTAACTCTATTAGGATTACTCTTAATCCAATTTGATTCATCAAATGAATATAATCCTCTTGGTTCATCATATGAACCTAATCTCCACCTAATTGTCCTAAGTGTGTGACCCTATAGGTTCTGCGATGCCCTAAACCCATTTAGGAGCATAAGTAATGAGCGGTATCTATCTAGCAACACATCATTACTACCCAAGTTACAAGAATGTCGAGATTCGACATCACCTTGTGACTACCAATTGTGACTACTCACAAAAACAAAGTGTCCTTCTATCCTAGACATCTAGATTGATCAATGTAGGCATGTCATCCTCTAATCAATCTAAATCTTGAACTCCAAGTAGACTCACTCGATCAAATGAGCTCAACATCTAATGTTGACTCATTTGGGCATGGCCATGCACTTTAGTGGTCTCACTCTATCAAGAATACCATGTCGCTCCGTCGTATATGAGGATAGATCCCATCTACATCACATCCATCCTCTACATAATAGTTATATACCCAACGCCTTTATAGTCCACCCATTCTGGGTGCGTGACGAAAAAAGTACAACTCCTTATGTAGGGATCCATGGTGACTTCCAGGTCTAAGGACTAATAGTCATACTAATAGCTACATGAGAAAGTATATGACACTCATATAACGATCCATGATACTTTCTCATGGGTGGTCATTGATATACATTCTACATGTGTGACACACCATGTCACGACGTATATCCATGACTTGCGAGATCAAGTCATCGGACTGACCTCATAGCTCTTAGTCTTATTATTAACACCCGAAATACTGACTAGGAATGATTTAGTAGTGTTCCTATATCATCTCACTATCGATTCAACTAATCGATTGATATAGATAACGCTATTATACTTAGTCTATTTGGCACTAATATAAATAAGTATAATAACCAAACAAAAGCCTTTATTAATATATAAGAATATGATATACATGAGTCCATACAATCATCAAATGATTGGCTCTGGGGCTCTAACAATCTCCACACTAGTGCCGATATAGGCTCTAAGGCCTAAAGACCTATTGTGACCATTGCTTCCTCCTACATGTGCAGCCTTGGTCAAGGGATCTCTGATGTTAGCCTCATCGCAAATCTTCACATCTCCTCTATCGATAATCTCGAATGAGATGGAAGCGCGTAGTATGTGTTCCTTCGCCTGTCCTATAGCTCCATTGTTGTCACAATAGAGCTCAACTTGGTCATCGTGATGCTAGGAACCACCCCAGTTCGATGAACTTGCGGATCACTTGCGCCGACGCACGACATCGACAGTAGAACCACTTGTATCGACTCACCGAACTCTTCCGGTGACCACCATTAATGCAAAATACGAACCGATCGCGATCGGTAATCATCTGCTGGCAGTCCAGATCCTGTGAACCCAGCTTCGTTACTATATCAAGAAATATTCTTTGGTCCTTCGTAAGTACTTAAGAATATTCTTGACCGCTTGACTTTCACCGGACATCTTTGCTTGCTACAAAGCATACGAGACATCGGTCGACACGGCCACATGATCGATCCTATGGCTGGGCATAGGGATCTGATCCATGCGATCTCTCTCCTCTCTAGAAGAGGGACCTTGAGTCTTGAAGACTCACGCCATGTGACATCGGCAACCTTCTTGGAGTTACATGGCATGGCAAGCGAGTACCTTGTCAATATATGTACCTCGACTTAAAGCAATCTCTTAGATCTATCTCTAGATCTGTCCCTAGAATGCGGGATGCCTCACTAATCCTTTATTGAGAAGCAACTCTAGCCAGTGTGTCTGACAGGATCAAGCATGGATGTCCTTCCCATGAGTAGTATGTCATCCACATATAATATGAGGAAGACAACTATGTCCCTACCTTCTTGTAGACACAAGGCTTATCTTCGTTCTTGATGAAACCAAACTGTTTGATCATCATCGAAGATTCCAGCTCCGAGAAGCTTGCTTTAGTCCATAAATGGACCTACGCGCTACTAGTATCTTGTGGATCTACAAAACCTCAGGTTGTTGTGTCACACATCCTCGAGTAGGTTTTCATTCGAAACGCTTTGACATCCATCCGCCATCATAGTCATGGTAGGCAATGCAATAATGATCCGAATGGACTTAAACATCGCCACGGAGAAAGGTTTCATCATAGTCAATACCATGAATCTGAAAATCTAGCTACCTTGACCTTATAGATAAGTCCATCCATGTCCTTTCTCTTAAAGACCCACTTGCACCCAATGGGTTTTACCCCTTCGTTGGATCAACCAAAGTCCATACTTGGTTGGTGTACATGGATTCTATCTCGAATCTCATGGCTTTAGCCATTTCTCGAATGTCACAGCTTCTTGATAGGTGGTAGGCTCATCCTCTATGAGCACAATGTCATCATGGTCGGACAAGAATGAGTATCTCGGCGACGTGGCCCCGACTGCAAACTGAGGTATGTCTACATGAAGCTTTGTTCCTCAACTCTTGTGGAACAACATCATCCACAACACTTTGTGGTTCCAAATTTCCATCGTGGCATTAGTGCTATTGTTCGCATCTTGAACTTCTTCAAGATCGAACGCCTCCCACTAGTCTTTCTAGAAACAAAGTCCCTTTAGAGAAGACCGTCGCTTACCTACCTCCTGTGGAGAAATGTAGAAGTAATATCCTTAGTTTCCTTGGGATATCCGTGAAATAACACTTGTCGATTGGGTCCTAATTTGTCGAGACTTGGTCGTGAAGCCTCACAACCCCAAATCCTCATAAAAGACACAGGGCATCTCTCTCATCCTATATGGTGTCTTTATCCTTTGATGGAACTCGGTTGAGTATGGCGAGTGTCTAGAAAATATCCCCATAGATATGAAGATCATGTGACTCATCATAGATCGTACTATATCTAATAATACGATTCCTCCTTTGGATACACCATTCCACCGTGGTGTTCAGGAGGAGTGAGTTGAGATAAAATCCCACACTCAGCTAGGTAGTCACGAAACTCATGGCTTAAGTATTCACCACCTCGATCGATCAAGTACCTTAATACTCTTGCCAAGGGTTCGTACTTCATTCTTGAATTCTTTGAACTTTTCAAAGGATTCAGACTTATGTGTCATCAAGTACACATAACCGTATCTACCGAAATCATCAATAAATGTGATGAAGTACCTATAACCGCCTCTAGCAGCAACATTGAAAGGCCACATACATCACTATGTATGAGTCCTAACAAATCGGTTGCTCTCTCGCTATGCCCACTAAAGGGCTCTTGGTCATCTTGCCTCGTAGGCATGACTCGCATATCTCATATGATTCTAAATCAAATGAGTCCAGCAAACCATCCTTATGGAGTGGGATAGCGCTTGTCATTTATATGACCTAAGCGACAGTGCAGAGGTAGGTTTGGTTCATGTCATTTGACTTGAACCTCTTGGTACTAATGTTATAGATAGGGCTCTTAAGGTCTAGAATATAGAGTCCGTTATTAGTGTGCACTACAATAGAACATATCTTTTAAATAAATGAACAACATTTGTCTTTTATTATAAAAGTATCCTTTCTTGTCTAAACAAGAACTGAAACTATGTTCTTAGTAAGAGGCGCACATAACAACAATCATCCAAATTTAGTACAAGCCCAGAGGGCGAGAGATAGTGATAAGTTCCCTATGCCAGGACGCATGGCTCCATTGCCCTACTCGTGAGGTCCACCTCTTTTCTGCCGTCTCTGTATTCTCTGCTGCTCACACAAATGTGAGAAGCACATCCGTATCTAATACCCATGATGTAGAAATAGATAGATTGACTTCTATATATATACCTAAGTGGAAGTCTCACTTCGCTTCTTCTTAAGATCTTCCAAGTATACCTTGCGTTCCTCCTCGATTCTTCGGTCATGCGCGGTGTAGCAGCATCCTGCGACCCTCCTTTAGGCTTGATCCTTGCCTTGCCCTGGCTTGGGACTTTCCTTTGCCTTTGGGCTTGCCTTTGCCCTTATGCTTCTGGACCATCAATGGGCTTAACCTTCTTAAGGTTAATCTCGGCAATTCGTAACATACTAAGGAGCTCGGGCGTTGGCTTGTCAATCTCGTTCATGTTATAGTTCGGCAATTGACTATAGCTATCTGCAAGGATTGCAAGATTAAGTCGGTGGCCAGTGGGAACCCAGTCTTTGTAGGTCTCTATGTACCCAATCATCTTGAGTACATAAGGACCTCACAGCAGCCCATCGACATCTTGCCCTTGAGAGAGATCTCAAATCTCTCATGCCTCGCTTGTCCGATATAGTTGGCGAAGATGCTCAACCATATCAAAGCGCCCATCAACTCATGTTGCTTCCGAAGCTCGAGTTCATGGTCGCGAGCATTAGACAGGACACATAATGCGTCGTCTTGATGCTTCTTGTAAGCATCTTTGTCTCTCACGGGGCATTGGCGGGAGGAGCCTCAGAAATGGGCTGGCTCCAGGCGTCTGACCGGCTGCCCGGTGAGAACTATTCTCAAGTTCTTGTACCAGTCCAGGAAATTCGCTCCGTTGAGCTTGTCCTTCTCAAGGACAGATCGCAGGAAGAAAGAATTCGTGTTCGACGTCATGGTTATCTACAACAGAAAATTTGCAGAAATAAATATCATATTCTTTAAAAATCATTTAATTAGGCCTTTAATTAAACGATGCTCCCACTGAATTCTATAATTCTTGTGGGACAAGATCCACATCATACTAACCCTTGAGTTAGCTTTGGCTAATATGCCCAAGGCTTAGTATGATTGGTAGGTAACGCTTACCAATTACATCTCTATGCAACTCTTGTTTATAGAATAAAATCCGTATTTATATTAAAACTCGAGTTAGCTTTGGCTAATACGCCCGAGAATTAATATAAACGTGATTTTGTCCTACCTTTCCAACCTTTGGAAGAATGCCTATAGTTGACTCGATCCAACCGAGTAACTAGGAATACTCAATCTAATTGAGTTTGTTATTCATCCATGCGTTGATAGGCGGGACCAAGATTGTCCCTTCGTACCCTACCAAGATAATATGTATTGCTCTGCTTTGGCAGATTCAACAATACATGTGATCGAGGTAGTGATAGGTATCACGGCACGGTTAGGCATTTTAGAGTTGGTTCGATCTAGATCTAATCTAATCGAGAAGAATGCATCTTGTGCACGACTTAGATCTAATCTAATCGCAAGGGTGCATCATGTGCACGACTTAGATCTAATCTAATCGTTAAGGCACTAATTAATTAATTAATTATTAAACATGCATCAAATACATAATAATTAATTAATTAATCTATTTGTGATTTAGTCATGGCCCTACTACGATCTTCTCAAGCCAATGAGAAGATCGATTGGTCAACCTAGGGTCAACAGCTTCTCCAAGCTCCTCCCTTTGACCACCTTGTGTTGCTCGTGCCCGCCTCGGAACTCCGTCTTGTGTGGACCCTCCACCGCTCCAATTTGTACATTACAATTTGAAACTCGAGTTACATTCGAGTCTAAATCTAATTTACAACAAGAAAATAAGAGAAGGCACGACGCGCAGGTCGCGAATATAATACAACACTCGCAAACATATTACGGCACGCAGGCCGTATTATGAATTACAACACAACCAATCATATTGGGCTTTGGGCCATGACTATCACAAATTAACATATATAATTCAAAATTATATATTTTCATAATTTTCTATAATTTTAAAATTAATTTTTACAATTTTACAAGTAAAATTTCCGGTGGTCCGTTTAGCGGTTAAGCATAAGCGGATCCTCTTGGCGGGCCAGGGCAGCGCCACCGCGATCTAACCATCGCGAGGGTTCCTTTGCGATCCAACAGTGCCTAAACCCGCTGTCCCAAAATGATTTGGGCGAGAATTACCGTTTCAAAAATCTTCCCGGAGGGTTCGTTTTTAGCGATTTCGGTGCGATCGCGGAGCAAATCCTCTTGAGGGCAGCGCCTCACCCATGATCTAACCATCGTGAGTTTCTCCGTTGATCTAAAGGCACCGAGTCCGCTGTCCCAAAGATTTTGGGTTGAAGCGAAAGCCGTTTGGGAAAATTCTTCCCGATCAAGTCTGTACAAGTGCCGAGACACTTGTGCTTCGCCTATAAGGAAAAATTACCCATAAAAACATAAAAATTGAATTTTTACAGAAAATCACAGAAGCTTTTTGTTTTCCAAAAACCAAAAACTAACTCGTACAAGTCTTTGCACGTGGCTCTGATACCACTGTTGGGTTCTTCGGGCCACGAAAACCACTTTTTCGCGTCGCGGAAACCCCGAAGGACTAGGCCTGTTCAACCGGTCGGTTAACCGGTTTATCGGTTTATCGGTTCCGGTTAATTCCGGTTAACCGTATTTTATAGACAACCGGTTAACCAACCGGTATTATTACCGGTTCTACCGGTTCCGGTTGAACCGGTTCCGGTTGGTTAACCGGTTCCAACCGAGAACCGGTAGGCTTGTTAAGTGCCACTAAGTGGATTAAAGCCTAGCCCAGCTAAGTGGACTAAAGCCCAACCGGCAAGCAGTAAACGTGAGCTGATGGAGCTTCTTGGACCCGTAGACCGTAGTAATCAGTGAGAATGTGGAGGGCAAGAACATTTCGGATGGTGAGGATGGAGAAATGCTTCGCAAGGAGGTCAGCCATGCAGGATTTATCCACAGCAAGGAGGGTAATGGTCTGCCGGCAGTTGATTTCGTTTGCCAGCCTAGTAACGGTGAGGTAGTGGTTAAAGGTGGAGAACTCTGGGTGAGCTGCTAGGATCTTGGTGATGTTGTAGCTGCGTGCCAACGGAGCCTCGCCGACCACCAAAATCAACACGACGGCAACGGCGAGGAGAGTGGGGAGGGCTCTCAACATTGTCTGCTTCTTCACCGTCGCTGGTGAGGAAGGGGCAGTGGGGCACTGAGCTTAAGGTGTACTCGAGCCATGTGTGTGATGCTCAATAACTGAGCCATGTGTGAACTCGAGCGTCCAAATGACCAAATGGGTTAGAAAATTCATTAGTGAGGTTGAGGTGTCAAGGGATATTGGCTTTGAGCCTTCGACGTCCCACCTAAAGGAACTACAAGCATTAGAAATTTTATTTATTTATTTATTTTTAATATATATTGTAACAGCAAACTTTGCTAGGTGTTTGAGAGTGTTGGCAAACATGCAACGTGATTAATTAGTAAAAAGAAAATGCATAAAACATTAATCAGTCAACGTGATTTATTTATCACTTATTATTAGTCCCAGATTAACCGGTTTAACCGGTTTAAAAAATATTAAACCGAAAACCGAACCGGTTAACCGGTTAACCGGAACCGGTTAAAACCGATTAACCGGTTAAAATCGGTTAACCGGTTAACCGGAACCGGTAAACTACCGGTTTAAGTCCGGTTTTCGGTTTGTCGGTTTTTTTGCACAGCCCTACGAAGGACCCAAAGCCGTAGATCCGTGCAAAGATTCGTATACAAAATTCGAAAAACTATTTCTTGTACGAGTTCAAAAACTGATCTACTACTTAGATCTACGAGAAAAATGTTTACCCTTGTAGCGATGCCCTTCGCGTTCCCGCTCATCCAAATGATGCCGGATCTCAAGACCGTCAAGCGCCGGTCCTCTAGAAGTATCCACACGGACACACTAGATGGAGATGACCAAAAACCAAGGTGTGCTAGCACCTATGTGGTTCGGCCAAGGGAGGAGGAGAGGGAGAGGGAGAGCTTGAGAGGAAGAACACAAGGAAGAAGAAGGAGTTACACCACTTCAATGGGAAAAATGAATTCACACCCAAAAACCAAGTGGCCGGCCACTTTCAAAAAAACTCACAAATTAATTGCATTAATTGCAATTAATATGAAACCATTAAGAGAGTGACTTTGTAACTTCCATGAGGTGGCACCCATGATGATGTGGAACATCATTATTGGTCCACCTAATGCCAACTCACCAATGAGGTGGCAAAAGGTCAAGTCAAAATTGACCTTTGGTCTTCCTTCTCAAGTCAAGTCAAACTTGACTCAATCTCTACCATGGTGGATCTAATCCAACCATTTGATTCGAACCAACTTAATATAATGAATCTAATTCATTAAATTGAATTGATTCAATGAGTCAAAATCTAAATTAGACTCATTTAACACATGAATCAACTTGAGTCGAACTCAAGTTAGCCCAATTAGGATTACTCTTAATCCAATTTGATTCATCAAATGAATCTAATCCTCTTGGTTCATCATATGAACCTAATCTCCACCTAATTGTCCTAAGTGTGTGACCCTATAGGTTCTTGTAACATTGGCAATGCCCTAAACCCATTTAGGAGCATAAGTAATGAGCGGTATCTAGCAACACATCATTACTACCCAAGTTACAAGAATGTCGAGATCCGACATCACCTTGTGACTACCAATTGTGACTACTCACAAAATAATGACAAGTGTCCTTCTATCCTAGACATCTAGATTGATCAATGTGAGGCATAGACCGTGTCATCCTCTAATCAATCTAAATCTTGAACTCCAAGTTGACTCACTCAATCAAATGAGCTCAACATATAATGTTGACTCATTTGGGCATGGCCATGCACTTAGTGGTCTCACTCTATCAAGAATACCGATGTCGCTCCCGTCATATAGGAGGGATAGATCCCATCTACATCACTCACATCCCTCTACATAATTCGTTATATACCAGAATCGCCTTTATAGTCCACCCGATTACGGTGACGTTTGACGAAACTAAAGTACATAACTCCTTATGTAGGGATCCATGGTGACTTCAGGTCTAAGGACTAATAGTCATACTAATAGCCACATGAGAAAGTATATGACACTCATATAACGATCCATGATACTTTCTCATGGCGGGTCATTCAGTATACATTCTCTAATGCATACCCATGTGTCAGCTTGATATCTCTATATCCATGACTTGTGAGATCAAGTTATCGAGCTGACCTACATGCTAGTCTTATTGTATTAACATTGTCCCTGAATGCTAATACTCGACTAGGAATGATTTAGAGTAGTGTTCCCTATATCATCTCACTATCGATTCAACTAATCGATTGATATAGGTATGAACCTTCTACTCAAGGACGCTATTATACTTAGTCTATTTGGCACTAATATAAATAAGTATAATAACCAAACAAAAGCCTTTATTAATATACAAGAATATGATATACATGAGTCCATACAATCATCAAATGATTGGCTCTAGGGCTCTAACTAACACCACGTTCATTGCTATTTCCGGCCTCAGCATCTTGAGCATCAACCGGATTCGTTCCCTTTCTGTGCTGACTAATTCAGGGCATAGACGAGCCAACCTGTTGAATTTCTTCACGGCTTCCTCAACTGATAGGTTGCCCTGACGAAACTCAGTGAACTCATTGTAGTGACGGTTGGTGACCCGCATGTGAAAGAACTCCTCAAAGAATTCCTTCTCGAAGTCCATGTCATCCGGTTCCTGGCGCCTCGATTCTCTCCACCACATCGTGCATCTCTGTCGAGGCATGTAGAGGCGCACTTCACCTTCTCATGTTCTGGCCAGTCCGAGCTCCATCGTACTTTCAGTGTTTTGAACCATGCCCAGGCATCCCATGGTTCATTCGAAAATCTCGGCTTGACTCTGCTGGATCGATAGGCTTCTCTGCGTTCCTCGCTGGGCTGCTCTAGGCCTGGACGGGGTAGAACCTCTAAGACCAGGTGTCGCTAAGTTAGGCTCACGGGGTGACGGTGGGAGTGTTCTGCACGACTAGCCTTTAAGGTGGCTATTTCCTATTGCTGTTCAGCTAGCTGCCGCTGTAACTGAGCTTGTCGCCAGTCAGGGAGGCACTAAACTGCCTGCATCATGATGGGGCTCAGTAGCTGGTGCCCTTCTAGCTGGGCGTCCTTGTGCCATTTCTAAAGACATAGTGGACATACATAACTAAGGCAATCATGTTTATATATCTACTATCATTATCATGTTAGGTGTTATCATCTATCAACATGCTACAGTATCTATAAACATGAAAGAAAGAACATAATAAAGTGAGAGACGTTTCTTACTTGGAAGCTGCAAGTACAATGCTGATGTGTGTGTAGGAAGTATGGAAACTGCTCTGATACCACTCTGTAACGACCCGCCTCCTACTAACTAGGCTGTGAGGCAGATCGCTACATTATGCTGTGCTAAATTACTATTGCAGAAATCTGGATTGATTAAAATTTTGCTAAACTGATTACTGTAGAATCTGAACTTAATATTCTAAGTGTACCTAGGAGTTGTACACATGCTAGGGAAGATAATCTATGCCTCTCGGATGACCTGCTAGCTGTAATCAGGCATTTTAATCGACCCATAGATCGATCATCGGATCGATCCGGTGATCGATCCACTAACACCGCAGAAGACTACGGATCGGTCGGTGGACCGATCCATAAGCTATTCGCTTACAGCGTATCTTGTGGATCGGTCTACCGACCGATCCGTGAGCACACATCGCTTCAGCGTATGTGGTGGATCGGTCTCGATCTAGGAGCACCGATCGGTCGGTAGACCGATCGATAGCTACCGATCGGTCGGTACGGCGAATTAGTGAACTTTGTGCTCTGTTCGCATCTGGATCGGTCGGTGGCCGATCCATGCAACGCCAACTCATTGATCCGTGAGCGGATCGGTCGGTCACCGATCAATGGCATAACCAACTCGATCGATCGTAGATCGATCCGGGTTCGATTTCCAAACTACGATTTCAGCACTAGTTCGTGCCAAAATCTCATATAAGAGTTCTAAAATCAATTGAAATAAGTTCTAACATCTATTAACTAGCATTCCAACATAATTACTAACAACTTAAACAAATCTTCCATGGTTTAAACATTCTAAGGTCTAAAAGTGCATAAAGGTACTCGAGAAAAGAAACTAAGTTCTTAATTTGCTAAACTCCCTAAGGATCTTCATTCCAGGTTCCTGCCACACACACCATCACTGCATTGACCTTCAGCTTCCTCTGCTAATCCATTTTTCCTTTACCTTTATCTGCAGTATAAGGAAAAAGTATCTGTAAGCTTTAAGCTTAGTAAAAAACCATCTACCTCACAAAAACATACAACGATGCAATCATGTTTTTAAAGAATGCTATTTAAAAACATGCACTGGATTTGTTAAAGCATGGCATACTGAAGTTACATGGCATAAACACTGAAACATGGCATGCATAATAAAATCTAAGCATGGAGCTATCTCATGGTATCAACTAGGAGAACTAAACTGAAACTGAAACTAAAACTGAGCTAAAACTGAGCTTAAACTATATTCACATAACTAGGTTACGAATTTGAAAGCTATTATCATAATAAGTGAAAATAGTAATCACGCTGCTTTTTGGGCCTGACAACTGTACTTGCTGTGGGCGCATCCCTAGCTAGACCCGGGTTTGCAAGTCCCGCATTTAGTAGGGTTTACTAGGTTATCTGAACCTAGGGACGACTGTGGGAGCCCAACCCAATGGACATCTGGTCCAGTACAGTGCCACTGAAAATAAAATACTGAATATAGCTACTGATTGTTTATTTTGCTGTTTCTAGGTTATCTGAACCTAGAGCTAGGTTATCTAAACCTAGAGACGACTGTGGGAGCCCACCCATTGGACCGTAGTCCCATGTAAGCTGAAACTAGAATAATATACTGATTTAAATGCTACTAATACATTTAACTGAGCTGTTAAAAATATCTGAGGTAGTATTTAGCTACAATAATCATTTTGTCGAACACTTGGTGTGCTCTAACTCTCCCCTCTAATAGGGAGACAACCTCTAGGCACCCGACAACGTCTAGAGCCTACAACTGAAGGAGAACAACGTGTCTGGCCCATCTAGAGGTGCTCAACTAGGTCCCTAATTTGCGAGGAGGGTTTAAACACACCCTGAGTGCCGAAAAAATCTGCATATAGCTAAACTAAAGGCATGCAATCAAACGAAATCTACTTATACTGCAGGTGAGGGGTTTCTTACATCGTGCGCTAGTTTTCTTACGAATCTAGTCGCTAGTTTTCCGGTGGGGATGATCTTCTCGACGATCCTCTCGCGTCTACGTGTTCTTCTCGCAGAGGGGAACATCCTCGTGTCGGAGTCGTCGCCGGAAGGTGCTCCTAGAGCCCTTAGGGAAGGAACCCTAGGTTGTTCTTGTGGTTGGCGCTGAGAGAAGGAGAGGAGAAGGGGAGTCGGCGGTGAGGGTTGGAGAGGAGGAGAAGTTGCCGAACCAAACCAAAAATAAACCAAACCCCACTTAAACTTCCTATTTATATTAAGTGGGTACTTTGGCCCAACTCTAATATAAATCAAATCGTTTCCCTTTCCTTTCAGCACGGCCCTGCTGGGTTCATCTGGTTACTAAGGCTAACTAAAAGTTATCGGATCCGAGGGGTCCCGGATTCGATTTCCGCCTAAGCTATTTTGCGGTTCTAATTATTTTTGCTACTTCTGCTATTCTAAAAATACCGGAAAAATATCTAAAAATTCCAGAAAAATCATAGAATATTTCTAATGCAGTTTTGAGAATTTTCGGGCATTACAGCCAATCCCTTTCCTTCAAAGACTAATCAACGCAGAGAAAGATAAAGAATTTGGTAAGCTTTTGGAGAAAGTTAAGTCACTTTGCATTGAGATCCCTTTGATTGATGCGTTGCAACAAATGTCAAAATTTTCCTAATTCATGAAGGAGTTGATGTTAAACAAATGCAAGAAGGATGGATTCAAGATTGTGGTGTTAATCGAGGAGTGCTGTGTCCTTCTCATTGACTCATTGCCTCCAAAGCTCAAGGATTTGGGAAGCTTTTCAATTTCTTACCGGATAGGAATAACACTTTTTAGTAAAGTTTTTTATGATTTAAGGGCTAGTCTTAGTCTCATTCCATTATTAATTTATAAAAAGTTGGAACTCGGTGAACTAAAAATGACCACCATGGCACTTGAACTTACTAATCATTCATGCTGATACCTACTTGGTATCATTGAGAATGTGCTGGTGGAAGTAGGAGGTTGTCTCATCCCTACTGATTTGTTTATACTAGACATTAAAGAGGACCCCAAGATTCCTATAATTCTTAGAAGGCCCTTTCCCGCCATTGCGGGAGCATTGATTGATGTCAAAAATTATAAACTATCTTTATAGAAAGGCGAGGATAGGCTTGATTTTGATCTTTCTAAGTCCTTTAACCATGTCTCTTCTCTTAAAAGTTTTTGTCTTAGGTTGGATGAGGTCCAACAAAAATAAGGCTTGTTTCATCCCCATGGGAGGCCTCTGGAGGTAGTACTTAGTCCGACAAGCATGGAAAGGAGGCCCTTGATAAGAAATGAAAAGTATATCTGTCAAACAAGTGCCCAGATAAGGGAGGAACATGACACAATCCCCTTAAGCTAGTTGAGGTTGAGCTCGAGACCTTAAATGAGTGCTTCTTGGGAGGCAACCTAAGGATTATTTTTATTTTCATTTGTTTGTATTTTGTTTCTTATTGAGCCTAATGGATTTCTATCTTTTTGTGTAGGTTAACCAGTCTCCATGAGTTGGCCATAGAATTCACATGGGCATAGAGCTATTGAGGGCAAATAAATGGAGGAACCAAGGGGAAAATGCAGTTTTTCATGTCCTGGTCATGTCTCCTAAAACACGACCATACCTACATTCTCAAGAACTGTAATGTGTCGGTCATGTCTCCTTGATGGGAAGAGCCTATGTTCAACATGTTGGTTGGTCCTAGGAAGATCGTATTGGTTCCACTGTACAAAAATTTTGTACAAGTGTCGAACCTTTCCTAACAACCTATTGTGATCTTTAGAAATTAAATTCGGAATCGCAAACGGAACTTAACATTATTGATTCCAAATTTAACTTATTTGTTCTTAATGGTTTAGACTTGGATCGCAAGCGGAACTTAACACTATTGATCCAAATCTACCTATGTTACAAATTCAATTAAATATTTATTTCACAAATTGGCTCCCAGGTCAAACATGGCGAGACACATGACCTTCTTGGGTATGGGAGCATCCACCACTGCCTCGACAAAGCCTCTTAACGAAATTTAATATTTTATTTCCTAAAATAACATTAGGTTTAACCAAAAGGAACAATCGAATCACAAGATCGAAACAATAAAAAAAACACAACTTCGAATATCTAATCCAAAAATCTAGAATCATATGCCTCTTGTGTTTGGAATTTATACAAAGAAAAACTAGTATGATGCGAAAAATAATTACTAGTTATACCTTTCTTTGTACGCAACGACCTCTTGATCTTCTACCATATTCCTCTTCTTATCTCGGACGTTGTGTGGGCAACGATCTACCGAGATAAGAACCACCCAAACCCTTCTTCTTCCTCACTAAGTTTCGGCAACCAAAAACTCCTCCAAGGATGTAGAGGTTCGGCCACCACCACCAAGCTCCAAGGGATGCAAGAAACAAAGCCTCCTTTCTCTCCTTCTTCTCCAAGCAATATCCGGCCACCTTCCAAGCTCCAAAGGATGAAGAGTTTCGGCTAAGGAGAAGAAAGAAAAAGGAGAAGGGAGAACTAGAAGGGTCGGCCACACCACCAAGGAAAAGAGGAGGAGAATACAATAGAGTTCTTAGCCATGAAGCCACCCCTACTCCCTCTTTTATAATCCTTGGTCTTGGCAAATAAGGAAAAATTAAATAAAATCTTCCTTATTTTCTTTGCCATGAAAAGGAAAATTTAATTAATTAAAACTTATTTCCTTTTCTTAAAACAATATGGTCGGCCACCTCATAATCCCAAACAAGGAAAGTTTTAACAAGAATTAAAACTTCCTAATTTGTTTCCCGAAATTTTAAAATAAAAATTTCTCTAATAATTTATCCCTTCATGGTTGGTTATATAAGGAAATATATAAATTAAAATTTCTCTATTAAAACATGTGGATGATTTCCAAAAAGGAAAGTTATCTTTAAAATTAAAATCTCCTTACAATCTATAAATAAGGAAAGATATCAAATCTTTTCTTAATATTTTGTAGAAACTTATAAAAGGAAATATTTAATTTTAAACTCTCTTTTTAAATCATGAACATGGTTACAAAAAAGGAAAGTTTTATCAAAATTAAAATCTTCCTTTCAATCTACAAATAAGGAAAGATATCAAATCTTTTCTCAATCTTTTGTAGAAAGCTATAAAAGAAAAGATTTAAATTTAAACTCTCTTTTAAAACCATGGAATCCACATAAGAAAATTTTAAAAATAAAAATCCTTTTAATTTTCTTAGGGTCGGCCACACCATGCTTGGGCTCCAAGCATTGGCCGACCACCTACTGTTGGTTGCTACTCGGAAAACCTAATGGTTCCACTGTACAAAAATTTTGTACAAAGGTCTGAACCTTTTCCTAGCTACCATGTGTTCTTTTAAATTAAACTTGGATCGCCTGCGGAACTTAACACGTTTGATCCAAAGTTTAATCTATTTGTTCTTTTAGGTTTAGACTCGGATCTCCTGCGGAACTTAACACGTTCGATCCAAATCACCTAGGTTATTAATTTCATTAAATATTAATTTCCAAAATTGGCTTCCAGTACTGATGTGGCGAGGCACATGGCCTTCTTGGATATGGGAACAGCCACCACCGACTAGACAAAGCCTTTTAAGGAAAGTTAATATTTAATTTCCTTAAATAACTTTAGGTCAACCGAAAAGAACAATCAAATCACAAGGAAAAGGAAAAAAAAATAAAAGAACACAACATCGAAAACAAATTCGAAATATTAGAATCGCATGCCTCTTGTATTTGGTATTATTTCTAAAAATAACTAGTATGATGCGGAAAGGAAAAATACTAGTTATATCTTTTAGAAAGACCTCTTGATCTTCTACCGTATTCCTCTTCTAACCTCGGACGTTGTGTGGGCAACGATCTTCCGAGATGAGAACCACCAAGCACCTTCTTCTTCCTTACGAGTTTCGGCCATCAAAACTTCTCCTAGGATGAAGAGGTTCGGCCACCACCACCATGCTCCAAGGGATGCTAGAAACAAAACTTTCTTTCTCTCCTTCTTCTTCTTCTCTAAACCTTATCCGGCCACCATATGAATCTCCACAAGAAGGATGAGGTTCAGCCATCAAAGAGAAGAGAGGAGGAGAGGATGGCCAGCCACACCAAGGAAGAAAAAGAGGGAGAATATAGAATAGAGTTGTTCGCCATGAAGCCTTCTCTACCCCCTCTTTTATAATCCTTGGTCTTGGCAAATAAGGAAAATTTAATAAAAACTTCCTTAATTCTTTTGCCATTGAAAAGGAAAATTTATTTAATGAAAAATAATTTTTCTTTTCAATTTACAATGGCCGGCCACACCATAAAATTTCTAAGCAAATAAAATTTTAAACACAAATTAAAACTTCCTTATTTGCTTCCGAAATTTATAAAAAATTTCTCCAATAATTTTTCCCTTCATGATTGGTTAATAAAAAGGAAATTTTATAAATTAAAATCTTTCTTTTAACATGTGGATAAAAAGAAAGTTATCTCTAAAAATTAAAATCTCTTTTAATCTACAAATAAGGAATGATATTAAATCTTTTCTTAATCTTTTGTAGAAACTAATAAAAGAGAATTTTTAATTTTTAAACTTTCTTTTAAATAATAAACATGATTAATAAGAAAGTTTTTACCAAAATTAAAATCAACCTTTTAATCTACAAATAAGGAAAGAGATTTACCTCTTCTCTTAATCTTTTGTAGAATCTTATAAAAGGAAAGATTTAAATTTTTAAACTCTCTTTTAAATCATGTTATCCACATAAGAAAAAAATTTAAAAATTAAAATTCCTTTTTATTTTAATAGGACCGGTCACCTAAGCTTGAGTTCAAGCTAGGGCCGGCCACATGAATTCACCCATGAACCAAACCATGGTCGGCCCTAGCTTGGTCTCCAAGCTAGCTTAGCCGGCCCCTATAGGATGGGTAAGAAGGTGGGTATAGGTGGGTATAGTACTCTATAATTAAGAGGCTACGATAGGGACCGAGAGGAGGAATTGGTTTTGGTCTCCCGATAAAATTAAGCATCCCGTGTTCGCCCTGAACACACAACTTAATTTTATCAATAATAATTCATTCCACTAGAGAACTATTATTGAACTACCGCATCAATCCCAAATTACATTTTTGGGCTCCTTCTTATTATGAGTGTGTTAGTCTCCCTGTGTTTAAGATGTCGAATGTCCACTAATTAAGTGAGTTACTGACAACTCATTTAATTAATATCTTAGTCCAAAAGTAGTACCACTCAACCTTATCGTCATGTCGGACTAAGTCCACCTGCAGGGTTTAACATGACAATCATTATGAGCTCCTCTTGGGGACAATCTCAACCTAGATTACTAGGACACAGTTTCCTTCTATAATCAACAACACACACTATAAGTGATATCATTTTCCAACTTATCGGGCGTATTGATTTATCGAACTAAATCTCACCCATTGATAAATTAAAGAAATAAATATCAAATATATGTGCTTGTTATTATATTAGGATTAAGAGCACACACTTCCATAATAACTGAGGTCTTTGTTCCTGTATAAAGGCAGTATAAAAGAAACGACCTCTAATGATCCTACTCAATACACTCTAAGTGTACTAGTGTAATTATATAGTTAAGATAAACTAATACCTAATTACACTACGACCTTCCAATGGTTTGTTCCTTT
This sequence comes from Zingiber officinale, assembly GCF_018446385.1. Taxonomy (NCBI): domain Eukaryota; kingdom Viridiplantae; phylum Streptophyta; class Magnoliopsida; order Zingiberales; family Zingiberaceae; genus Zingiber; species Zingiber officinale. The sequence goes on from NC_055995.1 coordinate 71,325,793, forward strand.
CCATCTTGGTCGTGAGCTACTGTTTTTAATTTATAAGGTACTGATAACATGATCCTCTGTGTGTGACACCACACACCATGTTATCTACAATATAAATTAATTGAACAACTACATTTATCATAAATGTAGATATTTGACCAATGTGATTCTTATTTCTAGATAAATGTTTATACCCAAAACTAGGCTTTTAGTATACATCCTAACACCTACTTGGCTCATCCTATTGGTCTTGGCTGGCCCCTAGCTTGGGTTCTATGCTAGCTTGGCCGGCCTCATTAGGATGGGTATAAAGGTAGGTATAAGTGGGTATAATACTTTATAAATAAGAGGCTACGATAGGGACCGAGAGGAGGAATTGGTTTTGGTCTCCTGATGAAATTAAGCTTCCCGTGTTCGCCCCGAACACCCAACTTAATTTCATCAATAATAATTCATACCACTAAAGAATTATTATTGAACTACCGCACCAATCCCAAATTACATTTTGGACTCCTTATTATTATGAGTGTGTTAATCTTCCTGTGTTTAAGATGTCGAATGTTCACTAATTAAATGAGTTACTGACAACTCACTTTAATTAATTTCTTAGTCCAAGAGTAGTACCACTCAACCTTATCATCATGTCGGACTAAGTCCACTTGCAGGTTTAACATGACAATCCTTATGAGCTCCTCTTTGGGATATTATCAACCTAGATTACTAGGACACAGTTTCCTTCTATAATCAACAACACACACTATAAGTAATATCATTTCCTAACTTATCGGGCATATTAATTTACCGAACTAAATCTCACCCTTTGATAAATCAAAGAAATAAATATTAAGTATATGTGCTTGTTATTATATTAGGATTAAGAGCACACACTTGCATAATAATAGATGTATTGTTCTTTTATTTAGTCAGTATAAAAAAAGGTAGATCCACTACCTTAGTGGCCCCCCTAGTGCCGGCCCCACGGATATGGAGGGAGGTTCATGCAGGTACACAGGCCATAAGCGCATGGCGGGGTAAACCCCAGGTCGTCAGTTCCTGAGAATCGACCCCTGGCCATTACGCCAGAGATACCATGCGCCCACCGTCTGCGCTACGCCCTAGGGGCAATTTAGTCAGTATAAAAAGAAACTACCTCAAATGGTCCTGCTCAATACACTGATAGTGTACTAGTGTAATTTATCAGTCAAGATAAACTAATACTTAATTACACTATGACTATTCTAATGGTTTGTTCCTTTCCATCTCAGTTGTGAGCTACTGTTTATAATTTATAAGGAATTGATAACATGATCTTCTGTGTGTGACACCACACACCATGTTATCTACAATATAAATTAATTGAACAACTACATTTTGTATATAAATGTAGATATTGGCCAATATGATTCTTATTTCTAAGTAAATGTTTATACAAAAAGCTAGGCTTTTAGTATACATTTTCAACACAACAGAATGCAATAATGCTCCAGTCGTGTCATTTGACATGACTGTATGTGCAAATTTTATCCCGACCGTGTATCTGTAGACACGGCCATGTCCCCATTAAGTGAGTAGTTTAATCTTTGGCCGAGAGCAACCTTTCCTTGGCCATGTCATTTGACACAACAGTGTCAGATAACATTATTTTGGCCATGTTACTTAACACAGCCGTGTTTCTAGCCATATTTCTTTCCATGTAAACACTCCTCTATACGGAGCCTAATCTAGTCTTAGCCATGTCATTTGACACAGCAGTGTAAATACCAATCCAATAAAATCGAGCCTAACCATGAACTGATCATATCTAAGGGCACGGTCGTGTCCTCCCGTGATAGCCAACCCAATGATCTAGTCGTGTCTTGAGACATGACTGTGTGGCAAAAATCCACTCGTAAATAAATTAGAGCACGTGTGTGTCTTATTCTCACACAACCGTGCTGCCTTACCACACACACCCATCTTCTCTTCTTCTCCTTTCTCCAACTCCCAGTTCTTCCCTTTCTCCATTCTTTGAGCATACAAACATTATCTTCCTTTATTTCCTTTATCCTCCAAGCACTTTTTAAGATCTAGACCTAGATCTAGAATTCTCTCATACTTTCAAGAATTTTACTTTTTCTCAAGACTCTCTTCTTCTTTCTCGTTCATTCCTCCCCAAGCTCCACCCTAAGACTAAACTTTCAAGATGTCCAATATCTTGAAAAGGATCCGAAGAGGTGTCGATGGTTTGGGAGGTGGTGACGACCATGGTAAAGGCTTAGATAAAGGCAAGAAAGAGCTTCAAGCAAAAGCAAAGGCAAGTGAATAACACGTGACGAAGGTAACAAAAATCATTTTAGTATTATTTTCAGAAATCAAGAACAAAAGGCTAGGTTCGATATGCTTGTTTCTAAGAAAATTGTTTACACTCGTTACCTCAATGAAATTACCATGTCTGTGCTAGGAATTAACGATGACATTGATTGGTTAATTAGTGTATTTGATTAGAGTAATTATTGTATACATATCATCTAACCTATACTCGCCTTACCTTGGAATTCTTGAGTTCAATAGAGTGTTGGTGTAGTGGGGGCTGGCAAGGTGGGGGGGGGGGGGAAGGAAGGGTGGGGGGGTGAATTGCCTACAAAATAAAACTAAACCTTTCCCCTTCTCATTCTTTTAATTTGGTTAGTAGAACAATTAAAATAACAATAATAAAACTGAACTAAACAACTTAAAAGAAAGATTAAGAGACTAGAGTTTTATTTAGTTACAACCTAGGTGGCTGTTAATTTAAGGTAGTGAAAGGAACTGGAAGATCTCCTTCATTATAGGCAGAGTTTAAGTACCCCATGGTAGTTTTGATGTGATAACCAAGTCAAGTTAGGTCCTGTTGTGATTTTATTCTTGTGTCTAAGTGTGCAAAAACTTAGGAGTACAAGAAGTTGAACAAAACACGTAACTAGTGAGAAGGATGGCACGGGAGAGAGTCGACAGGCTCGGTGCGTCTGAGGGACAAGGCGCTGTGGAAGAGTACGCTTGCGGATGAGAAGGAAGTGCGTGGCATTTCCGAGGGATGAGAAGCCAGAGTTGAAGGTTACTCAAGAAGGCCGGAAAATGGGTTCGAGTGAGCCCTATTCCGGATAGCCAAAATCACCCAAGTGAGCGAAGCCAGAGTGAAAGCCCAAGATGAAAAGTCAACATGAAGTTGAGGGTCCGAGCGCCCGGACCGATTTGGTCCTACCGGTGGTACCTTGGCGAGGTGCCCCTGGGTGAAGGCTGTCTAGGTGCCCAGAGCTATTCCAAGCGCTCGGACCAGATAAAATATTATCTTTTGGCCGTTGCATAGCCGTTGCGACGTGGATAAAATTTTATCCACACCTAGGCACTCGGAGGCCTTCCAGGCGCCCAAAGCCCTTCCAAGCGATCAGACCATACCATGTCAACAATAGTTAATTTCAACCAATGGGCTATAAATAGAGCCCTAGTCTTCTCCTTTTAGAACAACACACTCTAAACTTCAATAGCTATTCAGTTTTTCATTCCCAAGCTTCATTTTCGTGTACGAGGCTTCTCCACCTCTGATAGTTTGTTCGAGAAGGAAATTTTTCTACTGAGCCTATTTTCCTTGGAGTAGCAATCCTCTGATTGCTAACTAAGTAAAAAATTCCTTTTTCTTATAGTTGTTTTATTCCTTTATATTTCTTTAAAGTGTGTAATTATTTTAAAACCCGATCGAGTTGAGAACGATATTTTCTTATTTTCTATTGTGCAGGGTAATTCACCCCCTCTTACCAGCTGCAAGGGAACAACAAGTGGTATCAGAGCCCAACTGCTTTAAAAGGACTAACCGTTGATCGAAGCACAAAGGACGATGCCCGGACCAAGCATTTACCTGCCTAAGTTTGAGGGAGAGTTTGTAATTTAGAAAAAGAATATAGAGGTATTTTTTAAAACTGGATTTGAATTATTAATAATAATAATGAAGTATGGTTTTGTAGCACCAAAGGATCAGAAAGGGAAAGATAAAGAAGAACATCAATGGACGAGAAAGGAGCAAGCCAACTTCGTAGAAAATGGCAAGGCAGAATTACATCCACTGAGCATTTTACTGGCATAAGAAGTCAACCGGAACAGAGCCTATAAGTCAGCCAAAGAGCTCTGGGATAAATTCTTAGAACTACACGAAGGGACCTCGAAGGTAAAACTAGCAAGATGAGACCTACTCTGGAACCAGATCAGCAATCTCCGGTTAGAAGAAGGCAAAATCGTCACACACCTCCACTCGAGAATCAAAGAACTCATCACTGACTCAAGAATCTCGGAGAAAAGGTAACCAACCGAGATTCACTAAGGTACGTGCTTAACACTTTTCCTAAGACTCCTAAATGGGCAACCCTAGTAGATGCATATTTCATCTCTAGGGACTTAGAGGTAAGCAATTTAGAAGAATTATTCTCTACTTTTGAAATTCATGAGTCAAGATATGCAGATCTAAAGAAGGAGTCAAAGTACAACATTATCTTAAAAGGAAAAAGTGGATGAACTAGAATTTGAAACTTCTCTCAATGATAATGAAATGACATTTATAGTAAGGAAGTTCAAATTTTTTTTTTAAAACTAATAAGTTTATTCAAGTGCAGGCCAAAAGAAGAAAAAGGAAAGTAAGGTCTTATCATTGCAATGAAGAAGGGAACGCCAAATACAATTACCCAAAATTGAAGGACAAGGACAAGAATTAGGAAAAAGACAAAAGAGCGGCCCAAAAGAAGTGCAAGAATCTAAAGGCGACATGGGATGAAACATTGTCATCACATTTGGACATCGTAGCCAATGCCGGACTTGCATTGATGGAAAGTCACTAAGAAGATGATGGAACAAGCCCATCGAAGATGAGCCTCGAGGGCATCCATGAAGGGGGAGCAATGTCAGAAGAAAGCAGCTCTACAGGGGGAGCATCAGATAATGAGACCGATAAAGTAAGTCAGGTACGATCTCTACATCTAATAAATTATTTAAATTTATATTGTCAAAAAATTATTATAAATTAGAAATTGAAAATGAAAATTTTAAAAGGAAAATGAGGAAATAAAAATAACCTTAACAACTTCTTTTCAATTAGAAGATTTTGACAAGATAAAAACTGAAAATAAAAAATTAAAAGTAGAAATAAAAAATTTGAAGAATTATACATGCTCACATGTTCAACAAATTAGATACTATTTAGGACTTAATTGGTATTTTAGATATCATATAGGTCAAATTAGAAAATTATCACCAAAATATATCTTTAGAAAGTTTTTGATTAATCTGGTTGGAAAGAATTATATTGGGTTCCAAAATTGTGATTAAATTAAATTTTTATACATGTTGTAATTTTAATTTGATTTAATTTTTATTGTTTACTTAGAATTATCTAAATAAATTTTTAAATATATTCTATTTTCAAAATTAATTATATATTAATTTTTTCAAAATATAGGATTTTATTTCATAACTATAGGAAAATTTTCAACAATTTTTAACCATTGTATTAATTCTCATGAAGTTCTTAAAAAAATCATATTATTTAATTTAGAAATATTTTTAGTGATATTTTTAGAAAAAATTATTTTTTTGTTAAAAATTCTTGAAAATTGAGTTTTTAAAAATTAATTTTTTATGTAAAAATACTTACTCTATTACATTCTTAAAAAAAATTCATGATTTTTTGAGCTTAGAAACTACTTTTAAGTTTTTTTTTGAAAATATAACTTTTTATAGAAAATATTTTATTTTTGCTTAAATCAATTTCATAATTTCATAAAAATTTTATCATAGTGATTATATCTATTTAATAGTTATAAAAAATTTCTTAATTTTTGCACAATTAGAAATAACTTTAAAATTATTTCTCTCATAATTCACAAAAATCCAGATTTTTCAAGATTTAAATTTTTTAAATGTTAATCAATTTTTCCTTAGATGTTAATTCATATTTATTTCTAAATTATTTTCCAACATTACCTCTATTTTTAATATGATCAAAGGGAGAAAATTAGAGATTAAATCTAGGGGCAAGGTACATTTTTTTGCATTACCATTATTAATTGAAAATTATGTACTTGCTATTTTTTTACTATTATTTGTTTTTTAGTTTACCCTAACTTAACTTAGTTTGCTTACATCAAAAAAAGGATAGATTGTAAGTACCCCATGGCAGTTTTGATGTGATCAACCAAGTCAAATTAGGTTATGCTGTGGTTTGATCCTTGTGTCTAAGTATGCAGAAACTTAGGAGCACAAGAAGTCGAGCGAAACATGCGTTAGCGAGAAGGATGACACGGGAGAAAATCGACGGGCTCGGTGGGTTTGAGAGATGAGGCGTTGCGGAAGAGTACACTGGTGGATGAAAAGAAAGCGAGCAGTGTTTCTGAGGGATGAGAAGCCGGAGTGGAAGGTTGCTCGAGAAGACCAAAAAATAGGTCCGGATGAGCCCTATTCTGGATGGCCGAAATCACCCAAGCGAGTAGAGCTGGAGCGGAAAACCTAGATAGAAAGTCAACATGAAGTTGACTATGGTCTAGGCACTTGGAGCTATTCTAGGCGTCCTGCGTCTAGGTGCCCAGAGCTACTCCGGGTGCTTGGACCGGTTTAGTCCAGCTGGGGGCGCCTTAGAGAGGCACCCCTGGGCAAAGGCGGTCGGGTGCTCGGAGCTATTCTAGATGCCTAGACTAGATAAAATATTATCTTTCAACCGTTGTGTAGCCATTGTGACATGGATAAAGTTTTATCCATACCTAGGTGTCCAGAGCCCTTCTAGACGCTCAGACCGTGCCATGTCAACAACGATCAGTTTTGACCAATGGACTATAAATAGAGACCTAATCTTCTCCTTTCAGAACAACACGCTCTGTACTTCAATAGTTATAAAGTTTTTCATTCCCAAGTTTCATTTTTATGTACGAGGATTCTCCACCTCCAACATTTTGTTTGAGAAGGAGATTTTTCTACAGAGCCTACTTTCCTTGGAGTAGCAATCCTCTGATTGCCAACCAAGTAAAATTCCTTTGTCTCCTACTTGTTTATTCCTTTATATCTCTTTAACGTGTGTAATTGTTTTAAAGTCTGATCGAGTTGAGAAGGGCATTTGCTTGTTTTATATTGTGCAACCCAATTTAACACCTCTTGTTGGCCATAAGGGAACAACACGGAGAAGCCTCTTACAATCATTGAAAAGCTCAAGAAAATGCTAGGAAAGTGTTATAAGAGTTGTAGTTCAAGTTGTTGAATATTTTCTAGTTCCAGGGGTCTTTTTATAGCCCCTAGAAAATGTTATCCACAGCTTGAAGGCGCCTTCAAAGTGGTTTAAGGTGCCTTCCATCGAATAATGTTTATCCACGAAGGATAAAAATTTATCATTGAGTAACAACTAGAGAAGGCGTCTTCCATAGTCTAGAAGGTTCCTTCCACAAGGTAGACTAGACTGGTCTTCTTCGCTTCTTCACGTAGGTGATGCTTCGGTTATCCAGAGTTGAGCTTACCCAAACTCAACTCTGACCTTCTCCTCAAGCATGCTTCCTCCCACGATTGTCGTGCACATTCTTCTTATCCACCAGTATACTCTTCCATAACACCTCATCCCTCGATGCGCCAAGCCCATCTGCTCCTTTTCCATGTCATTCTTCTCGCTAGCTTCATTTTTCGCTTGACTTCTTATGTTCCTAAGCTCCTGCACACTTAGACACAATGATCAAATATAATAGGACCTAATTGAACTTGGTTGACCATATCAAAACTACACCGGGGTACTTACATAGAGATCAATTTCCACTCTGAAGATGATCATGATGGGAAAATTAGCTTTTGATTGTTGAATCATGATTATCAATGGACTCTATTTGATTTCAATAATTGTTTTGACTAGCCTATGGGTGGCTCTTGCAAATTTGATTATAATTTCAATAGCAATTCTTTTTAGAATGATATCACTGGTATAAAGGAATCCTATGTACGAGGATTTAAATAGAGACCTAATCTTCTCCTTTCAGAACAACACGCTTTGTACTTCAATAGCTATAAAGTTTTTCATTCCCAAGCTTCATTTTTATGTACGAGGATTCTCCGCCTCCGACATTTTGTTTGAGAAGGAGATTTTTCTACTGAGCCTACTTTCCTTGGAGTAGCAATCCTCTGATTGCCAACCAAGTAAAAAATTCCTTTGTCTCCTACTTGTTTATTCCTTTATATCTCTTTAACGTGTGTAATTGTTTTAAAGTCTGATCGAGTTGAGAAGGGCATTTTCTTATTTTATATTATGCAACCCAATTTACCCCCTCTTGCTGGCCATAAGGGAACAACACGGAGAAGCCTCTTACAATCATTGAGAAGCTCAATAAAATGCTAGGAAAGTGTTATAAGAGTTGTAGTTCAAGTTGTTGAATATTTTCTAGTTCCAGGGGTCTTTTTATAGCCCCTAGAAAATGTTATCCGCAGCTTGAAAGCGCCTTCAAAGTGGTTTAAGGTGCCTTCCATCGAATAAAGTTTATCCATGAAGGATAAAAATTTATCATTGAGTAACAACTAGAGAAGGCGTCTTCCATAGTCTGGAAGGTGCCTTCCACAAGGTAGACCGGACTGGTCTTCTTCGCTTCTTCACGTAGGTGATGCTTCGGTTATCCAGAGTTGAGCTTACCCAAACTCAACTCTGACTTTCTCCTCGAGCATGCTTCCTCCCATGATTGTCATGGACATTCTTCTTATCCACCAGTATACTCTTCCACAACACCTCATCCCTCGATGCACCAAGTCCATCTGCTCCTTTTCCATGTCATTCTTCTCGCTAGCTTCATTTTTCGCTCGACTTCTTATGTTCCTAAGCTTCTGCACACTTAGATACAATGATCAAATACAATAGGACCTAATTGAACTTGGTTGACAATATCAAAACTACCCCGGGGTACTTACAAAGAGATCAATTTCCACTCTGAAGATGATCATGATGGGAAAATTAGCTTTTGATTGTTGAATGGGTGGCTCTTGCAAATTTGATTACAATTTCAATAGCAATTCTTTTTAGAATGATATCACTGGTATAAAGGAATCCTATGACCCTTCTCGATCAAAAGTTTTACATATGCAAAATCTTGTCTTTCGATACCTTCACTGCGTAATGAGCGAAACAATTTTGGGTAGAGGTGAGAGTGATGAGGTGGTGAGAATGGTAGAACTTTGTTCATTTTGGGATATGCTTAACAAAGTGGACTTTGACATGAGTTTCCATTTTTTATAGACCCTTGCTAAAGTTGGGAAGTTTTGTTTAGGTATGATAGTTTTTGGTGGACTTTCCCAAAGAGGGATGGATTTGTACTCCTTCGAAACCCCGACCAAACCACAATTCACAATCCTGACAATTGAGTTATTAGGGATTTAGAACCCGAGGTTGTGCCCATCCCCCTAGAGCACCCTAAAACCTCATCTTCTAGACACCCAGGGCCAGACACTTTTCCAGAGCCAGCTAGACGCTCTTTTTCCCATGGTAACACAGGTCCCTCTAGATTTAATTTCTTGGATTTTTATGCCTCTTTGAATGCTCTCTATGAGAAACAAAGTGTCAGCCAACTCATGTTGGGAGGGTATTATACTTTGTCTCATGAACAATTTCAAGAGGTACGTGATCATTTTCAAGTGACAAGGACCTTTCAAGGATAGGTAGCCAAGTTTATTAAGGACTATTATTTGGATAGAGAGAGGGAGGTAGATTTTAGACACACCATGTACTATACTAGCCAGCAAGTGGCCTCACCTTATGAGTATCATGAGGGCTTTGGCCATGAGCTAGGTCTTCCTACTTATCTGGTTAAGCCCCACAATCATCGACATAATAATGGACCACCTCTTGAGTATCCTCCTTTGCATTTGATACCGACATATGGCCCTTCACCAATGGAGTGATTTCATCAGGATGTTGAAATGTCCAAGTCTGGGGGGATTGTACATATGTATATATTTTCTTTACTTTAGTCTTATTTCAGTTTGTGTTTGCTTTGCTTCAGTTTATTTGTTGTTTACTTTGCTTTGCTTTAGTCTTGCTTTAGTCTTATTTCAGTTTGTGTTTGCTTTGCTTCAGTTTATTTGTTATTTACTTTGTTTCAATTAATTTTGTTGGTTTAGACTTGTCATTTGGTGGCATTTGAGTACATCAATCTCGCCTTACTACTAACTTATCCAATAGTAAAAATTTCTACCACGTTCATTATCTAGACTATGTTGTTGTATTTTGTTAGTGCAAGTATTTTTAGTGAGCTATTTGTTGGTGCGGGAAGTATCCGACGATCGAACCCAAGTTTTGATAATGGCAAAGAATTTAAAGTTAAGGTTGTTTGTTGTCTAACATGTGTAAATGAGTTTGCAAGAAAAGTCCTAACTGCGGTTAGGCAGGTGGAAAACCCTAAGGGGTGGTAACCTTAGGTCTTAGGGGGTGGTAACCCTAGGTGGAGGAAAATCCTAAAGGGCGGCAACCTTAGGTCCTAGGGGGTGGTAACCCTAGATGGTGAAAATCCTAAGGGGGGGTAACCTTAGGTCCTAGGGGGAGGTAACCCTAGGCGGCAAAAAAACCCTAGGGGGTGGTAACCCTAGGCCCTAGTGGATGATAGCCCTAGGCAGAATAGTCCAGTCGATCTGGATGACCGGACTGGCATCAGGTATACTCTCCTTAGTGGAGTAGGTGAGGACGCGTTCCCCGCAGAGGGAACAGTAGGCGTCAGTTCGACCTAGGGTTTTCGGTTGGAAATTCGAAGTTAGAACCAAACAGTCCGGTGGCCGCCATATATTTATTTTATGTTATTATTTTGTCATAACTTTGTTTTGCTGGGTATGTTGTTATTTTATGGACTAACATACTTTGCAGGGACTAAAGAGTAAAGTTTGCCTCGGGTGAACAGTACCCGAGGCACCCTCATGGAGGCTTGAGGCACCTCGGACAGCCTTGAAGGCACCCTCAAGGAGTACAGAGGCGACGTCAAGAGGATCAGCGAGGACTTCTTCAGAGCTCATCTACACAGCGGATTTAGTGCGGATAAGGGTGCCCTCAAGGGGATTGAGGGCGCCCTCAGCAGGCTATATGAGAGGGTCTTGACCAACACTTGCATTCAACAAATTCCAAGACATCTTTAAGCTGTTTACTGCTAACAAAACGATCCGACTGAGCTACGACAAGACCCCAATGACCCGAAGCTTCAAGATTTCTATTTTCCTCGTCAGTACAATTATTTCAATTTTAATATTGTACTATAAAGTTGTAACCTTTTGCGCGATATAGTTGTTGCCCAAAGTCAACGCTCAACGAACGTGGGCCTTGGAGTAAGAGTCACCCTAGGCTCCAAACCAAGTAAATACTTGGTTTTTTTTGTGTTTGTTTTCTTATTCCGCTGCTTAACTCTCGTTGAATTTTCGAATATGATAAGTGAAAGCCATGAGCGCTATTCACCCACCCCCCTCTAGTGCTTCTCGATCCAGCAATTGGTATCAGAGCGGGGTCGCTTCGATTTGGTGCAACCACCGGTCAAGCATATTTTTCGTGGTAATTTTTAGTTTTCAGAGTCGATCGGAATCGGTATTGCTGCCCCATTCTGATCTAATTTTTTCATAATTAAATTTGTCTCGAAGTTGGGGCAACACCACTCGAGATAGTGTAGTATTTTCTTTTTAAACTGCACTACTAATCCAGGATCAAGTCCTGGGGCACGCTTCTTTCTCATTTTTTTGTGCTAGATGGCTCTCCAAGAAGGCTTTAGCACCGCTCGCCCACCGCTCTTCACTGGAGATGACTTCGGTTACTGGAAGGGTCGGATGGAGGCATACCTTCAGACTCACTTTGAAGTCAAGATAATCATCAAAACCGGTCTAGAACTACCAACTAACGACACCGGCAAACCAATACCATACGAGAACTGGTATGCGACTTTGATCAAGAAAGTAGAAGCCAACGCCTAAGCGACTTGTACCCTCCAATGCGGATAGACGAAGGAGGAGTTGATCAGCGTCGACCCGTTCTCGAGCGCCAAAGTGTTAGCAATTCGAGCCATAAAAACCGCTTTTTACGTTGCGGAAACCCCGAAGCTAGCCATGGATCTGTGCGAAGATAAATAAAATTATACATGTACATATTTGTCTACACTAGATCTACCTTAGGTCTACATGAAAAGAAGTATACCCTTGTAGTGATGCCCTTCACTTATCCCGCTCGTCCAAACAGTTGTCGGATCTCGTAGAGTGTCAAGTGTGTTAGTTCGAGCCCTAGAGTCAATCATTTGATGATTGTTGTATGGACTCGTTGTATCATATTCTTGTATATTAATAAAGGCATTTGTTTTGGTTATTATACTTACTTGTATTGGTGCCAAATAACTAAGTATAATAGCGTCCTTGAGTAGAAGGTTCTTACCTATATCAATCGATTGGTTGAATCGATAGTGAGATGATATAGGGAACACTACTCTTAATCATTCCTAGTCGAGTATTAACATTCAGGGACAATGTTAATGCGACGAGATTAGCATGTAGGTCAACTCGATGACTTGATCTCACAAGTCATGGATATGGAGATATCAAGTTGACACATGGGTATGCATTAGAGAATGCATACTGAATGACCTGCCATGAGAAAGTATCATGGATCGTTATATGAGTGCCATATACTTTCTCATGTGGCTATTAGTATGACTACTAGTCCTTGGACCTGAAATCACCATGGTTCCCTACATAAGGAGTTACGTACTTTGGCTTCGTCAAACGTCACCCGTAACTTGGTGGACTATAAAGGCGAATACTGGGTATGTAACAAATTATGCGGAGGGATGTGAGTGATGTAGATGGGATCTATCCCTCCTATATGACGGGAGTGACATTAATATTCTTAATAGAGTGAGACCACTAAGTGCATGGACATGCCCAAATGAGTCAATATGAGATATTGAGCTCATTTGATTGAGTGAGTCTACTTGGAGTTCAAGATTTAGATTGATTGGAGGATGACATGGTCTATGTCTCATATTGATCAATCTAGATGTTAAGGATAGAAGGACAATGTCATATATTGTGAGGAGTCATAATTAGTAGTCACAAGGTGATGCTGGATCTCAACATTCTTGTAACTTGGGTAGTAATAATGTGTTGCTAGATACCGCTCATTACTTATGCTTCTAAATGGGTTTAGGAGCATTGCCAACATTACAAGAACCTATAGGGTCACACACAAAGGATAATTAGATGGAGATTAGGTTCATTTGATGAACCTAAAGGATTAGGTTCATGTGATGAACCAAATTGGATTAAGAGTAATCCAAATTGTGCTAATTGAGTTGGACTCAATTTGGTTCATGTGTTAAGTGTGTCTAATTTGGACTTAAACTCATTTAATTAATTTAATTCAATGAATAGAGATTCATTAAATTAAAATTGGCTTGAACCAATGCTTAGATTAGATCAACCAAGGGAGAGAAGTGGTCAAGTTTGACTTGACTTAAGTAGGAAGATGAAGAGTCAAGTTTTGACTTGACTTTGACTTGACCAAAGCCACATCATCAAGGCTTCTTCATTTGGTCAAGTTTGACTTGACCAAATTCCATCTCATGGGAATTACCAAGAGTTGTGACTCTTGATATTCCATGGGGGTTACAAGCCTTGAAGTGGTCGGCCACTTAAAGAGGAAATTCAGTGCATTTTGTGTGCTAATTGTTCATCTTCTTCCTCCTCTCAGGCTCTCATCTTCTTCTCCCTCTCCTCCACCTCCTTGGCCGAAACTTCTAAGGGTGCTAGCACACCTTTTAGTTGTTTTCTCCATCATTTGTTCGTGTGGATACACATAGAAGAGTATCTACTTTGATACTCTTGAGATCCGGAAAACCTTGGACGAGCGGGATACGCGAAGGGCATCGCATCAAGGGTAAACTCTTCTCCTTTGTAGATCTAGTGTAGATCTAGGTTAGAAAACTCATACTTGAAGTTTTACAAAATTTTATTCTTCGCACGGATCCGGTGGCGAGGGTTTCGGGGTTTCCGCAACGCAAAAAGCGGTTTTTGCGGCCCGAAAAACCCAACTGTGGTATCAGAGCTACGTGCAAAGCGAGTATGAGTTTTAATTTGTATTTTTATAAAAATTATAGATCTATAACTTTCTGTGAATTTATGATTTTTGGTATTTTATGGGTATTTTTCTCGTAGAAGCGAAGCACAAGTGTTTAGACACTTGTAGGCTTCGACTACCGAGAAAATATTTCCGAAACGGCAAGGTTTCGCCCCAAATCATTTTGGGACAGCCGACTAAGGTGCTGTAGGATCGCTTAGGAACACTCACGATAGTTATATCGTGGGTAGGGGTGCTGCCTCTGACCCCGCAAGGGGATTCGTTCCGCGATTGCGCTCGAAAATCGCTAAACGGGACTACCGTGAATTTTTACTCATAAAAATTGTAAAAAATATAAGAAAAGTTACAGAAATTTATAGAAATTACATAATTTAGAATTATATATTATTTTATGATGGTAATGGCCCAAAAGACCCAATTAGATTGGAAATTTGTGTTGTAATTCATATTATGACCTGCGTGCCATTTTCTGTGATGTGCGTGTTGTATATGATACGCGACCTGCACGTCGTGCCTTTCCTATTTTTATATTCCTGTTGTAAATAGTTTAGACTCGAATGTAACTTGAGTTTCACCTTTGTAATGTATAAATTGGAGTGGTGGAAGATCCACTCGAGACGGAGTTATGAGGAGGGCGCGAGCAACACAAGGTGGTCAAGGAAGGAGCTTGAGAAGCTGTTGACCTTAGGTTGACCATCCGATCTTCTCATTGGCTTGAGAAGATTGTAGTAGGGTCATGACTAATCACAAAATATATAATTAATTGCTTGTGTGTGTATATGTGATGCATGCTAGAATAGTAATTAATTAGCGCCTTAATGATTAGATTAGATCTAAATCGCGTACATGATGCGCCCTAACGATTAGATTAGATCTAAATCGCGTATATGATACACCTTGTCGATTAGATTAGATCTCAATCGCATCAACTCGTAATGCCTACCATGCCGTGATACCATCACTACCTCGATCACATGTTGTTGTTGAATCTGCCAAAGCAGAGCAACACATATTATCTTGGTAGGGTACGGAGGGACAATTTTGGTCCCGCCTATCAACGCATGGGTGAGTACAACTCAATTAGATTGAGTAACTAGTTAGCTCAATTGGATCGAGTTTAACTATAGGAATTTTTCCAATGGTTGGTAGATAGGTCAAAATCACGTTTATATTAACTCTTGGGCGTATTAGCCAAAGCTAACTCGAGTTTTAATATAAATGCGGATCTTGATCCTATAAACAAGAGTTGCATAGAGATGTAATTGGTAATTAGTTACCTACCGACCATACTAAGTCTTGGGCGATTTAGCCAAAGTTAACTCAAGGTATAGTATGATGTGGATCTTGTCCCACATGAATTATAGAATTCAGTGAGAGCATCAATTAATTAAAGGCCTAATTAAATGATTACTAGAATATGATGTTTATTTATTTTCTGCAATTTCTGTTGTAGATTGTCATGACGTCAAATATGAACTCTTTCTCCCTGCGTTCCGTCCTTGAGAAGGACAAGCTCAACGGAACTAATTTCCTGGACTAGTACAGAAATCTGAGAATAGTTCTCACTCAAGAAAGAAAACTGTACATTCTGGAGTAGCCCATTCTGGAGGCACCTCCTACCACTGCCACGGGAGCTGACCGAGATGCTTACAAGAAGCATCAAGATGACGCATTAGATGTGTCTTGTCTCATGCTCGCAACCATGAACTCTGAGCTTCAGAAGCAACACGAGTTGATGGGTTCTTATGATATGGTTGAACATCTTCGTCAACTGTATCAAGGACAAGCAGGGCACTGGAAGAGGAACTGCACAGGATACCTGGAAGATCTTAAGAAGAAGAGAAATAAGATTTCTACTTCAGGTATACATGTTATAGAAGTCAACCTCTCTATTTCTTCATCGTGGGTATTAGATACCGGATGTGTTTCTCACATTTGTACTAATGTACAAGCGCTGAGAAATAGCAGAGCATTGACGAAGGGCGAGATAGACCTACGAGTAGGCAATGGAGCATGGGTTGCTGCTGTTGCTGTAGGAACTTACTATCTATCTCTACCCTCTGGGCTTATACTAGAATTAGATGAATGTTGTTATGTGCCTGCCTTGACTAAGAACATAATTTCAATTTCTTATTTGGACAAGAAAGGTTTTTCATTTATTATAAAGAACAAATGTTGTTTAGTTTATTTAAATGAAATGTTCTATTGTAGTGCACCTCTGATAAACAGACTCTATATTCTAGACCTTGAGAACCCTATCTATAACATTAGTACCAAGAGGTTCAAATCAAATGGCATGAACCAAACCTATCTCTGGCACTGTCGCTTAGGTTATATAAATGGCAAACGCTTATCCCAGCTCCATAAAGATGGTTTGCTGGACTCATTTGATTTTGAATCATATGAGAGATGCGAGTCATGCCTTCTAGGCAAGATGACCAAGACTCCTGTTAATGGAAACAGTGAGAGAGCGACTGACTTGTTAGGTCTTATACATAGTGATGTATGTGGCCTTTCAATGTCACTGCTAGAGGTGGTTATAGGTACTTCATTACATTTACTGATGACTTCAGTAGATATGGTTATGTGTACCTGATGATACATAAGTCAGAATCCTTTGAAAAGTTTAAAGAATTTAAGAATGAAGTACAAAACCAGCTTGGCAAAAGTATTAAGATACTTCGATCAGATCGAGGTGGTGAATACCTTAGCCATGAGTTTCGTGACTATCTAGCTGAGTGTGGGATTCTATCTCAACTCACTCCTCCTGGAACACCACAGTGGAATGGTGTATCCGAAAGGAGGAATCGTACCTTATTAGATATGGTACGATCTATGATGAGTCACATAGATCTTTCTATGTATCTTTGGGGCTATGCTCTAGACACAAAAGCCTTCATTCTCAACCGAGTTCCATCTAAGGCTGTAATAAAAACACCATATAGGATATGGACTAGGAGAGATGCCCAGGTGTCTTTTATGAGGATTTAGGGTTGTGAGGCTTACGTTCGATGTCAAGTCTTGGACAAATTGGGACCCAAATCCGACAAGTGCTACTTCATTGGATATCCCAAGGAAACGAAAGGATATTACTTCTACATTCCCAGTCAACACAAGGTAGTTGTGGCTAAGACTGGGGTATTTTAGAAAGGGACTTTGTTTCTAGAAAGACTAGTGGGAGTACGTTCGATCTTGAAGAAATTCAAGATATGGACCATAGCACTGAAGCCTCGATGGAAGTTGAACTGGAACCACAAAGTGTTGTGGATGATGTTGTTCCACAAGGAGTTGAGGAACCACAACCAGTTCAAGTAGACCTACCTCTTCGCAGATCTGATAGGGCACGTCGTCATCTTGAGAGATACTCATTTCTCTTGTCTGACCATGATGAGGTTGTCCTCATAGAGGATGAGCTCACCTCCTATCAGGAAGCTGTGATGAGCCCAGAGTCTGAGAAATGGCTAGAAGCCATGAGATCCGAGATGGAATCCATGTACATCAACCAAGTATGGACTTTGGTTGATCCACCTGAGGCCGTAAAACCTATAGGGTGTAAGTGGGTCTTTTAGAGAAAGACTGACATGGATGGACTTATCTATAAGGGTCGCTTGGTAGCTAAAGGTTTCAAGCAGATTTATGGTATTGACTATGATGAAACTTTTTCTCCAGTAACGATGTTTAAGTCCATTCGGATCATGCTTGCTATTGCAGCATACCATGACTATGAGATATGACAGATGGATGTCAAAACTGTGTTTCTGAATGGAAACTTGCTCGAGGATGTGTACATGACACAACTTGAGGATTTTGAAGATCCACAACATACTGGCAGAGTATGCAAGCTGCATAGGTCCATTTATGGACTAAAGCAAGCTTCTCAGAGCTGGAATCTTCGATTCAATGATGCAATCAAATAGTTTGGTTTCATCAAGAATGAAGATGAACCTTATGTCTACAAGAAGGTTGTAGGGAACACAGTTGTCTTCCTTATATTGTATGTGGATGACATACTACTCATTGGGAAAGACATCCCTTAGCTACAGTATGTCAAGACTTGGCTAGGGACTTGTTTCTCAATGAACGACTTAGGTGAAGCATCCCGCATTCTAGGCATACAGATCTATAGGGATAGATCTAAGAGGTTGCTTGGCCTAAGTCAGAGTATATATATTGACAAGGTACTCCTACGATTTGCCATGCAGAACTCCAAGAAGGGATTTCTGCCGATGTCACATGGCGTGAGTCTTCAAGACTCAAGGTCCCTCTTCTAGAGGAGAGACCGCATGGATTAGATCCCTTATGCCTCAGCCATAGAATCTATCATGTATGCCATGCTATGTATTCCCCGATGTCTCGTATGCTTTGAGCATGACGAGCAGATACCAGTCAGATCCAGGAAAGTCACTAGAAGAATATTCTTAAGTACTTAAGAAGGACTAAAGAATATTTCTTGATATATAGGCGATACGAGCTAGGCAGTAAGGGGTTACTGATGATGCCTTCGCACCGAGGATGATTATTGATCGCAGATCGGTTAGTGTTTTGCATAAATGGTGGTGAGATCGGAAGAGTTCAAGATGACGTGGTTGATTCTACGGACGGGTCGAGTATATTTGTAAGCAGCGTAGAAGGAGGCAATTGGATCCTGAAGTTCATTGCCGAGCCTGGGGTGGTTCCTAGCATTGCTGATCCCATAGATATCTATTGTGACAGCAATAGAGCAATAGCACAGGCTAAGGAACCTCGCTGACACCAGTGGACCAAACACATACTACGACGCTTCCATCTCATTCGAGAGATTATCGAGAGAGGAGATGTGAAGATTTGCAGAGTACCCACAAAGGCTAACATCACAGATCCCTTGACCAAGTTTTTGGCACAGAGAAAGCATGATGGTCACACTAGGTCATTAGGCCTTAGAGCCTACACTGATTGGCACTAGTGCTAGTGGGAGATTGTTAGTTAGAGCCCTAGAGACAATCATTTGATGATTGTCGTATGGACTCATTGTATCATATTCTTGTATATTAATAAAGACATTTGTTTTGGTTATTATACTTACTTGTATTGGTGCCAAATAACTAAGTCTAATAGCGTCCTTGAGTAGAAGGTTCTTACCTATATCAATCGATTGGTTGAATCGATAGTGAGATGATATAGGGAACACTACTCTTAATCATTACTAATTGAGTATTAACATTCAGGGACAATGTTAATGTGACGAGACTAGCATGTAGGTCAACTAGATGACTTGATCTCACAAGTCATGGATATGGAGATATCAAGTTGACACATGGGTATGCATTAGAGAATGCATACTGAATGACCCGCCATGAGAAAGTATCATGGATCATTATATGAGTGTCATATACTTTCTCATGTGGCTATTAGTATGACTACTAGTCTTTGGACCTGAAGTCACCATGGTTCCCTACATAAGAAGTTACGTACTTTGGCTTCGTCAAACGTCACCCATAACTGGGTGGACTATAAAGGCGATTACTGGGTATGTAACAAATTATGCCGAGTGATGTAGATGAGATCTATCCCTCCTATATGACGGGAGTGACATCGATATTCTTGATAGAGTGAGACCACTAAGTGCATGGCCATGCCCAAATGAGTCAATATGAGATATTGAGCTCATTTGATTGAGTAAATCTACTTGGAGTTCAAGATTTAGATTGATTAGAGGATGACACGGTCTATGTCTCATATTGATCAATCTATATGTCAAGGATAGAAGGACAATGTCATATATTGTGAGGAGTCACAATTAGTAGTCACAAGGTGATGTTGGATCTCAACATTCTTGTAACTTGGGTAGTAATGATGTGTTGCTAGATACCGCTCATTACTTATGCTTCTAAATGGGTTTAGGAGCATTGCCAACGTTACAAGAACCTATAGGGTCACACATAAAGGACAATTAGATGGAGATTAGGTTCATTTGATGAACCTAAAGGATTAGGTTCATGTGATGAACCAAATTGGATTAAGAGTAATCCAAATTGTGCTAATTGAGTTGGACTCAATTTGGTTCATGTGTTAAGTGAGTCTAATTTGGAATTAGACTCATTTAATTAATTTAATTCAATGAATAGAGATTCATTAAATTAAAATTAGCTTGAACCAATGGTTAGATTAGATTAACCAAGGGAGAGAAGTGGTCAAGTTTGACTTGACTTAAGTAGGACGATGAAGAGTCAAGTTTTGACTTGACTTTGACTTGACCAAAGCCACATCATCAAGGGTTCTTCATTTGGTCAAGTTTGACTTGACCAAATGCCACCTCATGGGAGTTACCAAGAGTTGTGACTCTTGATATTCCATGGGGGTTACAAGCCTTGAAGTGGCCGACCACTTAAAGAGGAAATTTAGTGCATTTTGTGTGCTAATTGATTTCATATTCTTCCTCCTCTCAAGCTCTCATCTTCTTCTCCCTCTCCTCCACCTCCTTGGCCGAAACTTCTGAGGGTGCTAGCACACCTTTTAATTATTTTCTCCATCATTTGTTCGTGTGGATACACATAGAGGAGTATCTACTTTAATACTCTCGAGATCCAGCGAACCTTGGACGAGCGGGATACGCGAAGGGCATCGCATCAAGGGTAAACTCTTCTCCTTTGTAGATCTAGTGTAGATCTAGGTTAGAAAACTCATACTCAAAGTTTTACAAAATTTTATTCTTCGCAGGGATCCGGTGGCGAGGGTTTCGGGGTTTCCGCAACGCAAAAAGTGGTTTTTGCGGTCCGAAAAACCTTACAAAGTGTACACTTCTCTACACGTATCCACACGGACAAAAGGTGGAGAGAACCACTTAGAGTGTGCTAGCACCCTTAAGTGGTTTCAGCAATGGAGGAGAGGGAGAACAGAGAAGAGAGGAAGAAGAAGAAGGGAGAATCAATGAGCACACAATTGCACTTACACCTTCATCTAATGTGGTCAGCCACTTATTGGCATTTTAAACCTCCATGTAATACTAAGAGTCATGGCTCTTGGTCTTCCTCATGAGGTGGCACACATTGATGTAGCCTTGATGATGATGTGGATGGCCGGCCCATGCTAAGTCACAATGAGGTGACATTTGGTCAAGTCAAACTTGACCCTTCATCTTCACTCTCAAGTCAAGTCAAACTTGACCTCTTATCTCCCATGGTTGATCAAATCTAACTTTGATTCAAATCAATTTAATTTAATGAATCTCTATTCATTGGTTTAAATTGACACAATGAATCATAGTCTAAACTAGACTCATTTGGCACATAAATCAAATTGAGCCCAACTTAATTAGTCTAATTTGGATTACTCTTAATCCAACTTGGTTCATCACATGAACCTAATCCTCTTGGTCCATCATATGAACCTAATCTCCATCTAATTTCCCTTTGTGTGTGACCCTATAGGTTCTTGTAACGTTGGCAATGCTCCTAAACCTATTTAGAAGCATAAGTAATGAGCGGTATCTAACAACAAATCATTACTACCCAAGTTACAAGAATGTTAAGATCCAACATCACCTTGTGACTGCATAGAGATCAAAGTCACCAAATTCTGCATACTAAGCTAACAAATAAAAAATTCAATGCTAAACTATCAAAGACTACAATGATAGACAATTCAAAATCTGCTATGCTGACAATCATAAATCTGCAAATCTAATTAAGCTACTAGAGATCTAATTGGATCTTCCAATGCTAAACCATCAAAACTGTAATACTTATACTTTTATTGAGCAACAGGATCTTAAATCTTGCTACAACAGAACTAAAAGGAACAATCAAATCCTCTTTAAGCATGCTACAAAAGAACACAAAGGAGCAGACAAATCTTCTTTAAGCATGCTACAACAGAACTACAAAGCAGCCCTTTTCTAGTCTGTGAGGATGGGGCGCTACTGGACTACCAACTTATCTTAACTAACAATAGCCCTTTCAATTTGCAATTTTCGATTTCAGTCTAGTTTTCTTAGAACCAATCGTTATAAGAATAGTTTCTTAGCATGGTTCCAGATTTTTATATGAATTCATAAATGGTTTTGTGAGAAGTATAAGCAAGAAAAGACCAAGGTCTTGATTTGATCCCAAATTCCAGAAGTTGAGGATCAAAGGCACGCTTAGTGCTTGAAGAAATGCCGAGGCATTATATATTAGAAGTAATAAAAGATAACAAGTATTTTATTTTTAAGAGGCTAGTACCCGACTTCCAAAGTTGTCGTTAAACAAATCCAGGTGACCAATTCTGAGGTCTTGGCCCTGGTAAGACCAAGGTCTTTACCCTCGTAGGACTGGTGGCTCGCTACCTCAGTTCTATTAGGGAGCGCGCAATGGTACTACGCCTGGGCCCAAGAAGAGATTGATTATTATTTTAAAGTATAAAAGTATAAGTTTTTAAACAAGTGAAATAAGCTTCACATAAGTTTAAAGTTCAACAAGTTTGGTTTCTGATATGCTAGCATGTTGTTTAGATTTTCTTACTGTTGTTAGATGAGCATGAGCTACATGTTTAGTATTTCAGTATGTTTGATTCCTCTATTATCAGATGAGCATGTGTAGAATTTCCTTTAAAGCATTTAGTTTTAGATTTATTCTTATTCACATGCATATTCGAGTTTTGTGAGTTAGATAGCGATTACTAAGCAATTTTGCTTATAGTTGCATTTTCCTCTTACTACAGATAAAGGAAAGGAAAAACTATAGCAAAGCAAGGCGACAAGGAGGTGTGGATGGATGTGTGATGTTTGGACTATAGAAGCCTTAGGACCTAGTTTAGAAATTTATTAAGATAACAATTTATTCATGTTGATGATTTTATTATCAGAGTGACTTTATGTTTTATAACTTTTCCTTTTAATTGCTATGAACATTAGTTCTATTTATTTGAGTTGTAGTATTATTGCATGCATGTTCAGATTAATAGATATGTGTTTAGCATGTTCAGATTGATATGCAGTGTTAGTTGTGAACATATGCTTGTGAGTATGATTGATGAGTTGTTTAAGTTTTTCGCTGTCACTAATTGCATGTTTAGAGAGTTTTATGTATTGATATTTACATGTGAACAACTCTAAATAAGTATAGTTAGTAGTCCAGTAGCGCCCCATCCTCACAGACTAGTAGTGAGGAGGGTGGGGTGTTACAAGTTGGTGTTACAAGTTGGAATTTATCGGCTAATATTCTTTAAGCATGCTCATCGTGATCCCCTCGTCGAGAAGAGAAAGTAGATACAAAGAGATCGTTGAGGAAGCACATCTCCGAAACCCTAGAAGCTCCCCTTCAGTTGTAAGTCCAAAAACTCCAAGAATAAGTAAGTGCTTCTCACCTGCAGTGGGAGTAGCTTTCGGATTCTTGTTTCTTCTTGTATTTCCGAGTATGTAGTCAATTTATTGCTTCCCAAATGAGTACGAACGGCCTTACCTTAAGCTTGTTGTGCGGATTTCGTTGAGCATGTAATTAGCAAGAACAAGTTGGTATCAAAGCAGTTCCTACTCTCCAGCATCACACATCAACACCAGCCTTGCCGTCTTCAAGTAATAAAGTATTTAAATTCTTTTATTAGTATGCTCTTCCTTATTAATTGTAGCATAGAGAAACCCTTAGAAATATTTGTTTATAAGTGATAAAGTGAGATAAAAGTTTTAGAGTGCTGAGCAAAGTAACAGTTAAGGACAAGTACCCTCTTCCCAGAATAGATGATCTATTTGATCAGCTAAAGGGGACAATAGTGTTCTCTAAAATAGACCTGCGCTCTAGGTACCATCAGTTGAAAGTGAAAGGAGGTGATACACCCAGAACAGCTTCCAGGACCAGATATGGACACTACGAATTTGTAGTCATGCCATTTGGTGTGACTAATGCACCTGCGGTCTCCAGACTTTATAACAGGTCTTTCAAGGACCACTAATGGGTACGATGCGATATGGGTGATAGTGGATAGAGAAGTTAAGAGACTAAGGAACAAAGAAGTACCACTAGTAAAGGTCATTTGACCTCAGAAGCGCGAGGAAACTACTTGGGAGCATGGGGACAGTATGAGACGGAGATATCCGAAGTTATTCTAAGTTCGAGGATGAACTTTTTATAAGGTATGGGGAATTGTAACAATCCAAATTTCCTCATTAAGAGTTCTAATTGTAGTTAAAAATATTTAGAAATGCTTTAGAAATATTCTAGAGATTGTTTGGAATTTTTAGAGTATTTTTATGCAATTTTTGGAGTTCTTTTGGTATTTTTACCAAAAGAAAGAAGTTGCAAAAAAATAAAGAGGTTAAGCCAAGGTTCGAACCGGAGACCTCCGGTTAGGCAAAGCTTTAAGTTGATTCGGCTGACCAGGAACCCAGCAAGGCTGTGCTGATTAAAGAAGGAGTGAAATTTACTTAAGCAGTAATGGAAAACAGAAAATATTAAGTATAAAAGAGTTTTGGCCGAGATTCGACCTCGCGACCTCCGACCCGAACCAAGTCTTAAGCGAACCGTGATAGCCAAGCATTCAACAGGTGTTTCGTGAACAAATCAATAATGATTTGGTCTTAAGCCATAACAGAATTGGAAAATTCTGAAGTTATAAAAGGGATAAGAGTTGTTATGTTCCCGTGACCTAACCTAATTCCTCTCCTCACCTCTCTCGTGCGACGGTGGCAGCTCGGGAGGAAACGAAGAGTAGGGTTTCTCTCCGGCGACCGGTCCAGGGTGATCTCCGAGGATCTTCTTCACCGTCTTGATCCTCTCGTCGAGGGAATCCGTAGGCACGAAGAGAAGGTTGGATTTGTAAGCTTTCTGAAAACCCTAGAAGCTTCTTCTTGGTTGTGAGTCCAAGAACACCAAGGTAAGTGCTCTCACCTGCAGTAAGAGTAGTTTTGGAGTTTTGTTTCACTCCTTACCATTCGCAGCATGCTCTTTTGTTTCAAATTGTGTTTGAGCTAAATTTATGCTTGCTAGGGATTTAGTTCCTTCTTGTTTCGGATCATGTTGTGTAGAATTTAGGGTGCTAGAGGGTTAAGAGTAGTTCCGAGATTTACTTGCTGCTTTGTAGTTCTGTTGTAGCATGCTTAAAGAAGATTTGACTGCTCCTTTGTGTTCTGTTGTACCATGCTTAAAGAGGATTTGATTGTTCCTTTTAGTTCTGTTGTAGCAAGATTTAAGATCCTGTTGCTCAATAAAAGTATAAGTATTGCAGTTTGGATGGTTTAGCATTGGAAGATCTAATTAGATCTCTAGTAGCTTAATTAGATTTGTAGATTTATGATTGTCAGCATAGCAGATTTTGAATTATAGCATTGAGGAAAGAGTTATTCATAACATTAAGGCTACACAGAAGCTTTTAGGAGTGTAAGTATTGAAGTTATCACTATTACTTTTTGAACTGTTCAAAATATATGTATGATTTGGATAACTAAGGTATTCAAGAGAAGCTAACAATTTTCTTCCAACAATTGGAATAAGAGATTTTAGTATTTATTCATACTAATAAATTGGAATAAATATTCTTCTAATTATAAATGGATCATGTTGATGATGAAACAGAAAGTTTAGAAAGCAGTTGTTGATACTAGATGAGTGGGGAAACTGAAATAATTGAAATCAATTTGGAAGTTTTAATGTAGTTTAGATCTCCTTGTAGTGCAGAGTTTTAGTGCAGTTTAGATCTCCTTGTAGTGCAGAATTTTAGTGCAGTATAGATCTCCTTGAAGTGCAGAATTTTAGTGCAGTTTCTTTAAGTAACTCGTGCTTTAGCATTAGTGCAGATTTCTGTTAAGCTTTAGTGCAGATTTTGTTAAGCATTAGTGCAGATTTCTGTTAAGCATTAATGCAGATTCCTGTTAAGCATTAGTGCATATTTTTAATATGTATTGCAGTGCAGATTTTTCATTAAGCATTTCAATTCTAGATTTTAAGTTCCCTATCAGTATTTTGAGTTTTATAAGAAAGATAAAGGAAAGAAAGAAAAAGGCCAAGGCCTTAAGTAGATCCCAAAGTCAAGACTTTAGGGATTTTGGCACACAAGGTGTTTGTTAAAATGCCAAGGCATTTAAAGAAGAAGTAATTAAGATATTTTACTTTGAGAGGCTAGTACCCGACTTTCGAGGTTGTCGTTAAACAAATCCAGGTGACCAATTCCGAGGTCTTGGCACTGGTAAGACCCAGGTCTTTACCCTCGTAGGACTGGTGGCTCGCTACCTCAGTTTCTATTAGGGAGCGCGCAATGGTACTACGCCTGGGTCCAAGAAGAGATTGATTATTATTTTGAAGTATTAAAGTATAAGTTTTTAAACAAAAGAAATAAGCTTCACATAAGTTTAAAATTCAGCAAGTTTAGTTTTCTTGTATGCTGACATGTTGTTTAGATTTGCTTACATGTTTAGTATTTCAGTATGCTATGTTTCTTTTTGCTGTTAGACGAGCATGAGTAGTATCTTCTTTTGAGCATTCAGTTCCTAGATTTCTTCCAGTCACATGCATATTCGAGTTTTGTGAGTTAGATAGCGTTTACTAAGCAATTTTACTTATAGTTGCATTTCCTCTTACTGTAGATAAAGGAAAGGAAAAGTTGTAGCAAAGGAAGGCGACAAGGAGGTGCGGATGGATGTGTGATGTTTGGACTATAGAAGCATTGGGATTTAGTATAAGAATTTATTAAGATTGTCATGTATTTAGAATTCTTTTATTTAAGTGTTATGCACATTAGACCTATTATCTGAGTTGTATAATGGTTGCATGCATGTTCAGATTAATGCATATATTTCAGCATGATTGGATTGATGTATAGTTTTAGTTGTGTTCATATGCTGGAGTAGAATGTAGAGATAAGTTGTTTATGTTCTCCACTGCTATCAGTTGCATGTTTAGAGAGTTTATGTATTGATAATTACATGTGAGCAACATTAGATAAGAAAAGTTAGTAGTCCAGTAGTGCCCCATCCTCACAAACTAGTAGTGAGGAGGGTGGGGTGCACTATAAATTCCACCAAAAATCTGCACTACAAGTTCCATTAAAAATCTACACTATAAACCCTAAAGGAAAACTGTCTGTGCCCCCTTTATAGCACCATCCGAAATCCACAAAACTTCAAAAGGAGCTGCTTTTACTTTCTTTTCCATTGCACAATACTAAGTTAAACTTACTGAAATGTTACTATAAACTCTAAACAATTTGAACTAAATTTCATGGCAACAAGCACAAAATGATCCTCCTTACAAACTTGCTACGAAAATCAAGAAGAAGAAGCTCACATGAATCCGAAACTACTCTACTGCAGGTGAGGAAGCACTTACCTTGGTGTTCTTGGACTTACAACCAAAGAAGGGCAGCTAGGGCTTCGGATAGCTCAAGATTCCGACTCTCCCTTGTGCCCACGAGCTCTCCTCAACGAAGGGGTTGTGATGGTGGAGAGAACCCCTCGAAGAACACCTTAAGCCGACGCCGGAGAAAAACCCTAATCCCGGCTTCGGTTTCGCTCGGGTAGAAACGTCGTGCGCGAGAGAGAAGAAGAGAGGGGAAAAGTTAGGTCAAGGGAAATACAACATCAACTTATCCCCTTTTTATAACTTAGAATTTTTGTTTCCTACTTCCATATAAATAAATTTCCGCCCGATATTTGCTTAGCACAGCCCGCTTGGGCGCTTGGTCATTGCACTTTGCTTAAGGCTTGGACCGGGTCAGAGGTCGGGGTTTCGAACCTCAGTTGCAACTCTTTTATACTTAATATTTTCTGTTATTAACTATTACTTAAATTAATTTCACTCTTTCTCTAATCAGTAAACACCTGCTTGGGTTCTTGGTCAGCCGAGACAACTTAAGGCTTTGCTTAACCAGAGGTCTCCGGTTCGAACCTTGGCTTAACCTCTTTATTTTTTGCAACTTCTTTCTTTTGGTAAAAATACCAAACGAACTCCAAAAATTACATAAAAATACTCTAAAAATTCCTAACAATCTCTAGAATATTTCTAAAGTATTTCTAAATATTTTTAACCACAATTAGAACTCTTAATGAGGAAATTTGGGTTGTTACATTAACATTGTCCCTGAATGTTAATACTTAACTAGGAATGATTAAGAGTAGTGTTCTCGATATCATCTCACTATCAATTCAACCAATCGATTGATATAGATAAGAACCTTCCACTCAAGGACGCTATTATACTTAGTTATTTGACACTAATATAAGTAAGTATAATAACCATAAGAAATGCCTTTATAAATATAGGAATATGATATATCGAGTACATACAACAAAACTTCTTTCTTTTGGTAAAAATACCAAACGAACTCCAAAAATTACATAAAAATACTCTAAAAATTCCTAACAATCTCTAGAATATTTCTAAAGTATTTCTAAATATTTTTAACCACAATTAGAACTCTTAATGAGGAAATTTGGGTTGTTACATTAACATTGTCCCTGAATGTTAATACTTAACTAGGAATGATTAAGAGTAGTGTTCTCGATATCATCTCACTATTAATTCAACCAATCGATTGATATAGATAAGAAACTTCCACTCAAGGACGCTATTATACTTAGTTATTTGACACCAATACAAGTAAGTATAATAACCATAAGAAATGCCTTTATAAATATAGGAATATGATATATCGAGTACATACAACAATCATCACATGATCGGCTCTAGGGCTCTCACTAACAATCTCCCACTAACACTAGTGTCAATCAGTGTAGGCTCTAAGGCCCAATGACCAAGTGTGACCATCATGCTTTGTCTATGCTAAAGCCTTGGTCAAGGGATCAGCGACGTTCGCCTCTGTGGGTACTCTGTAAATTTTCACATCCCCTCTATCGATGATCTCTCGAATGAGATGGAAGCGCCGTAGTATGTGTTTGGTCCGCTAGTGTGAGAGCGAGGTTCCTTAGCCTGCGCAATTGCTCCATTGTTGTCACAATAGAGCTCTATAGGATCGGGTATGCTAGGAACCACCCCAAGTTCCATAATGAACTTGCGGATCCAAACTACCTCCTTTGCTGCTTCTGATGCAACAATATACTCGGCCTCTATTGTAGAATCAGCAACTGTGTCCTGCTTCGAACTCTTCCAGCACACAACACCACCATTCAAGCAAAACATAAACCCAGACTGCGATCTATAATCATCCAGGTCAGTTTGGAAGCTGGCATCACTGTAACCCTTTACAGCTAGCTCGCCATCACCTCCATATATCAAGAAATATTCTTTAGTCCTTCTCAAGTACTTAAGAATATTCTTGACCGCTATCCAGTGACGTTCACCTGGATCTAACTGGTATCTACTCGTCATGCTCAAAGCATACGATACATCAGGACGAGTACATAGCATGGCGTACATGATACAATACAGGCTACTTCACCTAAGTCCTTCATTGAGAAACAATTCCCCAGCCAAGTCTTTACAGACTGTAGCAAAGGGATGTCATTTCCAATGAGTAGTATGTCATCCACATACAATACAAGGAAGACAACTGTGTCCCCAACAACCTTCTTATAGATGCAGGGCTTATCTTCATTCTTAATGAAACCAAACTATTTGATCGTATCATCAAATCGAAAATTCCAGCTCCGAGAAGCTTGCTTTAGTCCATAAATGGACTTATGTAGCTTGCATACTCTACCAGTATGCAGTGGATCTACAAAACCCTCAGGTTGTGTCATGTACACATCCTCGAGCAAATTTTCATTCAGAAACGCGATTTTGACATCCATCTGCCAGATCTTATCTCATGATCGTGGTATGCTGCAATAGCAAGCATGATCCGAATGGACTTAAACATCGCTACTGGAGAAAAAGTTTCATCATAGTCAATACCATGAATTTGCTTGAAACCTTTAGCTACCAAACGACCCTTATAGGTAATAAGTCCATCCATGTCAGTCTTTCTCTAAAGACCCACTTACACCCAATGGGTTTGACACCTTCAGGTGGATCAACCAAAGTCCATACTTGGTTGGTGTACATAGATTCTATCTCAGATCTCATGGCCTCTAGCCATTTCTCAGAATCTGGTCTCATCACAGCTTCCTAATAGGAGGTAGGCTCATTCTCAATGAGCATAACGTCGTCATGGTCAGATAAGAGAAATGAGTATCTCTCAGGATGACGACGTATCCTGTCAGACCTGCGAAGAGGTAGGTCTACTTGAATTGGTTGTTATTGCTCAACTCCTTGTGCAACAATCTCATCATCCATAATATTTAGCGGTTCCAGTTCAACTTCCATCAAGGCTTCAGTGCTATGGTCCATATCTTGAACTTCTTCAAGATCGAACATACTCCCACTAGTTTTTCTAGAAACAAAGTCCTTTTCTAAAAATACCCAAGTCTTAGCCACAAACACTTTGTGTTGACTGGGAATGTAGAAGTAATATCCATTCGTTTCCTTGGGATATCCTATAAAATAGCACTTATCGGATTTGGGTCCCAGTTTGTCCGAGACTTGACGTCGAACGTAAGCCTCACAACCCCAAATCCTCATAAAAGATATCTGGGCATCTCTCCCAGTCCATATCCTATATGGTGTCTTTATCATAGCTTTGGATGGAACACGGTTAAGTGTGAAGGCCGCTGTGTCTAGAGCATATCCCCAAAAGGATATAGGAAGATCTGTGTGACTCATCATAGATCGTACCATATCTAATCGAGTATGATTCCTCCTTTCGGATACACCATTCCACTGTGGTGTTCCAGGAGAAGTGAGTTGGGATAGAATCCCACACTCAGCTAGATAGTCACGAAACTCATGGCTAAGGTATTCACCACCTTGATCTGATCGAAGTATCTTAATACTCTTGCCAAGCTGGTTTTGTACTTCATTCTTGAATTCTTTGAACTTTTCAAAGGATTGTGACTTATATGTCATCAGATACACATAACCATATCTACTGAAGTCATCAGTAAATGTAATGAAGTACCTATAACCACCTCTGGCAGTGACATTGAAAGGGCCACATACATCACTATGTATAAGTCCTAACAAGTCAGTTCCTCTTTCACTGTGTCCACTAAAGGGAGTCTTGGTCATCTTGCCCAGTAGGCATGACTCGCATGTCTCATATGATTCAAAATCAAATGAGTCCAGCAAACCATCTTTATAGAGCTGTGATAAGCGATTCTCATTTATATAACCTAAGCGACAATGCCAGAGATAGGTTTGGTTCATTTCATTTGACTTGAACCTTTTGGTACTTATGTTATAGATAGGGTTCTCTAAGTCTAGAATGTAGAGTCCGTTTATCAGAGGTGCACTACAATAGAACATATCATTTAAATAAACGGAACAACATTTGTTCTTTATTATAAATGAAAACCTTTCTTGTCTAAACAAGAAACTGAAATGATGTTTTTTGTGAGAGAAGACACATAACAACATTCATCTAATTCTAGTACAAGCCCAGAGGTTAGAGATAGAAAGTAAGTTCCTACAGCAACAACAGCAACCCGTGCTCCATTGCCTACTCGTAGGTCCACCTCGCCCTTCGTCAATGCCCTGCTATTTCTCAGCGCCTGTACATTAGTACAAATGTGAGAAGCACATCCGGTATCTAATACCCACGATTAAGAAATAGAAAGATTGACTTCTATAACATATATACCTGAAGTAGAAATCTCATTTCTCTTCTTCTTAAGATCTTCCAGGTATCCTTTGCAGTTCCTCTTCCAGTGCCCGGTCTGACCACAATGGATGCAGGTAGTATCCTTGGCAACACCTCCTTTAGGTTTCATTACCTTGCCTTTGCCCTTGGCTTGGGACTTTCCCTTACTTTTAGGATTGCCTTTGCCTTTATGCTTTTGCACCATCAAAATAGAATTGGGCTTTACCTTCTTAAGGTTGAGCTCAGTAGTTCGCAACATGCTTAGCAACTCAGGCAGTGGCTTATCAATTTCGTTCATGTTGTAATTCATGACAAATTGACTGTAACTTTCTGACAAGGATTGTAAGATCAAGTTAGTGGCCAGTTCTTGGCCAAGTGGGAATCCCAACCTCTGTAGGTTCTCTATGTACCCAATCATCTTGAGTACATATGGACCTACGGGAGTCCCATCTTGCATCTTGCACTGAAACAGTGCCTTAGAGATCTCGAATCTCTCGTGCCTTGCTTGTCCTTGATATAGTTGACGAAGATGTTCAATCATATCATAAGCAGTCATCAACTCGTGTTGCTTCTGAAGCTCAGAGTTCATGGTTGCGAACATGAGGCATGACACATCTAATGCATCATCTTGATGCTTCTTATAAGCATCTCGGTCAGCTCTTGGGAATGGGATGCTCTAGGACGTAAAATTTTCTTTCTTGTGTGAGAACGATTCTCAAATTCCTGTACCAGTCCAGGAAATTAGCTCCATTGAGCTTGTCCTTGTCAAGGACAGAACGCAGGGAGAAAGTGTTCGTGTTTGTCGACATGACAATCTACAACATAAATAAAGCAGAAAGTAAATATCATATTCCACTGATCATTTAATTAGGCCTTTAACTAAATGATGCTCCCACTGAATTATAGGACTTTTGTAGAATCAAGTCATGGATGTGGTCAAACTACACTACTAGATTCATACCAATTTTCTATAATTCTCGTGGGACAAGATCCACATCATACTACGCCTTGAGTTAGCTTTGGCTAAATCGCCCAAGACTTAGTATGATCGGTAGATAACTAATTATCAATTACATCTCTATGCAACTCTTGTTTATCCAACCGTTGGAAAATGCTTATAGTTTTACCCGATCCAATTGAGTTAACTAGTTATACTCAATCTAATTGAGTTTGTCTTCACCCAAGCTTTGATAGGCGGGACCAAGATTATCCCTCCGCACCCTACCAAGATATTATGCGTTGCTCTGCTTTGGCATATTCAACAACAACAAATGATCGAGGTAGTGATGGGTATCAAAACTTGGTAGGCATTTCGAGTTGACTTAATTAAGATCGAATCTAATCATGAATGTGTATCATATATGCATTAAGGCACTAATTACCCTATATTAGCATGCATCACATACACACAAGTAAATTAAATTGTGATGAGGTCATGGCCCTACTACGATCTTCTCAAGCCAATGAGAAGATCGGACGGTCAACATAGGGATAACGACTTTTTCAAGCGCCTCCTTTGACCGCCATGTGTTGACAGCATCCTGCTCGTATCTCCTTCTTGAGTGGACCTTCCACCGCTTCATTTTGTACGTTGCAAATATGAAACTCGAGTTACATTCAAGTCTAAAGTCTATTTACAATAGGAACATAAATAAAGGAGGCACGACGCGCAGGTCACATATCATATACAACACGCACAATATTAAAATGGCGCGCAGGCCATATTATGAATTACAACACAATTTTAAACCAATCAAATTGGGGTTTTGGGTCATCACCATCACAATATCATACATAATTCTAAATTATATATTTTACATAAATTTCTATAATTTTACTACTGTTTTTATCAATTTTATGAGTCACAACTCTGCGGCGGTCCCGTTTAGCGATTTTCGGGCGCGATCGCGAGACAATGCCCCTTGCGGGGTTAGAGGCAGCGCCCCTTCTAGCGAAATGAATATCGCGAGTGTCCCATTTTGATCTAATAGTGCCTTAAGTCGCTGTCCCAAAATAAAATAATTTTGTTTGGGTGAGACCTTGCCGTTTCAGAAGGTTTTTCTCGGTATTTGAAGCCTACAAGTGTCCAAGCACTTGTTGCTTCGCCTCTATGAGAAAAATACTCACAAAATCCATAAAAATATAAAAATTATAGAAACTTACAGATCTAAATCCTTTTTTATAATAAAAAATACAAAACATGTACATGCTTCGCACGTGGCTCTAATACCGCTGTTAGCAATTCGAGCCGCAAAAATCGCTTTTTGCGTTACGGAAACCCCGAAGCTAGCCACTGATCCGTGCGAAGATAAATAAAATTATACATGTATATGTTTGTCTACACTAGATCTACCTTAGATCTACATGAAAAGAAGTATACCCTTGTAGCGATGCCCTTCACTTATCCCGCTCGTCCAAACGGTTGCTGGATCTCGTAGAGTGTCAAGTGTACACTCCTCTACACGTATTCACACAGACAAAATGTGGAGAGAACCATTTAGAGTGTGCTAGCACCCTTAAGTAGTTTTGGCAATGGAGGAGAGGGAGAATAGAGAAGAGAGGAAGAAGAAGAAGGGAGAATCAATGAGCACACAATTGCACTTACACCATCATCTAATGTGGTCGGCCACTTATTGGCATTTTAAACCTCCATGTAATACCAAGAGTCATGGTTCTTGGTCTTCCTCATGAGGTGGCACACATTGATGTAGCCTTGATGATGTGGAACATCATCATTGGCCGACCCATGCCAAGTCACAATGAGGTGGCATTTGGTTAAGTCAAACTTGACCATTCATCTTCCCTCTCAAGTCAAGTCAAATTTGACCTCTTATCTCCCATGGTTGATCAAATCTAACCTTTGATTCAAATCAATTTAATTTAATGAATATCTATTCATTGGTTTAAATTGACTCAATGAATCATAGTCTAAACTTGTAACGACCCGCCTTCTACTGACTAGGCTGTGAGGCCGATCGTTACATTAATCTGTGCTAACTATTCCCTGACCATTACTAAATCTAGATGCGGAAGCTGTACTAATTAAAATTTTACTAACTATTGACATTTCTTGATTCTACATATGCTAAGGGGTGTAATCTAAACTATTCATGACATGTATTACATCCCCCAATGGTCAAGGAACTTAACTAAGAGTTTCTTGCTGACATCAGGCCTCCCAATCGATCCACGGATCGATTGGAATGACTTTATCGATCCATTGATCGATCCAGGTGGCTACTGTATGCGGAAGTCAGGTTGGATCGATCCAGCACGCTACTGTGCTCGGACCAATATTCTGGATCGATCGGCTGATCGATCCAGGCGGCCAATCGATCCAGTGATCGATCCCAGAGCCTTCAGTTCGCGAAGGAATTGGCTGGATCAATCGGATGATCGATCCAGACGCCTATTGTTCGCGAGATGAGTTGCCCAGTCGATCTATCGATCGATTGGAAACCCTCAAATCGATCAGCTGATCGATTCGAGTTTCTGATTTCGTGCCAAAGGTCTGATTTCAGCACTGTCTCGTGCCAAATCACATATAATGACTCCAAAAATGACTAAGAACACCCTAACAATAATAACTAACATTCTAACGTCATACAAATAGTGTTCTAAGCTTAATAGAGTGCATGGTTACTAATTCATAGCAATTAACATACTAAAGTGCGAATGATAAAACACTAAAAAGTTCTAATGCTTAAAACAAAACTTGCTAAAATTTTCTAAGATCTTTATTCCAAGTTCCATCCACACACATCTTTGCAGCACTATCCTCCAGCCTCCGCTAGTCCATCTTCCCTTTACCTTTATCTGCAGTATAAGGAAAATAGTATCTGTAAGCTTGAGAGCTTAGTAAGAAACCATCTACCTCACAAAAACATGCATACGATGCTATTTATGCTTTGAAAACATGCTATTTGAAAAGAACATACTGAATATGCTAAACATGGCATGGCATACAACACATAGCAATCAAAACTGATTGTAGTAATAGAGCTAATCATAAACTATCATGTTGTATCAACAGAAAGCTACACCGATATAAAACTGAGCTTAATCCAATACTAATCTGATGCTGAGGCTGTACTGAGTTCACATAACTATTTTGTGATGTTTGAAAACTATATTCATAATAGATTAAAATACATAATCATGTTGTTGTTTGGGCCCGGCAATTGTACTTGTTGTGCGCGCATCCCTAACTAAACCCGGGGTTGCAAATTCTGAATCTAGTAGGGTTACTAGGTTAGCTGAACCTAGGGACGACTATGGGAGTCCAACCCAATGGATATCTAATCCAGTACAGTGCCACTGAGAAAGTAAAATACTGAACATAAGCTAATAAATTCTTGTCTTGCTTCTACTAGGTTGTCTAAACCCAGAACTAAGTTATCTAAACCTAGAGGCGACTGTGGGAGCCCACCCATTGGACATCTGGTCCTGTAAAAGCTGGACCAAGACTCAATAAGCTAGGAAATGCTTCTATTGCATTCATCTAAGCCACTAAAATGCCTAAGTTGCATTTTTCTGTGCTAAACAATTTAAACCGAACACTTGGTATGCGCTAATTCGCATCCTTTGTGTCGATAGTCTACATATTATTAAACTCATACATGAAATTCACACGAGAGCTACTTATATTGCAGGTGAGGGGTTCCTTACCTCCTGTGCTAGATTTCTTACAAATCTAATCACTAGATCTCCGGAGGAGACGATCGTTTCGACGATCTTCTCGAGTCTACACGTTCCTCTCGCGGAGGGGAGCGTCCTCGTGTCGAAGTCATCGCCGGAAGGTGCCCTTGGAACCCTTGGGACGGAACCCTAGCCTTGCTTGTGGTTGGCGCCGAGAGAGGGAGGAGAGGGAGAGGTGGCGTCGGTGAGGGTTTGAGGAGAAGGAATCCCGATCAAAATAAAACCCCACTTAATAATTTCCTATTTATATTAAGTGGGTAATTCGGCTCAACTCTAATATAAATTTAATTGCCTCCCTTTCCTTTCAGCACGGCCCTGCTGGGTTCAACTGGTTACTAGAATTATCCGTAAACCATAGGTCTCGGGTTCAATTCCCGCTTAGGCCGTTTTCGTTTTCTATTTGTTTTTGCTACTTCCGCTACTCTAAAAAATCTGTAAAAATATCCTAAAATTCCAGAAAAATCATAGAATATTTCTAAAATAGTTTTGAGAATTTTTGGGCATTACAATCCCCCATACCTTATAAAAAGTTCATCCTCAAACTTAGAATAACTCTGGGTACTTCTGTCTCATACTGGCTTCTGTCTCCCAAGTTGCCTCTTCTGCTGTGTGACTGTGCCAAATGACTTTTACTAATGGTACCTCCTTGTTCCGCAATTTCTTAACTGCTCGGTCTACTATCTGAGTAGGCCAATCTCATAGCCGAGGTCTTGGACTTGTACCTGTTGAGGCTCAATCACCTGGTGGCATCTTGATATGCTTCTTCAAAGATAGAGACATGAAATACGTTGTGGACAGATTCCGGTAGCTATAACTCATATGCTACCTTGCTAACTCTCCTGCCGATAAGGTATGGTCCCACATATCTCGGGACTTAGTTTGCCCTTCTTCCCAAAATGCATTACTCCTTCATGGGAGCTACTCCGAGGAACACCGAATCCCAAAGCGAACTCTAAGGGTCTCGCACTGTATCAGATAGCTTTTTGAGGCTCCGAGCTGTCTCTATCCTCTGGATCTGTTGTTGCAGGTATCTCGCTACCACGTCTGAAGCTCTCTTCTTCTTTCGCTCACCACCCTCATACCAAAGATTGAGATCTACACCTCCGTAGAGAGCCTCGTGGTGCCATGCCGATGGTGGCTGATAGCATGTTGTATGCAAATTTCGCTAAACTCAGATATTTGCACTAACTTCCTTTGAAATCTAGTGCACATGCGCGGAGCATATCTTTGAGTACCGATTACTCGGCCAGCGACCATCCGCCTAAGGATGGAAGGTCATGCTAAATTTTAACTTCGTGCAAAGCTAATCGTACACACCCCGGAGTGTGATGTGAACCTCACTCTCTCCCAAATAATGGTTCGTGGGACTCCATGCAATCTGACAATCTCCTTGAGGTACAACTGAGCTAGCTGTTCCATGGAGTAGGATATCCTGATAGCTAAAAAGTGGGTTGATTTAGTCAACCTGTCGACTATTACCCAGATGGTATCAAAACCATTCGTGGTTCTAGGTAGTCCCACTATGAAATCCATGGAAATGTCTTCCCACTTCCATTCGGGTATCTGAATGGGCTGCAAGACTCCTCCTGGTCTCTGATGTTCTGTCTTAACCCTCTGACAGGTTAGGCAGATGCTGACATATCGAGCGATGTCTCTCTTCATCCCAGGCCACCAAAAACGCTTCTTCAAGTCTTGGTACATTTTGGTGGAGTCTGGATGCATCGCATAAGGAGTCTTGTGAGCCTCCTCTAAAATCATGCTTCGTAGTTCCTCCTAGTCTGGAACGCATAATCTGTCACCAAAGTATAATATCCCGCTATCTGATATTCTGAACTCTCCACCTTCTGATTCTGCTATCCCTTGCTTGATTTTCTGAATTTCAGGATCCTGTTCCTAAGCTGTCTAAATGTCACCAAGCAAGGTAGACTCTAATGTCATAGCAGAGAGCTGTCCAACTATGAGTTTGAGATTGAAATCTGTTATCTCCTTCTATAGGGGCGGTGACCTGGCTGCTAGAGACAGTAAGGTAGCATCAGACTTCCTGCTAAGTGCGTCTGCTACCTTATTAGCTTTTCCTGGGTGGTAGAGGATGTCTATGTCGTAGTCTTTGACCAGCTCTAGCCATTTGCGCTGTCGCATATTCAGATCCTTCTGAGTGAAGAAGTACTTCAGACTCTGATGATCTGTATATACTCTACACTGAGCTCCATATAAGTAATGTCTCCAAATTTTGAGAGCGAACACGACTGTTGCAAGCTCAAGGTCATGAGTAGGATAGTTCTTCTTATAATTCTTGAGTTGTCTGGAGGCGTAGGCGATTACCTTGCCGTCTTGCATCAGCACTGCTCCTAATCCCAACTTAGAGGCATCACTATATATATTGAAGTTGTCCGTGTTCTCGGGTAGATCTAGAATAGGTGCACTGGTCAATCTCCTCTTTAGCTCGCTAAAGCTGTTCTCACAATCCTCTGTCCACTGAAATTTCCCGCTCTTCCCGTGAGAGCCTGGGGAGGCTATCCCGGAGAAGTCTTCACGAATTTTCAGAGTAACCTGCTAATCCCGTAAAGCTCGATCTCACTAGTCTTGGGTCTTTTCCATTACTCACGCTTCATCTGGTTTA
Source organism: Zingiber officinale (assembly GCF_018446385.1). Lineage (NCBI taxonomy): Eukaryota > Viridiplantae > Streptophyta > Magnoliopsida > Zingiberales > Zingiberaceae > Zingiber > Zingiber officinale. The sequence continues at coordinate 71,364,768 of NC_055995.1, forward strand.
CCATAATACCATCCTTTGAGATGATGTGACCCAAGAAGGACACCGATCTAACCAAAATTCACATTTTATGAACTTGGCTGATAACCTGGGTCTCTTCAAGGGTAGATTATTCTCGTGTGCTCGTGTTCTTCCCGAGTTCTCGAATAGATAAGGATGTCATCGATGAAGACGATAACGAACTTATCTAAGTACTCTCTACTCTGCTCATGAGGTCCATGAAAGTAGTGGAGCATTTGTCACGCCAAAGGGCATGACTACGAACTCGTAATGTTCATATCTAGTCCCGAATGTGCCTTGGGTATATCCCTTCCTTGACTTTCACATGATGATAACTGATCCGAGGTCTATCTTAGAGAACACTTTTAGCTGATCGAACAGGTCATCTATTCTGGAAGAGGATACCGTCTTGATCGTGACTTGATTCAAAGTTCCGTAATCTATACACAGGCGCATGCTCCCGCCCTTCTTCTTCACGAACAATACAGCGCCCCCATGGTGAGTGACTCAACGTATGAAGCCTTGTCAAGCAGCTCACAATTTCTCATGAAGTTCTTTCAGTCGCTGGAGCCATGAAGGTGCTTGGAAATAGGATTTGTACCGGAATGAGCTCTATTTCAATTCAATCTCCCGTCTCGGGCCAAGTAACTCTTCGGAAGAGGCCAGTAACACATATGACTGACCTGCTAGCTGTTGGTCCTTGTCCTGGCTGGTACTGACTACGTGTGCTAAGAACCCCGTACATCCTAAATCCATTAACCTCTATGCCTTCATAGCTGAGAGAAACTTCTTGGGTCTTCACTTTGGTTCTTCGACGAACTCGAAGGCTTCCGAGTTGAAATCGACATTCGCTACGCACTCTATGGAGGCACCGATCTCGATCAAGAAGTCCATTCCAAGATGACATCGTAGTCATCATATTTAGCACTATCGATCACAAAGAGTTCTCTCACTCGCTATAATGACTTGCACCGGACGCCAGCAATGGGTGGATGCCATAACTCCTCCCAAGGCAATGTCGTGAAACGACTCTGAGTACCTGAGGTATTGCTAACTTCTCAAAAAATGCCCTGGATATATATGAATGGGTTGCCCTCAGATCGAATAATCTGCTTATACTTTCCTGTAAAATACTAATCGACCATAACCACCGGCGAGGCATTTGCTACGCTTCTCCGGTTAAGGAGTAGATCCTTGCATTCGCCATAGCCGGAGGGGCTTCTAGTCGCCCTAGCTGATGTATGGACCATCTAGAGCGGCTCGCATCGATGTAATGAGATGGCTGGCCTCCATACCGAATCGGCCGTGGTGGAGGAAGACTAGTCTTGTTCGGACCGCTAGCCATATGCCCTTCCGTCCATCCTCGCATGCCCTTGCGAAAACTCCGGTGGAATTTCCCACAAGTAGCACACTTTGGATAACTTGGTGCATTTACTAGCCCCTCCTTTGGGTAACTCCTGGTTTGCACTTATTGCCGGAGTTCCTTTCCGACTGGAGCCGGTTGTTTCTAAGTGCTTGAGCCTCCTTGCCCTTTGACTCGAGAGGACTTGCCTGCTTGATACTTGCTTTGGTAGTGCTCGTGGTCGAGCACCCGACTAGTTCTTCTGGTTCTGCGTGCGGCTGTGAACGCCGCCACCACGCTCATTGCTATTTTCGGCCTCAGGATCTTGAGCATCAACCGGACTCTTTCTTTCTCGTACCGACTAGTTCAGGCATAGACGAGCCAATCTATTGAATTTCTTCACGGCTTCCTCAACCGATAGGTTGCCCTGACGAAACTCATGAACTCGTCGTAGTTGGTGACCCGCATGTGAAAGAACTCCTCAAAGAATTCTTTCTCGAAGTCAGCCCATGTCATCTGGTTCACCGGGCGCTCACTCGATTCTCTCCCACCACATGCATGCATCTCCGTCAGTGCAGTAGGAGGCGATTTCACCTTCTCGTGTTCTCGCCACCCAAGAGCTCCATCGTATCAGGTCTTTGAACCAGCCGAGCATCCCATGGTTCACTGTGCTTGAGAAGTTCTCGTGCTTAACTCTCTCGCCATCGATCGAGATAGCCTCTCTTTTGCCTTCGGGCCACCTGGTTGGGGGATCGTGGAACTCTATAATTACCGGCGCTACATTTGGTTCCGGTAAGTGGGAGTATTCTGTGATTAGCCTTTAAGGTGGCTATCTCCTCATTGCTCTTTATGTGTCACGAATCGAGCCACCAATCTTGTCAGTCCGTGGGAGGCACGAACTTCACTCTGCCTCATGTTGGGGCTCAGTAGCTGGTGCCCTCCTAGCTGGGCGTCCTCGTGCCATCTCAAGAGACATGGAGGACATACATGACTAACACAATCATAAGGGAGTAACTATTGTTATCATGTCAACTACTATCATGAACAAGCATGCTTTAGTTATATCTAAACATGAAACAAGAAACATAAAGTAAGTGAGAGATGTTCTTACTTGGAAGCTGCAGGTTCAATGCTGATGTGTGTGTAGGAAGTATGGAAACTGCTCTGATACCACTCTGTAACGACCCGCCTTCTACTGACTAGGCTGTGAGGCCGATCGTTACATTAATCTGTGCTAACTATCCCTGAGCATTACTAAATCTAGATGCGGAAGCTGTACTAATTAAAATTTTGCTAACTATTGACATTTCTTGATTCTAAACAAGCTAAGGTGTGTAATTTAAACTATTCATGACATGTATTACATCCCCCAATGGTCAAGGAACTTAACTAAGAGTTTCTTGCTGACATCATGCCTCCCAATCGATCCACGGATCGATTGGAATGGCTTAATCGATCCATTGATCGATCCAGGTGGCTACTGTATGCGGAAGTCAGGTTGGATCGATCCAGTGATCGATCCAGCACGCTATTGTGCTCGGACCAATATTCTGGATCGATCGGCTGATCGATCCAGGCGGCCAATCGATCCAGTGATCGATCCCAGAGCCTTCTGTTCGCGACGGAATTGGCTGGATCGATCGGATGATCGATCCAGACGCCTACTGTTCGCGAGACGAGTTGCCCAGTCGATCTATCGATCGATTGGAAACCCTCGAATCGATCATCTGATCGATTCGAGTTTCTGATTTCGTGCCAAAGGTCTGATTTCAGCACTGTCTCATGCCAAATCACATATAATGACTCCAAAAATGACTAAGAACACCCTAACAATAATAACTAACATTCTAACGTCATACAAATAGTGTTCTAAGCTTAATAGAGTGCATGGTTACTAATTCATAGCAATTAACATAATAAAGTGCGAATGATAAAACACTAAAAAATTCTAATGCTTAAAACAAAACTTGCTAAAATTTTCTAAGATCTTTATTCCAAGTTCCATCCACACACATCTTTGCAGCACTGTCCTCCAGCCTCCGCTAGTCCATCTTCACTTTACCTTTATCTACAGTATAAGGAAAATAGTATCTGTAAGCTTGAGAGCTTAGTAAGAAATCATCTAACTCACAAAAACATGCATACGATGTTATTTATGCTTTGAAAACATGCTATTTGAAAAGAACATACTGAATATGCTAAACATGGCATGGCATACAACACATAGCAATCAAAACTGATCATAGTAATAGAGCTAATCATAAACTATCATGTTGTATCAACAGAAAGCTACACCGATATAAAACTGAGCATAAGCCAATACTAATCTGATGCTGAGGCTGTACTGAGTTCACATAACTATTTTGTGATGTTTGAAAACTATATTCATAATAGATTAAAATACATAATCATGTTGTTGTTTGGGCCCGGCAATTGTACTTGTTGTGCGCGCATCCCTAACTAAACCCGGGGTTGCAAATTCTGAATCTAGTAGGGTTACTAGGTTAGCTGAATCTAGGGACGACTATGGGAGTCCAACCCAATGGATATCTAATCCAGTACAGTGCCACTGAGAAAGTAAAATACTGAACACAAGCTAATAAATTCTTGTCTTGCTTCTACTAGGTTGTCTAAACCCAGAACTAGGTTATCTAAACCTAGAGGCGACTGTGGGAGCCCACCCATTGGACATTTGGTCCTGTAAAACCTGGAGCAAGACTCAATAAGCTAGGAAATGCTTCTATTGCATTCATCTAAGCCACTAAAATGCCTAAGTTGCATTTTTCTGTGCTAAACAATTTAAATCGAACACTTGGTATGCGCTAATTCGCATCCTTTGTGTCGATAGTCTACATATTACTAAACTCATACATGAAATTCACACGAGAGCTACTTATACTGCAGGTGAGGGGTTCCTTACCTCCTGTTCTATATTTCTTACAAATCTAATCGCTAGATCTCCGGAGGAGATGATTCTTTCGACGATCTTCTCGAGTCTACACGTTCCTCTCGCGGAGGGGAGCGTCCTTGTGTCGAAGTCATCGCTGGAAGGTGCCCTTGGAACCCTTGGGACGGAACCCTAGCCTTGCTTGTGGTTGGCGCCGAGAGAGGGAGGAGAGGGAGAGGTGGCGTCGGTGAGGGTTTGAGGAGAAGGAATCCCGATCAAAATAAAACCCCACTTAATAATTTCCTATTTATATTAAATGGTTAATTCGGCCCAACTCTAATATAAATTTAATTGCCTCCCTTTCCTTTCAGCACGGCCCTGCTGGGTTCAACTGGTTACTAGAATTATCCGTAAACCATAGGTCTTGGGTTCAATTCCCGCTTAGGCCGTTTTCGTTTTCTATTTGTTTTTGATACTTCCGCTACTCTAAAAATTCTGTAAAAATATCCTAAAATTCCAGAAAAATTATAGAATATTTCTAAAATAGTTTTGAGAATTTTCGGGCGTTACAAAACTAGACTCATTCGACACATGAACAAATTGAGTCCTACTCAATTAGTCTAATTTGGTTTACTCTTAATCCAACTTGGTTCATCACATGAACCTAATTCTCTTGGTCCATCATATGAACCTAATCTCCATCTAATTTCCCTTTGTGTGTGACCCTATAGGTTTTTGTAATGTTGGCAATGCTCCTAAACCCATTTAGAAACATAAGTAATGAGCGGTATCTAGCAACACATCATTACTACCCAAGTTATAAGAATGTTGAGATCCAACATCACCATTGTGACTACTAATTATGACTCTCATAATATGTGACAATGTCCTTCTATCCTTGACATCTAAATTGATTAATTGAGGTATAGACCGTGTCATCCTCTAATCAATTTATGTCTTGAACTCCAAGTAGACTCACTCTAATCAAATAAGCTCAATATCTCATATTGACTCACTTGGGCATGGCCATGCACTTAGTGGTCTCACTCTATCAAGAATCATGATATCACTCCTGTTATATAGGAGGGATAGATCTCATCTACATCACTCACATACCTCCACATAATTTGTTACATACCCAGTAATCGCCTTTATAGTCCACCCATTTACGGGTGACGTTTGACGAAGCCAAAGTATGCAACTCCTTATGTCGGGAACCATGGTGACTTCAGGTACAAGAACTGATAGTCATACTAATAGTCACATAAGAAAGTATATGACACTCATATAACGATTCATGATACTTTCTCATAGCGGGTCATTCAGTATACATTCTCCAATGCATACCCATGTGTCAACTTGATATCTAATATCCATGACTTGTGAGATCAAGTCATCGAGTTGACCTACATTCTAGTCTCAGCGCATTAACATTGTCCCTGAATGTTAATACTTGACTAGGAATGATTAAGAGTAGTGTTCTCTATATCATCTCACTATCAATTCAACCAATCGATTGATATAGATAAGAACCTTCCACTCAAGGACGCTATTATACTTAGTTATTTGGCACCAATACAGGTAAGTATAATAACCATAAGAAATGCCTTTATAAATATAGGAATATGATACATCGAGTCCATACAACAATCATCACATTATCGACTCTAGGTCTCTCACTAACACAAAGAACTCTGGGAGATGCTAATTGAATTACACGAAGGAACATGCGATACCAAGGTAAGTAAGAGGGATCTCATTTTCAATAAATTATATAATATTAAAATGCAGGAAGGTGAAACGGCGAGCCAGCTACACGCCCGAGATCTCCTCAACGGTCTCCACACAATCGAACAAAATGTAGAAAACAAAGATATAATAAGATATTCGCTAAATGCTTTTCCAAGGAATACCTTGTGGGCATCCATGGTAGATGCTTACACGGTATCCAAGGATCTCTCTTCAATTAAATTAGATCAACTATTTATAGAATTCGAATTACATAAACAGATTAACTCATGCCCGACCAAGAATGGTATAGCTTTGGTTGCAGGTACAGGCAGAGTGCGCGAGTCAAAACCAAGACGCAGAACCAAATCGGAGTCACAAGAAGAACTGGATTCAGACGACGACGATGACGAGCTCACGGCCGAACTCATCAACCTAGTGAGGAAGCTCTACAAAAAGAAGAAAGACTTCAACAAAAAGGATGTCAAAAAGGTAATTCAGTCCAAGGAGGCCCAACCAAACTCAAAGATGAAAGTCGAAGTCACCTGCTACTGATGCAACCAGAAGGGGCACATCAAAGCGAACTATCCGAACTAGAAAGATGCGAAGAAACCAAGAAGGAAGAAGGCTCTGAAGGTGACCTGGGATGAGTCTTCTTCAGAAGAGTCAGACGATGAAGAACTTAAATAAACGAGTTTTCATGCAATGACGTCCCAGGACCAAATCAACAAATCCGGAAGCGAGGATGAATCAGAAGCTGAATCCGAGAGAAGCCATGGATCCATATCCGTTTCTGAAGGACCTAATCCCTCTGTAAGTATGTCTCGATTATATAACTTGATTAATTATTTAATTCATAAATTAGCTAAATCTAATGTTCAGATAAAGTCGCTTCTAAGGGAGGTAACATCCCTCAAAGAAGTGACTCACTCCGAATCCTTGACTAACTCTGTTCAGGTTGGAGCATCAACTCAAGTCCAAAACCTTGAGGAAGAGAATTCTAGTCTGAAAACTCAAGTCAAGGATTTGAAGATTGCATTGGAATAGTTTACATTGAGTTCCAAGAATCTTGACTTGATTCTTGGAAAACAGAAAGCTGTATACAATCGATCCGAACTAGGATTTAAAGCTAAAAGGAAATACCGGTCTTATTTATCTCTTGTTAATATACCTAATAGAAAGGTAGTCCTAGCATGGGTATCTAAGTCTAACTTGGTCAATCAAGTTGGACTTGATCAATATTGGGTCCCCAAGGATCAAGTTCATTACCTTGATAGACCATAACGAGGTTATAATCCAAGGGTAGTCAATAGAAAAACTATCTTGATAAATAGATAAAATTTCTTGATGAGTGTTTATTTTCTTTTCTTTATAAAATGCATGATTAGACTAGGATAGATTAAGGACCTAGGCGTAATTTACACTTGATCAGTTAGTCTTAGGATTTTCAAAAAGAAAATTAAATATATATATTTTTTGAAAGGCTCTGTCTAGAAGTGGTGGATGATTCCATACCCAAGAAGGTCTAGTGCCTCGCCACAGCCTGGAAACCAATCTTTGAAATGTGTATTTAATTGACTAATTGGAAAAGCTAAGTCTAACTCAAATGTAAATTAATCCTTAGATATAATCTAAATTAAAGATAATCATCTCACAAAATTACTTAAGATTTCCTGATTGATAACTTAGAATCGGGTGAGATGGATCTAGGATGAATCTAGTCAAAATTGATTTAATTTAACTATTCAATTAATTTAACTAATTATTTGTTTAATTAATTCAACTATTTAATTAACTTACTAAATTAATCAACTTAATAATTAACTTAAATTATAAACATAAATTAATCAACTTAATAATTAACTTAAATTATCAACACAGATTATCAACTTAATAATTAACTTAAATTATTAACATAAATTATCAACTTAATAATTAACTTAATAGACTATCAACTTAATAAATTAACTCAACATAAATTAATCAACTTAATAATTAACTTCAATTATCAACATAAATTAATCAACTTAATAATTAACTTAAATTATCAACATAGATTATCAACTTAATAATTAACTTAAATTATCAACATAAATTATCAACTTAATAATTAACTTAATAGATTATCAACTTAATAATTAACCCAACATAAATTAATCAACTTAATAATTAACTTAAATTATCAACATAAATTAATCAACTTAATAATTAACTTAAATTATCAACAATACTTAATCAACTTAATTAGTAACTGAATAAACCATCTCACAATCACCCATAGGAATACCATGTTTGATCATTTAGATTGGGTGAGATGGAACATTAAATTGATTTCAATCAAACTATCTTCTGAATCCATTAAATTGACCCAAATCAAATACTTTATATAGGAACATAAAGATTTGGATCAATGGATGCTAGATAGTGGATGTTCCAGACACATGACTGGAGATAGATTGAAATTCACTAAGCTGAAACTCAAGAACCTAGGGGTTGTTGCGTTCGACAACGATGGAACCCTTAAGGTAATCAGAATAGGTAATATTCAATTAAATTTTGATTTTTACATTCGAAAAGTCTTATTGGTTGAACAATTCAGTTTTAATTTACTTAGTATTAGCCAATTATGTGACTCAGGATATTTAGTCACATTTTCAAAAACTGAGTGCATAATTAAGAACATTAATAATCCTGAAATCACACTTAAGGGTATTAGGAAAAAGAACGTCTATTCTATAGATCTACCAACTTCCTCTCTAGAGTGTTTGTTAACACAACAAGAGGAAACCGAGTTATGGCACAGGAGACTGGGTCACACTCACACTATACTTATTTCAAAAATGAGTCAAAATGGTTTAGTGAGAGGTTTGCTCAAATTAAAATTTACTGAAAATTCAATTTGTAATGCTTGTCAACAGGGTAAACAAACCAAATCAACCCACAAATTAACCAACTTAAATAGAACTACCTCAATACTTGAGCTCCTTCACTTGGACCTATTTGATTCACATAGAGCCAAGTCACTAAGCAAAAACCAATATTGCTTAGTAATAATTGATGATTACTCAAGATTTACTTCGGTAAAATTCCTTAAAACTAAAGATGAAACCTTTGAAGTCTTTGAAATCTTGTGTAAATTAATATAAAATGAAAAAGACACTCAGATAAAAAAAATTAGAAGTGACCATGGGGGAGAATTTGAAAACTATAAGTTTATTGAACTTTGTGAAATTAATGGGTATAAACATGAATTTTCATGTCCTATGATCCCCCAACAGAATGGTCTAGTCGAATGTAAAAACAGAACCATACAAGAAGCCGCTAGGACCATGTTGAATGAATATAATTTATCCAATCAATTCTGGGCTAAGGCAATTACCATTGCCTGCTATATACAAAATAGAATTTTAATTAATAAAATTCAAAATAAAACACCTTATGAAATATATTATAATAAAATTCCTAACTTAAACTATTTAAAGATATTTGGGTGTAAAGTGTTTATCTTAAACACCAAGGACTACTTACGGAAATTCACGTCAAAAAAAACCCTAGGAATATTTTTAGGATACTCAACAGCTAGTGTAACGACCCGCCTCCTACTAGCTAGGCTGCGAAGCCGATCGCTACATTATGCTGTGCTGGACTATTAATGCGGAATAAAAACTGGCTAATTTAAAATTTTACTGAACTAAATGCTGTAAAGTTTAACTTAGTGTTCTGGGTGTACCTAGGAGTTGTACACATGTTAGGGAAGGTGTTTACAACTGATAATAAACTTCGGATCGATCCACAGACCGATCCACTACCACTCGCACGGTAGGAAACTCCGGATCGCTCAACCGACCGATCCCTAAACTACACCGCATCTGGACCACTGCCCGGATGGCCGCGTGATCCATGGTCCTCGATCCAATGAGATCGATTACGCTTATCGATGAACCGATCGGAGCCCTTTTTCAGCTGATCGAATCGATCGATCCACGATCGATCAGAACCAATGAAGCTTCGTCAGAAAGTCAGTCCCGATCGGTACCAACCGTCAGACTCGATCGGTTCACAACCGATCGGGTTTCGATTTCATCGTGGACGCCCCGATATCAAGACCACGATGCGCCAAAGCCATTGCACAACACTATAAAAGCTAAGAGAAACATTTTATTAGGCTAACATACTAAACATGATTAAGGCATAGAATACTAATTCATGGCATGTAAACATATGGAAATCAAAACTAACAAGGTTTTAAACTGTTCTCTTGCTAACTAACAGAAACATAAGATAACGCTTGCTATAAGTACTAATGCATACTGAACACGTTCTAATGCATAATAAAATAAAACTAGATCCCTAGGATCTTTATTCCAGTTCCTTCCACACACATCTTGATCTGCATTGACCTCCAGCCTCCACTGCTAGTCCATTTTCCTTTTACCTGTATCTGCAGTATAAGGAAAATAGTATCTGTAAGCTAAAAAGCTTAGTAAGAAACCATCTACCTCACTAAAACATGCATACGATGCAAATATGATTTTAAATCATGCTGTTTGAAAGGATATGCTAAGTATACTGAATAAACTAAACATGGCATGGCATATAAGCATACAATCATGGCATATCTAAAGCTGAACATGATATCAATCACATGGTATCAATGAAGAACTAAGCTGATACTAAAAACTTAGCTAAGCTAATACTGAGCTACTGCTAGGACTGTACTGAATTCATGAACTAATTTGTGACAAGGTTGAAAACCATATACATATAGTAAGTGAAAATACTAAACATGCTGCTGATGGGCCCTGGCAACTGTACTTGCTGTGTACAAGATCCCTAACTAGACCCGGGATTGCAAGTTCCGAATCTAGTAGGGTTTACTAGGTTAGCTAAACCTAGGGATGACTATGGGAGCCCAACCCAATGGATATCTAATCCAGTACAGTGCCACTGAAAAGTAAAATACTGAAATAGCTAATACTATTTTGCTGAATCTAGGTTATCTGAACCTAGAGGCAACTGTGGGAGCCCACCCATTTGGACATCTAGTCTCGTAAAAGCTGAAATAAAAACTGATCATGCTAATTAACATGTTCTATGGCATTTAACTAAATGCCCACTGTATCATAAGGCTGTGCTAGGCATTTTGTCGAGCATTTGGCGCTCTCTAACTCTCCTCTCGATTAGGGAGACCACCTCTAGGCACCCAGCAGCGTCTAAACCCCTATCTACAGAGGATACACGTGCTCGGCCCATCTAGAGATGCTCACTAATCCCTAAATCTGTGAGAAGAGTTAAACTACACACTATATGCTGACAAAATTCAATAAAACTAATCTAATGCATAACAGAAAACACGCGAGAGCTACTTATACTGCAGGTGAGGGGTTTCTTACCTTGTGTGCTAGATTTCTTACAAATCTAATCGCTAGAAATTCCGGTGGAGACGACTTCTCGACGATTCGCTCGCGTCCACGTGCTCTACTCGCGGAGGGGAACGTCCTTGTGCTGAAATCGTCACCGGAAAGTGACCTTGGGACCCTAGGGATGGAACCCTAGTTCTTCCCTTGTTGTGGCGCCGAGAGAAGGAGAGGGGAGAGGTTGGGGTGATGAGGGTTTTTGCCGAACCAAGTTCTAAAAATAAACCAAACCCCAACTTAAATTTCCTATTTATACTAAGTAATTAATTCGGCCAAACCAATTATAAATATAATTGATTCCCTTTCCTTTCAGCACGGCCCTGCTGGGTTCACCGGTTACTAAGGCTAACTAAAGGTTTAGCGGACCCGAGAGGTCCCGGGTTCGATTCCCGCTTAAGCCATTTTACTTTTCTAATAATTTTTGCTACTTCCGCTACTCGGAAAATTCCGTAAAAATATCTAATAATTCCAGAAAAATCATAGAATATTCCTAAAATAGTTTTGAGAATTTTCGGGCGTTACAGCTAGTAGGGCATATATAGTTTATAATAAAAACACCCTAAAAGTTGAAGAAACAATAAATGTAATTTTTGATGAAGAAAATAACTTATCCAATGTAATAAATGAAAATATTAATCCAAAAAATATTAACTCAAGAAACATAGAAGATGATGAAGAAATTCAACTTAAACCTAGTGAAGAACAAGAACCAGTTACTAACCCAAATTTAAGACCAACAAGAACAAATACCAATCACCCATCTGACCAAATTTTGGGTGACCCAACTCTAGGAATCAAAACTAGGTCATCTTATAGAAACCTAAGCCGAATAGCCCTTATTTCCAAAAATTGAACCCAAAACTGTAGATGAAGCCCTACCAGACCCAGACTGGACATTAGTAATGCAAGAGGAATTAACCCAATTTGAAAGAAACCGGGTTTGGGAACTAGTACCTAAACCTATTAATAAAATCATAATTGATACTAAATGGGCTTTTATGAACAAATTAAATGATCAAGGTGAAATAGTTAGAAACAAAGCAAGATTAATAGCTAAAGGGTTCAACCAAGTAGAAGGGTTAGACTATGATGAGACCTACACCCCTGTAGCTAGACTTGAATCTATTAGGATGTTGCTGGCCTATGCAACACATAAAGGATTCAAGCTATATCAAATGGATGTAAAATCTGCTTTCTTAAATGGATTTATCAAAGAAGAAGTATATGTAAGCCAACCCCCAGGATTTGAAGACTTAGAACATCCAAACCATGTTTTTAGGCTAAAAAGGCCCTATATGGACTAAAACAAGCACCTAGGGCTTAGTATGAACGTTTGTCTAATTATCTAATATCAAAAGGGTTCAACCAAGGTTAGATAGATCCAACCCTATTTGTAAAAATCTTAGAAAAAGATATTTTTATAGCCCAAATTTATGTAGATGATATAATTTTTGGATCAACCAACTCTAAATTTTTAAAAGAATTTACCAAATTAATGGAAAATGAATTTGAAATGATTTTGGTAGGTGAACTTAACTTTTTCCTAGGTTTACAAATTAAACAAACCAAAGATGGAATTTATATTTTTCAAACTAAATATGCTAAGGAATTAATTAGAAAACTTGGAATGGAAAATTCAAAAAATATTAATACTCCAATGGCTACTAAAATTAATATGGACTCTAACTTAGAAGGAAACCCAGTAGACTTGAAATACTATCGAAGTGCAATAGGATACTATTGTACCTAACTACTAGTCGACCGGATATCCTTTTTGCAGTAGATATGTGTGCAAGATACCAATCTTGTGCAAAAGAGTCTCACCTAACATACATCAAAAGAATACTTAGGTATATTAAGGGAACCTTAAATGTAGGACTCCGGTACCCTAGGTCTTGCACCTTTGACCTAACTGGTTATTCTAACTCAGACTATGTCGGGTGTGAACTAGATAGAAAGATTACAAGTGGTAGCTGTCAATTTCTAGGTCAATGCCCAGTAAGTTGGTCAAGCAAAAAGCAACACTATGTTGCTCTATCCACTACTGAAGCTGAGTATATAGCCCTAGGTGAATGTGCATCTCAAATATTATGGATGATGCATACCCTAAAAGACTATCAACTAGAATATCAAAATACTAAGATTTTAATTGATAACATAAGTTCAATTAATCTAACCAATAAACCAATCCATCACTCAAGGACTAAATATATAGAAGTAAAGCACCACTTTGTAAGGGATCAAGTAGCTAAGGGTGATATTGTACTTAACTATATTGAGTCAAAATCAAACCTAGCTTATATATTCACGAAACCTTTACCTGAACTTGAGTTTAGTGCACTTAGAAGATAAATAGGAATGTGCTTAGTAGAATATAATTTATTACTATACTTTTAATCAGCTTTTTTTAAAAATTGGCTTTAAAATCTTAGGAAAAATATTTTCCAAAAATTCCAACCTTCGTTAGTTTTTCAAAAAACTGGTTTAGCCTAGGAATTTACCCCCTAGAAATCATATACCCCTAGTTTCAACCAGAGCATCTCACAAGCACCCTAGGTCTAACTTGCTTGTGTTTGAAAATACTTAGAATGGTGTGAGATGCATAGGGTACTGCCTGGACTTCAGTATGCTTATGTCTGTGCATCGACATAAGTCTGGGCTATAAACACCAAATTTACATTGATCAAGTTAAGTTATCCTGTCTTAGTCAAAACTAACTGGATCACTAACTTTACTTGACTAACCAAGTGAAAATTGTTGCCCTCTAGGTAAATAGCTAGTAGTTAATGGTTAGACATGTGGCTAAGAAAATTATGTTACTCATGCTTGGGTTGTAGGACTTTTTGGAAAGAGAACTAACTTTTCTTACTCTTTATGGTTCTAAGTGAAAATGACCTTAGTTAAAATTTTACAAGTTGATATTATTTTCAAATTAAGTATTTTTCAAATTTAACTAAATTTTCAATCTCTAAAAATTTCTTTTTCGCTCCTTGAAATAAAGTTTTTTTAACTCAAAATTGGCTAAGTGATCTTTTCAAAGATAAATCATTTTCTTAGCTAAATTTTCTCACCAAACCTTTTTGATAAATTTGTTAAGGAATAGTTCCTTTTCAAAATTTGATTATTTTAATTACTTATCTCAAAAGCTAAGTATTTTTTTTCTATTATACTCCCTTCTTTTAAAATTAAGGATGTAACAGAGTATTCTTTTTGAAAAGTTTCTTTAACTCAAAGTTAGCTAAGTCACTTTTCAAGTTAAAAACTTTTCTTTAGCTAAAAATATCTTTGTAAACTTGGTTTCTAAAATTTATTTTTATGGAAAAGGTTTTCTTTAATAAGCTCCATACTTGACTTTTTGATAAAAGTTTTTACTTAGCTAAAAAGTCTTCAAGAAAATTCATTTCCAAAAGTTAAGTGTTTTAGTTGGTTTTAGCTAAGAGGATTTTGTGAAAAAATAAAGGTTTCTAAGGCTAAATCATTAAAACTATATTTTTTGAAAGCTAAGTTTTTTCAAAACCTTCTAAAAAATATCTTTTTCGAATTTATTATTAGATAAATTTTTAGCTAAGGCCCAATGATCACTTTCTCAATTTTTCTTTACCATCTTTTTGTTGTTGATGATTTTTGATATATGGCAAAGGGGGAGAGTATAAGAAAATTCAAAGAAATTTTAAATCTTAAATTTTTGTGGGAGCTTTTATTAAGGGGGAGTCCTTACACTTAAGCTTTTACTAAGGGGGAGCTCTGCACTTAATCTTATGTTTGTACTATCATGCTTATGCAAAATCTTGTTATAGCATTATTTTTCTTAACTTTGAATTTTTGTTGTCATAATAAAAAAGGGGGAGATTGTTGCTGTGGGAAGCATCCGACGATCGAACCCAAGTTTTGATAATGGCAAAGGATTCAAAGTTAAGGGTATTTGTTATCTAGCATGTGTGAACGAGTTTGCAGGAAAAGTCCTAACTATGATTAGGTAGGTGGAAACCCCTAAGGGATGGTAACCTTAGGTCCTAGGGGGTGGTAACCCTAGGTGGAGGAAAACCCTAAGGGGCCGCAACCTTAGGTCCTAGGGGGTGGTAACCCTAGGTGGAGGAAAATCCTAAGGGGCCGCAACCTTAGGTCCTAGGGGGTGGTAACCCTAGGTGGTGGAAATCCTAAGGGGGGAGGGTAACCTTAGGTCCTAGGGCGAGGTAAACCTAGGTGGCGGAAAACCCTAAGGGGTGGTAATCCTAGGTCCTAAGGGGTGGTAACCCCAGACAGAAAAGTCCAGTCGGTCTGGAGGACCAGACTGGCATTAGGTATGCTCTCCTGAGTGGAGTAGATGAGAATGCATTCCCTACGGAGGGAATAGTAGGCGTCGGTTTGACCTAGGGTTTCTGATCGAAAATTCGAAGTCAGAATCGAACAGTCCGGTGACTATCATATATTTATTTCATGTTATTATTATGTGCTAACTTTGTTTTGTAGGGTATGTTGTTATTTTATGGACTAACATACTTTGTAGGGACTAAAGAGAAAAGTTTACTTCGGGTGAACAGTACCTGAGGTGCCCTCATAGAGCTTGGAGGCGCCTCGGGTACAGAGGAGGGGAAGTGTGCGCAGCAGGGATGGAGGCACCCTCATGGAGGCTTGAGGCACCTCGGACAACCTTGAAGGTGCCCTTAAGGAGTTTGGAGGTGCCTTCAAGAGGATCAACGAGGACTTCTTCAGAGCTCATCCGCGCGGTGGATTTGGTGCGGATGAGGGTGCCCTCAGCAGGCTATATGAGAGGGTCTCGACCAACACTTGCATTCAATGAATTCCAAGACATCTTTAAGCTACATACTGCTAACAAAACGATCCGGTTGAGCTACGACAAGACCCTGACGACCCGAAGCTTCAAGATTGCTATTTTCCTCGTCGGTATAATTATTTCAGTTTTAATATTATACTCTAAAGTTGTAACCTTTTGCGTGATATAGTTGCTGCCCAAAGTAAACACTCAACGAGTGTGGGCCTTGGAGTAGGAGTCGCCCTAGGCTCCGAACCAAGTAAATACTTGGTGTCTTTTGTGTTTGTTTTCTTATTACGCTGCTTAACTCTTGTCGAATTTCCCAATACGATAAGTGAAAGCCATGAGCACTATTCACCCCCCCCCTCTAGCGCTTCTCGATCCAACACTATTTTCCTCTATCTAGTTGTGACGACCCGCCTTCTACTAGCTAGGCTGTAAGGCCGGACCGTCACATTATGCTGTGCTATCTATTTTTAAGGTGCGGAAAAGCTGAACTAATTTAAAAATTTGTTAACTAATATAAATTCTTGGTTCTACGTGGGCTAGGGAATGCAATCTAAGGAATACATGGCATATCCTACATCCCCTATAAGCATAGAGCTAAGCTACAAGGTCTCTTGGTCGAAACCCAACTTCCCAATCGATCCAAATTGAACTCGGTCAATTGCAAGCTGTTGGATCGATCCATGGATCGATTTAGATCGCTACTGTGCTCAGGGTAATATTCTGGATCGATCGGCTGATTGATCCAGACTGGCCAATCGATCCAGTGATCGATTCCAGAGCTTTCTGATCGCGGAAGCGATTTCCCGATCGATCGAACAATCGATCCCTGAACTCTCTGTTCGCGACAGAATGCGACTGGATCGATCGGCTGATCGATCCAGAAGCTTACTATTCACGGAACCAGGCTCCCCAATCGATCCGCTGATTGATTGAGGACGCCTAATCGATCCGCTAATCGATTGGGGTTTCTGATTTCGCAGCAAAGCTCTGATTTCAGCACTGTTTCGTGCCAAACTCACCTACAAGAGTTCTATAATAGCTGGAAACATACTAATAACACATAACTAGGATTCTGAGCATAAGTACTAACAATCTAAGCAAGTCTTTCACGATTCAAGGCATTAAAATAACTAGAAATGCAGAAAATAACACTATATAAAGACTAAAGTCTTAGTTTGCTAATTTCTCCAAGATCTTCGTTCCAGGTTCCTTCCACACACATCTTCATCACATTAACCTCCAGCCTCCGCTAATCCATCTTTCCTTTACCTTTATCTGTAGTATAAGGAAAGAAGTATCTGTAAGCTTTACGCTTAGTAAGAAACCATCTACCTCACAAAACATGCATAGCGATGCAATTTATGCTTTTAAAACATGCTATTGAAATATATGCTGAACATTACTAATCATAGATTCTAAAATCATGGCATAATCACATATAAGACATGGCAATCATACCTAAGCATAAAACCATCATGCGCATCCATAAAAACTAAACTGAAATCAAACTGAACTAAGCTAATGTGAACTGATGCTAAGATGTACTATATCCACATAATATATTTTGTGAAGCTTTTGAAAACTATTTTTCATAGATAGATGAAAATATATAATCATGCTGCGGATGGGCCCGACAACTGTACGTGCTATGCGCGCATCCCTAACTAGACCCGGGTTTGCAAGTCCCGAATTTAGTAGGGTTTACTAGGTTATCTAAACCTAGGGACGACTGTGGGAGCCCAACCCAATGGACATCTAGTCCAGTACAGTGCCATTGGTAAAATAAAATATTGGTTATAACTAAATTTTCTTATCTTGCTATTTCTAGGTTATCTGAACCTAGAGGCAACTGTGGGAGCCCACCCATTGGACCGTAGTCCCCTAAGAGATGTAGTAAAACTGCATATATTAGATAAATGCTTCTATTGCATTTAGTTAAACTATTAAAATGCCTAAGTCGCATTTTAATTGTGCTGAACATACTATCGAGCACTTGGCGTGCGTTGTTGCACACCCTATGTGCCAAAAATCTATATACTACTAAACTAAAGCATGCAATCACACGAGAACTACTTATACTGCAGGTGAGGGGTTTCTTACCTCCTGCGCTAGATTTCTTACGATTCTAGTCGCTAGTTTTCCAGTGGAGACGATTCCCTCAACGATCCTCTTGCATCTACTTGCTCTTCTCACGGAGAGGAACGCCCTCGTGCCAGAGTCGTCGTCGGAAAGAGCCCTTATGACCCTAGGGATGGAACCCTAGGCTTGCTTGTGGTTGGCGCCGAGAGATGAGGGAGAAGAGAGGGGCGGCGTGACTAGGGTGAGGGTGAAGAAAAGTCACGACCAAAATAACTCTTCGCTTAAAATCCCTATTTATATTAAGTGGATAACTCGGCCCAACTCAAATATAAATATAACTGATTCCCTTTCTTTTCAGCACGGCCCTGCTGGGTTCTCCTGGTTACTAGAGTTCACCTTAAGTCGTAGGTCCCAATAGGTCTCGGGTTCAATTCCCACTTAAGCTATTTTATATTTCTATTTATTTTTGCTACTTCCGCTACTCATATAATTTCATAAAAATATTCTAAAATTCCAGGAAATTCATAGAATATTTCTAAAATTAATTTGAGAATTTTCGGGCGTTACACTAGTAGCATGAAATGAGCAATACTTTGTATTGAGAAAGATTTAAGGACTAGTATAACTTAAGGATCTCACCTCACTTTACCTAAATTTAAATAATTGAAAACTCTGAAAATAATCATGATTCATAGAACTTATAAGTACTTGTATATCATGGTGATCTCCTAAACTACATTTAGGTTATTGGATGAGGCTTGAATAATATAGGCTTGCTGGGAAAAATTGAAATATCCCTACATTTGTACCCATTTGCATTTGTAAGTGCTAAGTTTGAAGCACAAAAAAAAAGAGTTGAATTAAATAAGGGATATAAAAAAATAGTTTCGCAAGTGGAACCTAGAAATTTACCCCTTTGAGACCGAGTTAGGTTACTGAGGAAAAAATATTAAGTTTTCCTTAATATCGAGTACACCTTTGAGACTTAGGGTAGATTGGGAGGGATGAACCAAGCATGTGGAAGGTAAGTGTCTATCGCTGGGAAAATGAGGAACACAGTTAAATGATGATTTGATTAAGCTTAGGAAATGATACTTGAAAAATCTTATACCACAACTTGAGTTACTTTATTATCATGCTCACCAATGAAACTAGTTGATAGAGTTAAACAGTTTCACTAGGGATTATGAGGCACTATACAAGCACATAAGTCTAGATTTCAGAGTTTTACTTGAGGACAAGTAAAGTTTTAAGTCTGGGAGGGTGTGATGTGTGTAGTTTGTATACACTTTTATTCATATTTTAACATTTTTTTATTGCATTCTATACTGTTGCACCCTATTCTATCATTATTTCAGCATTATTGCCCCCTTTGTCAGATATCTGCTCTTTGTCATTTTCTGATTGATAGGTTACGATTCAGAGAAGAAACAGAAACAAAACACACCTCGGAGCTAAACTTAGAAAAATAACAAGCTGGTCATGCCTCTTGGCACGGTCATGCCTCCCCATAGTCAAAAGCCAAGACATAGTGTGCCCCCTGGCACGGTTGTGTCTCCTATATCCAGGAGTCGTGTGTCATCTAGAGCCCAATGGGCCACATGTGTGTTGATCTACATGGACATGCCTCCCATGCTGTGAAGAAGACATGACATAGCAGTGCCCCAAAGCACGACAGTGTTTCTCAACGGGCAAACAATTGGACCCAGCAAAAGCCAATAGGGAGGTGGTCGTGTGGATCTACATGGTCATGCTTCCCCTGACCTAAAGAATGAGGACACGGTCATGCTCTGAGGCACGATTGTGCCTTCTCTAGCCCAAAATTTCAAGACACGACCGTGTCTAGGAGACACGATTATGTCTAGGAGACACGATTGTGTCTAGGAGACATGACTGAGCTTCCTCAGATCTAAACTCTCGAGACATGGTCGTGCCAAGTTGGCACCACTGTGACACGACCCATGTCTCACGCATTTGTGCCTTGCCTATAAATAGGGAAGTTCTTCCGCCTTTGAGGGGAGGAGACTTTCCCCTTGGGGAGACTCAAGGTTAAGATCTACGCTTTATCTACGCTACACTCGACAATCCAAGGCCATTTTTGATGTCTCCATCTTCTCCAGACACGAGGATTAGATCCGAAGACCCCGTATCACCCTTGGATAAGCTTTCATTCTCTCTTGAATTACTTAGGAAGCTTATAATCTTAATATCTTTGGATTCACTTATCTTTGCCATGCACTAGATCCACTTATTCTAGGATTAAGGGAGTAATTATAATATAAGATTGATGTAAACTCTATGAATTTATCAATTTCCCTTCTAATGACATATTTTTGCCTTATATCCATTTGATTAAATGTGTGAGTAATGTGTTTATACTTAATTTTCATGTTTAATTGATTGGATGTATAAATCACTCACCTAATAGAGGAGATGTCCTAGATCGTATGATCGGGGGGGAGGGGGTCCCGTCACACGGGATATCCTTGAAAGGGAGGATAATTATCTACACGGAATAACCTAATTAGACTTAATGGGTTATTACTTATTCTATTTTAATAGGTATATTGTATAATCTAGGATCGTATGGTCGGGGAGCCCTAGGTGACAAAGGGTAAACTTTTAACTGACATTCTAGGTTATCTCTACTACTAAGGGACATCAGATAATTAAGCAACACTTCGACACGACCTTCACGAGGGAGTGTTGGGATTTAGTTAGACTTCCTACATTACATAAGGATAGAGGATAAGAGATGAGCAATCCATAACACATTGATCAACATTATAATGAAACTGAACCCCGAGAACACTCATCTTGACTTGTTCTTTTCAAAACTCTTTTTCTCTCTTTTACTTCCTCAACCTTAGTCGCATTGACTATCTCTAAGTTAGCCGGCCTGAACCCATTAGTGTTCATCGATCTCAAGGTAAATCGATAACTGCACTTATGATAGTTTGAGTGTATACTGAAGGCCTAAGCTTTTGTAAACATTTATTTTGAATAAAGAATCACATTTGGTCAAATTATCTACATTTGTTTGTAGTTGTTCAATTAATTTATATTGTAGATAACATAGTATGTGGTGTCACATACAGAAGATAATGTTATCAGTACCTTATAAATTATAAACAGTAGCTCACGACCAAAATGGAAAGGAACAAACCATTGAAAGGTCGTAGTACAATTAGGTATTAGTTTATCTTAACTATATAATTACACTAGTACACTTAGAGTGTATTGAGTAGGACCATCAGAGGTCATTTCTTTTATACTAACTTTATAAAGGAACAAAGGCCTCCGTTATTATGGAAGTGTGTGCTCTTAATCCTAATATAATAACAAGCACATATATTTGATATTTATTTCTTTAATTTATCAATGGGTGAGATTTAGTTTGATAAATCAATAAGCCTGATAAGTTGGGAAATGATATCACTTATAGTGTGTGTTGTTGATTATAGAAGGAAACTGTGTCCTAGTGATCTAGGTTGATAATGTCCCCAAGAAGAGCTCATAAGAATTGTCATGTTAAACCCTGCAGGTGGATTTAGTCCGACATGATGATAAAGTTGAGTAGTACTATTCTTGGACTAAGATATTAATTAAATGAATTGTCAGTAACTCACTTAATTAGTGGACATTCGACATCTTAAACACAGGGAGACTAACACACTCATAATAAGAAGGAGCCCAAAAATGTAATTTGGGATTGGTGCGGTAGTTCAATAATAGTTCTCTAGTGGAATGAATTATTATTGATAAAATTAAGTTGTGTGTTCAGGGCGAACACGGGATGCTTAATTTTATCGAGAGACCAAAACCAATTTCTCCTCTCGGTCCCTATTGTAGCCTCTTATTTATAGAGTACTATACCCACCTATACCCACCTTCATACCCATGTTGTAGGGGTTGGCCAAGCTAGCTTGTGGATCAAGCTAGGGTCGGCCAAACCATTGGTTCATGGGTGGCCGACCCTAGCTTGAACCCAAGCTTAGGTGGCCGGCCCTATTAAATTAAAAAAAGAATTTTAATTTTAAATTTTCTTATGTGAAAGATATAATTTATTGGAGAGATTAAAAATTAAAATATCTCTTTTATATGTCTCTACAAAAGATTAAAGAAAGAGATTAATCTCTTTCCTTATTTGTAGATTGGAAGGATATTTTATTTTTCTTCTTTGTAAATTATTCACATGTTGAAAAATTAAAATTATAGAAATTTCTTTTTATCAACCATTAAGGGATTTTAAAGGGAAATTTTATTTTTTTAAAAATTTCTGAAGACAAATAAGGAATTTTAATTGTTGATTGAAAATTGTCTTGTTTGCTCTCCATGAGGTGGTCGACCATGACATGAGGGATTAGGAAATTTTGTTTAATTTTTCTTAATTAATTCATTTCAAGGAAAGTTAAGGAAATTTTATTGTAATTAAATTTCCTTATTTGCCAAAGCTAAGGATTATAAAAGAGGGGGTTTTGGGAGCCTTCATGGTGAACAACCTCTATTATTTTCTCCCTCTTTTCTTCCTTGGTGTGGCCGACCTCATCTTTTCTCTTCTCTCCATCCTTGTGGCCGAAACTTCCTTCACTCTTGGAGATCAAGTGGTGGCCGGTTTCTAGCTTGGAGAAGAAGGAGAGAAAGCTTTCATCCCTTGGAGCTTGGTTAGTTGAATCTCTTCTTCCTTGGAGGTGCTCTTGTTATGGCTGAACCTTGCAAGGAGGAGAAGAAGGTGCTTTGGTGGTTTCTCATCTCAGAAGATCGTTGCCCACACAGCGTCCGAGGTTAGAAGAGGAATACAGTAGAAGACCT
Source organism: Zingiber officinale (assembly GCF_018446385.1). Taxonomy (NCBI): domain Eukaryota; kingdom Viridiplantae; phylum Streptophyta; class Magnoliopsida; order Zingiberales; family Zingiberaceae; genus Zingiber; species Zingiber officinale. The sequence continues at coordinate 71,387,813 of NC_055995.1, forward strand.
AGAGGTTTTTGCTTGCAAAAGAAAAGGTATACTAGTATTTAATTTCCGCATCATACTAGTTTTATCTTAATGTAAAAATACCAAATACAAGAGGCATACGATTCTAGTATTTTGAATTTGTTTTCGATGTTGTGTTCTTTTATTTTTGTTTTCCTTGTAATTTGATTTTTCTTTTTGGTTGACCTAAAGTTATTTAAGGAAATTAAATATTCGGTTTCCTTAAAAGGCTTTGCCTAGGCGGTGGTGGTTGTTCCCATATCCAAGAAGGCCATGTGCCTCGCCATGCAGTCCTGGAAGCCAATTCTGGAAATTAATATTTAATGGAATTAATAACCTAGGTGATTTGGATCGAACGTGTTAAGTTCCGCAGGAGATCCAAGTCTAAACCTAAAAGAACAAGTAAATTAAACTTTGGATCAAACGTGTTAAGTTTCGCAGGCGATCCAAGTTTAATTTAAAAGAACACATGGTAGTTAGGAAAGGTTCAGATCTTTGTACAAAATTTTTGTACAGTGGAACCATTAGGTTTTCCGAGTAGCAACCAACAATTGGTATCAGAGCTAGGGTTTTGCCTCTGTGTATTTGGTATTAGTTTATTTATGCACATGTCATACATAATTTAGGCAGGTTAATAGTAGGATGTGCTAACTTTGTGGATGCAGGATCCAACTATTATGGCTTATAGTTATTATGTGTGTGATTGGACCCTTGGACATGTCAAGGGCATTTTATTATGTGTGCATGATTGTATTATAAAATACAGCAGGAGCTGTATTTAGTTTTATTAGGATTTTATTTTTTATCTAGTTACATGTACATTCCTTTTATGGAATATAGGATCGATGGATGTAAATTTTATTTTATGTTCGATCTAGTTTACATGTACATTCCTTCGAGGAATATAGGATCGAAAAATATAAAATTCTATTTATGTCGCGGATCGAATCTTGCAAGGCGTGGAACCTTTTGAGGACTAGAGGCGCAGCGGAACAAGGAGCATGATGGATGCGACAACTAGACCCGGTGGCAGTGGCCAAAGATGGCAGCAGTTAGGGATGACAACACACGGAGGACAACAATAGATAGAAGCCATAATAGTTGAAAATTAGTTTTTCTATTTATTTCTTTTATATTGTGCTGTGTGTGCATGTTAGTATACATTTTTAGTAGGCTAGCATAGTCAAAATTCCTCATTTTAAATACTTAAGTGGGAGAGGGATTTTAAATAAATCCCATTGTCTCCATTACTGGTTTGTAAGTGATGCAAGCAAACTTGCGCGTTGGCTCTGAGTGCCTTCCTCCATATCGGATGAGTTTGTTTATGGATCACTAGAACAAACTTCCATCTAGGATGACTATAGGAAGTTAATTAAGAGCGTGTGATCTTCCCCATTGGAAGGGGCACAATCTTATTAATGGACTTAGTGTCAAGTAATGGTATACACTTAGGCACGTCTAATAGTATCCTCCCCATCGGAGTCACTGCTATTATTCATGTGACCAAAGGAAACCAACTATTAAATTTAATTTGTCAAAAAGTTAAGTTGACAAGATAATAAAATTAATGGGTTAAACCCTCCTTTTACAAATGTTGAATTTGTATACGTCCACACTATCGTGGCATACAAAATTCACGGTGTTTTGAGGTGTTGGTTAATTTAAAATAGTATTGTTTGAGGAATCAATATTATTTTAAATTTAGAGTTCTGACCAAAAGTTATTTATGATTCTTAGGATGACTTTCAACCCACTGGCCATCATATTAAAAGAGAATAGACTTACTGGTCCTAACTACATAGATTAGAAAAGGAACCTGGATATTGTTCTTACTACTGAAAGCTATAAGTTTGTACTGACTGAACCTTGCCCTGATACACCCAATGGTGAATCTACCCAAGAGGAGATTGAGTATCATAGGAAATGGGTAAAAGCAGATGAGATGGCGAGGTGTTACATTTTGGCTTCAATGTCAAATGTATTGCAACATCAGCATCAAGATTTACCAACAGCCTATGATATTATGAACAATCTCAAGGAACTCTTTGGTCACCAGGATCGGGCCTCTAGGCAAGAAGCCATGAGAAAGATAATGACGACCACCATGCAAGAGGGTACTCCCGTGAGGGATCATATCCTAAAGATGATGGCTTATCTAAATGAAATACAAATCCTAGGAGGAGAAATTGATGGGGAAACCCAGATCGATATGATCCTCCAAACGCTACCTAGAAGTTTTGAGCAATTCCGCCTAAATTACAATATGAATAAAAGGGTATATTCATTGGCGGAACTACTAACAGAACTTCAGGCAGCAGAAGGTTTGTTTCATCACAATTCTCAGATTCACTATGCTGAAAATGGTTCTACTTCTAAACTAAAAGGAAAGAAGAAGAAGAAACAAGTTAGCTCAGCAAAGAAGGTGAATAAATCTCAAAGTATAGGACCTAAAGCTGGAGTGAAGAAGCCGAAGGGCAAGTGCTTCATCTGCAAGCAGTCAGGGCATTAGAAGGCGGACTGTCCTCGTAGGAATCAAAACAACAAAGGTATATCTCGTGCTCTAGTTGCAGGGGGAGATTGATAGAGTGTATACTGAAAGCCTAAGCTTTTGTAAACATTTATTTTAAATAAAGAATCACATTTGGTCAAATTATCTACATTTGTTTGTAGTTGTTCAATTAATTAATATTGTAGATAACATAGTATGTGATGTCACATACAGAAGATAATGTTATCAGTACCTTATAAATTATAAACAGTAGCTCACGACCAAAATGGAAAAGAACAAACCATTGGAAGGTCGTAGTGTAATTAGGTATTAGTTTATCTTAACTATATAATTACACTAGTACACTTAGAGTGTATTAAGTAGGGCCATCAGAGGTCGTTTCTTTTATACTGACTTTATAAAGGAACAAAGACCTCAGTTATTATGGAAGTGTGTGCTCTTAATCCTAATATAATAACAAGCACATATATTTGATATTTATTTCTTTAATTTATCAATGGGTGAGATTTAGTTTGATAAATCAATAAGCCCGATAAGTTAGGAAATGATATCACTTATAGTGTGTGTTGTTGATTATAGAAGGAAACTGTGTCCTAGTGATCTAGGTTGATAATGTCCCCAAGAAGAGCTCATAAGGATTATCATGTTAAATCCTGCAGGTGGACTTAGTCCGACATGATGATAAAGTTGAGTGGTACTATTCTTGGACTAAGATATAATTAAATGAGTTGTCAGTAACTTACTTAATTAGTGGACATTCGACATCTTAAACACAGGGAAACTAACACATTCATAATAAGAAGGAGCCCAAAAATGTAATTTGGGATTGGTGCGGTAGTTTAATAATAGTTCTCTAGTGGAATGAATTATTATTGATAAAATTAAGTTGTGTGTTCAGGGCAAACACTGGATGTTTAATTTTATCGGGAGACCAAAACTAATTTCTCCTTTCAGTCCCTATCGTAGCCTCTTATTTATAGAGTACTATACCCACCTATACCCACCTTCATACCCATGTTGTAGGGGTCGGCCAAGCTAGCTTGTGGATCAATCTAGGGCCGGCCAAACCATTGGTTCATGGGTGGCCGGCCCTAGCTTGAACCCAAGCTTAGGTGGCCAGCCCTATTAAATTAGAAAAAGAATTTTAATTTTAAAATTTTCTTATGTGAAAGATATAATTTATTGGAGAGATTAAAAATTAAAATATCTCTTTTATAAGTCTCTACAAAAGATTAAAGAAAGAGATTAAATCTCTTTCCTTATTTGTAGATTGGAAGGATATTTTATTTTTCTTCTTTGTAAATTATTCACATGTTGAAAAATTAAAATTATAGAAATTTCTTTTTATCAACCATGAAGGGATTTTAAAGGGCAATTTTATTTTTTTTTAAATTTCCGAAGACAAATAAGGAATTTTAATTGTTGATTGAAAATTACCTTGTTTGCTCTCCATGAGGTGGCCGGCCATGACATGAGGGATTAGGAAATTTTTTTTAATTTTTCTTAATTAATTCATGTCAAGGAAAGTTAAGGAAATTTTATTGTAATTAAATTTCCTTATTTGCCAAAGCTAAGGATTATAAAAGAGGGGGTTTTGGGAGCCTTCATGGTGAACAACCTCTATTATTTTCTCCCTCTTTTCTTCCTTGGTGTGGCCGGCCTCATCCTTTCTCTTCTCTCCATCCTTGTGGCCGAAACTTCCTTCACTCTTGGAGATCAAGTGGTGGTCGGTTTCTAGCTTGGAGAAGAAGGAGAGAAAGCTTTCATCCCTTAGAGCTTGGTTGGTTGAATCTCTTCATCCTTGGAGGTGCTCTTGTTGTGGACGAACCTTGCAAGGAGGAGAAGAAGGTGCTTTGGTGGTTTCTCATCTCGGAAGATCGTTGCCCACACAACGTCCGAGGTTAGAAGAGGAATACGGTAGAAGACCTAGAGGTTTTTGCTTGCAAAAGAAAAGGTATACTAGTATTTAATTTCCGCATCATACTAGTTTTATCTTCATGTAAAAATACCAAATACAAGAGGCATACGATTCTAGTATTTCGAATTTGTTTTCGATGTTGTGTTCTTTTATTTTTCTTTTCTTTGTGATTTGATTGTTCTTTTTGGTTGACCTAAAGTTATTTAAGGAAATTAAATATTAGCTTTCCTTAAAAGGCTTTGCCTAGGCGGTGGTGGTTGTTCCCATATCCAAGAAGGCCATGTGCCTCGCCATGCAGTCCTGGAAGCCAATTCTGGAAATTAATATTTAATGGAATTAATAACCTAGGTGATTTGGATCGAACGTGTTAAGTTCCGCAGGAGATCCAAGTCTAAACCTAAAAGAACAAGTAAATTAAACTTTGGATCAAACGTGTTAAGTTCCGCAGGCGGTCCAAGTTTAATTTAAAAGAACACATGGTAGCTAGGAAGGTTCAGACCTTTGTACAAAATTTTTGTACAGTGGAACCATTAGGTTTTCCGAGTAGCAACCAACACTTGTGATAGCAAAATAGACAACCGCTTCTCTACCGTAAACTTGGTGAAAAGGGATCATTCCCATGCTTTTTTGAGGATTCAAATAAGCCTAGAGAATGCTTGGCAATTTGTTCACCCAACTGCTTCCAACATCGTCTAATTTAATTTTAAGTCCCCTACACTATCTCCCGATCACTTCTACTTGTCCATTGCTTTATGGATAAGGAACCAAGGTGAAAGCTTGCTGAATACCCAACCCTTCACACCACTCCTTCAGTTGACAACCCTAAAATTGTTGCCCATCATCAGAGACAAGCTTGTGAGGTATCCTGAATCAATAGACTATGTACTGCCATAGAAAATTTTGAATAGTATCTTCTATGATTCAAGCTAAGGGGGGCTGCTTCAACCCATTTAAAAAAGTAATCCATGGCTGCCAAGAGAAACTTCTTTTGTTGGGGTCAAATTGAGAAACGACATATAATGTTCATACCCCACTGATCAAATAGGTAAGACACTGTAGAAATTTTTAAGAGTATGGTCAGGTGGTGGGAGAGATTTTGATGCTTTTGGTAGTGGATGCAAGAAGCAACAAACTAAGCAATATTTGCATGCAACGTTGGTCAAAAGTATCTAGCCAATAGTGCCTTTCAAACCTGGGTTTGCCCTCTGATGTGGTTCCTATAAATGCCTTCATGGATTTGCCTCATGACATAGTCAGCGTCATCGGGGCCAAGACATTTAAGGAGGGGCGAGAAAAAGACCGATGTTACAACATATCCCCGATTAGAGTGAACAGGAGAGCTCTCCTTTTGAGTAGTCGAGCCTCCTTGTAATCAGAGGGTAGAGTTCCTCACTTTAGATAACCAATGAGAGGTAATCTCCAATTGGCGGGTGTATCATGATTTGGAATCTGATCAATTTGAGCCATTGGCAAGGTCTAAGTTACCAAATTATTCGAAGTGTAGGTGGTCAGCGCACTTGCTATCTTGGCTAATGCATCCATTTTTTGATTTTCGATTCGGGGAATTTTGCATATGTTGACTTCTTGGAACCTAGCCTTAAGTTTTTCAAAGAGCCCCGAGTAGGTCATTTTGTATCTTAAAGTTCTCGAGAAGCCCCGACTTATTTGGCGACTTAGAGTCCCGTTAGCAAAGTTTCATATTCGACCTCATTGTTGGAGACCCGAAAGTTCAGCCATATGGAGAGTTGGAGGACATTATCTCGAGGAGAAATTAATAGGATCCTGATCCTACTACCTTCCTGAGTGGATGATCCATTTACATATATGTTCTAGACTCCTTCGCCATCTTGGTCAGTAACTTCAATGAGGAAATTAGCAAAGACTTGAGCTTTGATAGTCGTTTGTGGATGATATTGAACGTCATATTCACTTAGCTCCATGGTCCATTAATCAACACATCGGAGATTTAATTTAGGGCTCGTTAGTACATGACCCGAGCTGTTGTTATTGAGAACCACGATGGGGTGGGCCGAGAAGTATGGTCTCAGTCAACGAGCTGTGAGAGTCGGCACAAAAGCTAATTTCTCTAAGTTGGTGTATCTGTTTTTCGCATCTTTTAATATATGACTAAAGAAGTAAATCAAGTGTTGCATGCCGTCTATCTGCCATAGTAATATCATGGCAACGACTCCTCCTGAAGCCGACAGATATACCTAAAGCATTTCCTTGGTTATTGGTTTGGCTAGAAGTGGTAATTGGGTTAAGTATTCCTTCAATTCTCTGAAGACTTAGTTGAAATTTTCACCCCACTCGAATTTGGAAGTTTTTTTCAATATTTTGAAAACTTCGATCGACAGAGCAGAAAATGAACATGGATAACACTCTGATGAAACCCACTAATGTCTGTATTGTTGGTCCCTTTGGAGGCCGACAAGAGGGGAGGGGTGAATTGCCCTGAAAAATAAATTTGGCCTTTCTCGGATTTTCAACTAAATAAATAGCACTTGTAATTAAAATAGAAAGAGACAAAAAAAATAGACACAAAAGAGTCACTTGGTTTGCAATCAGAGGATTATTAATCCAAGGAAAGTATAGCACACTATTTGACGATCTCCTTCGGGTGGAGTAGCCTCTTTATAACGTTGACAGCACAAAAGAAAATGTAGAACTGAAAGAACTGGATTACAAGTTAGTCGTTTGAACTGTGAAAATCAGTGTTATATTTATAACACTGTTCGGGGCGCCCCGAAGGAATTCGGGCACCCTAGGGGGGGACAAAACTTTATCCCCTTCACATGGATCGCGGTTTGACCGCGATCTGGATAAAAGTTCGGTCTGGGTGCCCGGACGCCCAAAGTCAACTATGGTTGACTTTTCCCATCCGGGACCTCTGCTCCGGTTCAGCTCGCCTTGGTCCAGGTCTTCTATTCCGGCTCTGCTCGCTTGGGTGATCTCACACATCCGGAATATGGTTCACCCGAACCCAACTTCCGACCTTCTCCTCGAGCAACTTCTTTCTCGGTTTCTCATCCTTCGAACATCGTGTACGTTCTTCTCGTCCACCAGTGTACTCTTCCGCGGTCACCTCGTCCCTCGGATGTACCAAGCCTGTCGGCTCTCTCCCCGTGCTGTCCTTCTCGCTAGCATCGTCTTCCGCTCGACTTCTTGTGCTCCTAAGCTCCTGCACACTTAGACACAAGGGTTAAACCAAACAGGACCTAATTTAACTTATTTGATCAGATCAAAACACCTTGGGGTTCCAATAATCTCCCCCTTTTTGATGTGAGCAACACAAGTTAAGGTAAGGTAAAACAAACATAATATAAAAACAAATAATGTTGCGAATAAGTGTAAGTAAGATTTTTCAATGAAAGAAATTTTAAACACACCTCCCCCTAGACTTAACATTCTTCTCCCCCTTTGATCACATAAAAATTGAGGTTCTTTTAACAAGTCTAAGGTAATTAAAAAAATTGTTTTTTTAAAGAATTGGCCAATAAAGACTAAAAAAAACTTTCTAAGTAAAAAATTTCTAAGGTAAAAATTTTGTGCAACGGAATAAGTAAATTAAAAATATTTTTCAAAGTTTGAAACATATTTCAAAATTTTCAACAGAAAATTTTTTTTCATAAGTGTTGAAGCAAAAATTTCTAAGGAAAAAAAAATATTTTTTTATATAGTTTTAAACTTGCAACGGAAAGACTTAAAAAAATTTCTTAAGTTTTCATAAAAATAAATATTTTTGAAAATATTTTCTAAAGAAAATTGAGTAACTTTTTAAAGCACTAAGTAATTTTAATTTTAATATTTTTTCAGTTAGTCAATTAAACTGTTTATTTCAATACTTGGCTTCCAGGCAGTGGCAAGGCACTAGGTCTTCTTGGTTATTGGAGCAACAACCACTTTCTTAGACAAAGCCTTATAAAAAAAATTGACTGTTTAATTTTCTTGCTGAAAATGCTAGGTCTAATTTTAATTTTTAAGTTAAACAAGTTTTTGGAACCCAATAGAGGTTCCTTCCTACAGGGTTAATTAAATATTTTCTAGGTATATAGGCTTTTGATATTTTTATGATTTGACTTTGGTGAAACCTATAGTACTAGTTTAATCTTCTATAATTTTTAAAAGTAGAAATATTTGAACAGATAGAATTTTTCAATTTTTCAATTTCTTCTTTTAATTTTTCATTTTCAAGTTTTATTTTATCAAAATCTTCTATAAGACATGATTTTACTAAAATTATTTTTATTTCTACATTTTCTTTTTTAATTTATTAATTTTACTTTTTAATTTGTAGATAGAATTTGCCATAGATTTAAGTTCAAAATAAAGTTGATCAGGAGGTAAGAGGCATACCTCACTTACCATATCAGACTTGAAGCCTGACTCTCCCCCTACTTCGCTGCATTCATCTGAGGTCACTCCCCCTTCATCGATGTTGGGTTCTGATGTACTTTGTCCTCCATAGCTTGCCATCAGCGCTATCTCGGCATATTCTTATATCTCAGACTCAGATGATGAACTATCGTCCCAAGTAGCTTTTAGATTCTTGTGCTTCTTGGATATCTTGACTTTGTCCTTCTTGAGTTATGGGCAATCCTCTTTTAAGTGTCCTTCTTTTTGACACTGGTAGCAACGGACCCTTCTTCTATTTCTTGGATTCTTCTTATTCTGCATTTCTTTAAATTTATTAGATCTAATTTTTTTAAAAAAAAAATTGCTTACCATATAGGCTTCTTGATCTTCTTCTGAATCTAACTCAGGTTCATCCTTCTTGGTTGCATTTAGCGTCATAATCTGGCTTGATTCCTTTGTTGTCCCTGCACATCAGGTTTCATGTAATTCAAGAGTAGAAAATAATTCCTCTAGGGTACTTACCTCCAGGTCCTTTGAAATGTAGTAGGCGTCAATGATTGACGTCCATTCTGGAGTTCTGGGAAAAGCATTGAGTGCATAGCGTATGATGTCCCGGTAGGTTATCGTTTCACCGAGATTCTCAAGTATGGTAATTAACTCTTTTACCTTTGCGTGTAGATCGGCTACTTTATCACCTCTTTGCAGACGGATACTCGTCAGTTTGTTCTGAAGTATATCTCTCCTTGCGAGTTTGGCTTTGGATGTCCCGTCGTGGAGTTCTAGGAATTTTCCCTAGAGTTCTTTGGCCGACGAGTAGCTTCCGATGCGGTTGACTTCTTGAGGCGGTAGCATGCTCACCAAGTGATATTCCACCTTATCCAAAGGCTCTCTTCTTTTTCCACTTTATTCTGATTCGTAGAAGCTACAAAACCATATTTTATAATTAGACAAATTTCGAAATTGGTTTTCAAAAATATCTCCATACGACGCTTCCAGTGTGCGAAGTCCCCCTTGAATTTTGGTGGAACGATGCTTGGCCCGACCATTGGTTGCTTGCTTCCGTCGGCGGTGTTGGACCCCGTGGTAGTTTTGATGTGATCAACCAAGTTGGTTAGGTCCTGCTGTGTTTGATCCCTGTGTCTGAGTGTGCAGGAGCTTAGGAACACAAGAAGTCGAGCGGAAGACGCAGCTAGCGAGAAGGATGGCACGGGAAGGGAGCCGACGGGCTCGGTGCGTCCGAAGGACGAGAGAGCTGCGGAAGAGTACTCCAGTGGGCATGAAGAGCGTGAGCGGTGTTCGAGGGACGTTAAGCCGGGACGGAAGGCTGCTCGAGGAGAAGGCCGGGAATTGGGTTCAGGTGAGCCCTATTCCGGTTGGCCGCAATCACCCAAAAGAACGGAGCATCGGAAGCTGGAATCTGTGCTGCCAGCTTGGAGGCGCCTCCAGCAGGCTTGGAGGCGCCTCCATCATGAAGGCGCCTTCAACAGGTCAGATTTGACCGTTTGCGTTGCGGATAAAGTTTTATCCGCTGACCGAGCTGGAGGCACCTTGAAACTTGTTGGAGGCGCCTTGGACCCTCAGGATAGACTTTCCAGGAGCTATATAAAGGCCCCTGGAACTAGGAATTTAACAACAACTCAAGCAATCAATCCATAAGCAATTCCTAGCAGTAGTTCTGAGCAATTAGAGTGTAAAAGGCTTCTCCGCCTTCAGAGAAGTAGAATTTTCTTAGTGCGCTTTTCACTGCCCTGGATTAACAAACCTCTTGGTTGTAACCAGGTTAAAACTTCTGTTTCTACTTTTATTTTCTGTCTTTATTATTTTACTACTACATTTATTCTGAGTTGAAATCTGAGGAGAGTAGTTTCATTTTTATTTACAGCAATTCACTCCCCTCTTGCCGGTCTCTGCTGCACCAACAAGTGGTATCAGAGCCTGATCGCCTTAGAAGGACTAACCGCCAACTGAAGCACTACGATCAATACGATGGCCGGAGCGAACATTCATCCCCCGAAGTTCGACGGAGACTTCGCCACATGGAAGCGCAAAATGGAGGTATTTTTTAAAACCGAATTTGACATTCTTTTAATAATGAAATATGGCTATGCAGTTCCGAAAGATAAGGAGGAAAATACCTGGACGAAAAAGGAGCAAGCAGATTTCGTCGCTAACGGAAAGGCTGAGTTCCACCTACTCAGCGTCGGAAGCTACGACTCCGCGAAAGATCTCTGGGAAAAATTCCTGGACCTTCACGAAGGTACTTCCGAAGCGAAGCTAGCGAAGCTAGCGAAGCGGGATATCCTCCGGAACCAGTTAACGAACCTTCGGATGAACCAAGGAGAGAAGGTAGCGCAACTCCAAGCGAGAATCAAGGAGCTGATAACGCAACTAACAAATCTTGGAGAAGAGGTAACCAACTGGGATTCTATCCGATACACGCTCAATGCCTTCCCGAGAACTCCAGAGTGGGCCTCCTTAGTAGATGCGTATTACATCTCTAAGGACCTCGAGGTAAGTACTTTAGAACAATTATTTTCTACTTTTGAACTTCACGAATCTCGAGTTTCAGAACCTAACGGAGCAGAGAAGATAAGTCAGAACATTGCCTTAAAAGCAAAGATGAACAGTTCTGACTCCGAAGCCTTAGTCGACGAATCCGAAGCGGCACTACTGGTAAGACGCTTCAATAAGTTTTTCAGTACTAATAAATTTAAATCGCAGAGGCATCATCGAAAGAAGAGGACGGTTCATTGCTATAACTGCAACGAAGAGGGGCACATCAAAGATGACTGCCCAAAGCTAAAGAGAAAGGAGAGAGAAAGGGAAAAGTCAAAATACAAGAAGCCAGAACCCTCCAAACACAAGAACCTAAAGGCCACGTGGGATGATTCGTCATCCTCCGAATCGGAAGTCGAAGAATTCTCGGGACTAGCACTGATGGCTAACCATCAGAAGAAAGCTGTAGTGAAGGGGGAGCGTCACCAGATCAGGTAAGTAAGGTACGCAATCTAACCCTGAATCAATCTTTTAGATTTATTAAAGCTCTTTCTAGAGAATTAGATAAATTAGAAAAAGAAAATGAAAATTTGAAATCAGAAAATGAAATTTTAAAATTAGAGATTGAAAAATTGAAAATGATGCATGCTTAAAGAAATTTCCAAAGTCAAAAATTAGAATTTATGGTAAATTAAATTGGTATATAAGGAAGCATCAAGGTCAACTTAGGAAAATACCAAGAAACTGTGTACCCCCTAGATTTTTGAATAATCCTGTAGGAAGGAACCTCTATTGGGTTCCAAAATCTATGCTTAATTAATTTTTCAAGAATTAAAAGCTTACAGTGAGAAAATTAAACATTGAAATTTTTTATGGAAGCTTTGTCTAAGGAAGTGGTTGTTGCTCCAATAACCAAGAAAGCCTAGTGCCTCGCCATGACCTGAAAGCTAAAATATTGAAAGAAAATATTTAATTAACTTTCTGAAAAAACATTGAACAAGAATTAAATAATGCTTTGAAAGTTTATCAAATATTGTTAGATTTTTTTTTTTTTTGGAAAATTTATTTTAACTTAGAAATTTTTTTTCCAAAAATTCATTTTTAACTTAGAAAATTTTCAAAACTTCAATCTTACTTGAAAATACTTACGACCCCATTTTTGCTGTGATCAAAGGGGGAGAGAAAAGTACAAGTTTAGGAGGAGTTAGATAAATTTAAAATTTCTTTTATTATTTTTATAAATGTTTAGGGGGAGTTAGACAAATTTAAAATTTCCTTTATTTTTATAAAAAGTGTTACAATTTTACTAATTGCAAAAATTATGTTTAACTTGTTAGTTTAGTAATTTTTCTTTAAAATTACTTTTTATGTCTATTTTAACCCTAACTTGAACTTGGGTTGATTCACATCAAAAAGGGGGAGATTGTTGGACCCCGTGGTAGTTTTGATGTGATCAACCTCTCTCATTTGATCCACGTATGCGAGTGTGGGAGCTAGGAACACAGAAGTCAAGCGGAAGGCAACTAGCGAGAAGGGACGGGAAGGGAGCGGGTGCGACGAGAGGCAAGAGTACTCGGTGGGCGTGAAGAGCGTGAGCGTTTGAGGATGTTAGGGGACGGAAGGCTGCACGAGGAGAAGGTCTGGGTTGGGTGAGCCCTATTGGGTTGCATAATCACCCAAAAGAACGGAGCGTCGGAAGCTGGAAACTGTGCTGCCAGCTTGGAGGAGCCTCCAGCAGGCTTGGAGGCGCCTCCATCATGAAGGCGCCTTCAACCCTGTTGAAGGCACCTTCAACAGGTCAAATTTGACCGTTTGCGTTGCGGATAAAGTTTTATCCGCTGACCGAGCTGGAGGCGCCTTGGACCCTCGGGATAGACTTTCCAGGAGCTATATAAAGGCCCCTGGAACTAGGAATTTAACAACAACTCAAGCAATCAATTCATAAGCAATTCCTAGCAGTAGTTCTGAGCAATTAGAGTGTAAAAGGCTTCTCCGCCTTCAGAGAAGGAGAATTTTCTTAGTGCGCTTTTCACTGCCCTGGATTAACAACCCTCTTGGTTGTAACCAGGTTAAAACTTCTGTTTCTGCTTTTATTTTCTGTCTTTATTATTTTACGTCTACATTTATTCTGAGTTGAAATCCGAGGAGGGTAGTTTCATTTTTATTTACAGCAATTCACCCCCCTCTTGCCGATCTCCGCTGCACCAACAGGCGGTTAGTCCTTCCGAAGCGTCCTCGCCTTGATACCACTTGTTGGTCGCTTTGGAGGCCGACAAGAGGGGAGGGGTGAATTGTCCTAGAAAATAAATTCGACCTTTCTCAGATTTTCAACTAAATAAATAGCACTTGTAATTAAAATAGAAAGAGACAAAAAAAAAATAGACACAACAGAGTTACTTGGTTTGCAATTAGAGGATTGCTAATCCAAGAAAAGTATAGCGCACTATCTGGCGATCTCCTTCAGGCGGAGTGGCCTCTTTACAACGTTGATAGCATAAAAGAAAATGTAGAACTGAAAGAATTGGATTACAAGTGAGTTGTTTGAACTGTGAAAATCAGTGCTATATTTATAGCACTGTTTGGGGTGCCCCGAACAGTTCTAGGCGCCCTAGGGGGGATAAAACTTTTTCCCCTTCGCATGGATCGTGGTTTGATCGCGATCTAGATAAAAGTTTGGTCCGGGCGCCCGGAATGGTTCCAGGCGCCCGGACACCCAAAGTCAACTCTGGTTGACTTTCTCCGTCCGGGACCTCTCCTCCGGTTCAGCTCGCATTAGTCCAGGTCTTCTGCTCCGGCTCTGCTAGCTTGGGTGATCTCGGCCATCCGAAATAGGGCTCACCCGAACCCAACTTCTGGCCTTCTCCTCGAGCAGCTTCCTTCCCGGTTTCTCATCCCTCAAACGTCACGTACGTTCTTCTCGTCCACCGGTGTACTCTTCTGCGATCACCTCGTCCCTCGAACGCACCGAGCCCATCAGCTCTCTCCCCGTGTCGTCCTTCTCGCTACCCGCATCTTCCGCTCGACTTCCTGTGCTCCTAAGCTCCTGCACACTTAGACACAAGGGTTAAACTAAACAGGACCTAACTTAATTTGTTTGATCACATCAAAACACCTTGGGGTTCCAACATGTACTTCTTTGAGGTTGTGAGGGGCCAACATGGTTTGAAGGGCTTGGATCTGTTGGTGCGGCGGGGGCCGGCAAGAGGGGGGTGAATTGCTTACAAAATAAATAACTCCTTCTCGCTCTTTTGATTTGGTTAGCAACACAATTAAAATTGAAATAATAAAACTAAACTAAATAACTAAAAAAAATTAAGAGGCCAGAGTTTTACTTGGTTACAACCTACGTGGTTGTTAATATAAGGTAATGAAAGGCACTAGAAGATCTCCTTCGTTGCCGGCAGAGAAGCCTCTTACAATCATTGAAAAGCTCAAGAAAATGCTAGGAAAGAGTTAAAAGAGTTGTAGTTTAAATTGTTGATTATTTCCTAGCTCCAAGGGTCTTTTTATAGCTCCTAAAAAATTCTATCCGAAGATGGAAGGCACCTCCAAGATGGTCCAAGGCACCTTCTATCAAATAAGTTTTATCTATCGAAGATAAAACCTTATCTTCACTACCGTTCACTGGAAAGCACCTTTATGGGCTGGAAGGCATCTTCGTACTGTTCATCGAGGGCACCTTCCAAGCCATGGAAGGTGCCTTCCAATAGGCAGATCAAGTCCATAGCTAATTTCTTTGCGTGGGTGATGCTCCGATCAACCGAAGTTAAGCTCACCCAAACCCAACTCTGACCTTCTCCTTGAGCAGCCTTCCTCCCAGGCTTCTTGTCCCTCAAACTGTTGTGTGCATCCTTCTCATCCACTAGTATACTCTTCCCCATCACCTCGTCCTTCGGATGCACCGAATCCGTCGACTCCCTTCCCGTGCAATCCTTCTTGCTAGCTATGCCTTCTGCTCAACTTCTTGTGTTTCTAAGTTCCTACACATTTAGACACAAAGATCAAATACACACAGGAGCTAACTTAACTCGATTGACCACACCAAAACTACCTCGGGTACTTAAAATCTCGTCCTTTTTGATGTGCATCAACCCGAGTTAGAGTTAGGGAAAAATAAGACATAGAATTTAACAAGATGAAAAAAATTAAAATTTTGTTATGGAATTTTGTTAAGTATAAAATTACAAAAGTACCCCTCCACCTAAACTCAAACTCTAAATTCTCTCCCTTTGATCACATCAAAATAATGGGAAAGAAAGCATAACAATTAGATAAAAGTTACAAAAAAATAAGTTTAATACTTAGAAAATTTTTGAAAATATTTTCTTCAAATTCAAAAATAGTATATGAATAGGAAAAAGAAATTTTTCACGGAAAATATTTTAAGGATTTTAGCATAAATAAAATATTTTGTATAAAAACATAATTTTTGAAAAATAAATTTTAAAAATAGATTTTTTTCCCAAATAAATCTCTTAAATTTTTCTAAGTATTAACAATAGAATGTATAACTAAAGAAAAATTAAATTTTTTAAAAAAATAGGTTTTCAAGAAATTTTTGTTTTAAAAATAAGTTTTTAGGTAAATAATCCATAGAAAATTTATTATTTGTCATTAAATTTCAAGAATAATTTTACAGATAGAGAATCAATTTTTTTATTACAAAAAAAATGAATAAAAAATTATAAGGAAAACTCACACGAAAAATATTTTAAACATATAACATTTATTTTTAAAAATAAATATTCAAAAATAATATTTCTATCCTAAAAATCTGACTAATTTTTCTATATATTCAAAATGTAATGATAAGTATATAAAAAATTAGGTTTTTCAAGATAAGTTTCTGAAAAAAATTTAAATTTTAAATTATTATTTTTCAATCAGGAAATAAACGAAAATTATTTAATCAATGAAAAATCATAAAAAAAATTATATGAACAATTATATATTGCTGTAATGCGAAAAAAAATTAGCAAAAATTATGGAAATTAAGTATGAAATTAATTTTATAAGAAAAATTAAAATACATGCATAATCATTTATTTATACTAAGTAAAATTTGGGGACCCAAAATAAATTTTTACCTACTGGTTAACAAGAAATTTCTTGGGTACATATGTTTGTGATACTTTTCTAATTTGACCCTTATGAAATTTAAAGTACCAACTTAGGCTTTTATAATTTCTTGAATTATTGGATTAACACATGCAGAAATTTTTTCAATTCGATCCTTCAATTTTTCATTTTCATCCTTTAGTTTTTCATACATTTCTAATGGACATGAGTGTGCTAAAATTACTCTCAAGTCTAAAATTTCCTTTTTAAAATTATTATTGTAAAATACGACACCTAAATATAACCTTAAGGGAATTTTTATAAATTTTCTAGAAATTTTTCAGAGCTCGTATGACGAGTTTAAGGGGGCAATTACAGGATCACGGGAAAGTCTATTTAAGCTACCACATTTAAACGAGGAAAAGTTGAATTTCTCTTTTCTTTTCTTTTCTTTTCTTTTCCCGTGCCCTTACTTCGCCCGATTCCTCTCCCTTTCTCCCCTCTCGCGACGCCGAGCCACCGCCGAACCCAATCATCTTCCCAAAACTGCCGGCCGACCCCTCTTCCTCTTCTCCCTCACGTACAAAACTGTCGGCAAGGGAAGCTTCGAGTCCTCCCCTTTTTCCTCTTCGTCGTCGATTTCTCTTCTTCCCCATTCCTCTTCCCTTCTCCTGATCTCTGCCCTAGCCTCTCCATAGTTCCCGCCTTTCTTCAAATCTCCAGTCACCAGCCACCGGAGCGCCAACAACTTCCGACTCACTGTCGATCAGGACTACCATAACCTTCACCCTCCTTCTTGTGTCGCCCTCGGTCGCCAAAGCCGACAGCAGTTGCCCGCTATCGAGCGCCATCTGATTTCTGCCGTCTGTGCCTTAGTTTTGTCCGGTGCCACCGGATCAGGTCGGTGCCACCTCATCGCCGATGGGAGTGCATTAAGGACTCCTAGGTTGACGCCCTAGTGCCATCATCAGAGTGGATCTTGGTCACCGACTTTAGATTTTCGACTGTGAACACCAAGTGCTCACTAGGGAGCAGAGTTGAGTACTAGATTTCATCTCAGTGGCTTGCTAATCTGCCTTGGAGATTTATTTTGGTTGCTACCATAGAAGCCACAAGGTTCCAGCAGCACCTCGTCGAATCCTTGGTCCTCACAGGCAGTTAGAGGAAGAGGTAAGGTGCACAGATTGTTCTGGAATTAGGTTGTTGTTGGTTGTGATGATTTCTTGAGTTCCATTTTGATCTGGACAATGGAATGCAAGGTGTTTCTTGGTTTTCAGCAACTACCCCTATTCCGGCAGCAACTACCTGGCTGTGGATCAACAAGAGTGGTTTGGTGAATTGAGGTAAGGTGTAGAGAAATTATTTCTCTTGTTGTAGTGTACACAAATTTGAAGCTGGGAAAGGCTAGGAATGAATTGTACTAGAATTTACTTAAGTTTAGGTTGATTAAGTATAGATTTAAATCTAAATGGAATAATTAGGGTTAAGAAAACTAACCCTAGTTGACCGTTCAGATATATGTAATTAGGGTTAAATTATGGATATAATCTAAGCTTTGGATTTGACCCGAGTTATGTAGCTAATCGAGGTTTAATGAATGAATTAGGGTTTGTGGTAAATAATAATTTGGATTAGCTATTTGATATATATGGGAGTAGCTAAATTAAATGTGTTGTTATAGGACTCTGATTTGCGACGAGTTGCCTTACGTGGGATTACCTTTGGCACACACTATATTGGAGGCAGGTACCTTGACTTATCTTTTAGATATTGTCATTTGATATGCATAGTAGATTTTAATGAGTAGTAATAATTATGTTATATCTGCATCTATATGTCATTGCTTGATTCCTTCAACACGCTTATTTATTACCTGTTTTGCATCCATTACCCTCTTGATTATTTATGCTCATAGAGGTAGTGGCATACCATGCCCTATGATATAATGGACTAGACATTTACCATATATGATATGTGTACCTAGATCTTCTTATTTGAGCCATTTATTTTTGGTACATGTTTTATGGAGGTAGATATGGTCAGGATTTACATGCTTAGTGGCATGCACCATATTGCATGATTGCATGCTAAGGGATTGACAGCCCCATTATTGTTGAGCTCATTGCCAGTTACATGGATCTGCACACACAACCACTCATAGATTAGTGGTATATCAAGCAGGGTGTGTGGGAGTTTGCTCTGTCAATGCTCCAATTGTCCACTCATGGGTAGTGTGACACATCGTGGTAGTACGACAGGGGTCCCTCCTCTGGATTGTCTTAGGGGGATGAGAGCATTGAGCTCCCTGACTTATGATTTGGGTAGGAGGATAGGTGTACTTCGACAGTATCCTGTCCACTCGGTCACTCATCAGGAGCAGTGATGGCAGAGTGCACAGTTTCCATAGCCCTACCCACTCGGTCTCACCATCGTGTGTGAGATGACTGACTAGCATCAGGGGTGACTATGTCATTTGCATCATATGCATGGATTACATTTATTGTTTGTGTTTGATGCACTTTGTTTGCTGCATATTTGGTGGATGCATATGATTGACATGCATACAGGAGATATGATATTTTCGGTCTAACGACCTTATTATTCTTATAGGAGGTTCTGGTGAGTACAGCTTCTCTCATTCCTTTCAGTTTTGCATTTTCCATTATTATTCTAGGAGACTATACGCATAATTGTTACTATTGGTTATTTCTTACTATGCATGTCAGCTTGGTATCCGCTAAGTGTTGGACTCACCCTGTTGATTATTACCATTTCAGGTTGAAGCTGTCAGGAGGTTCCAGTCGTTAGTCCCCACCCTGAGTCACGATGATTTTCTATCTTTGGACTTTTGGTTTCCTTGTTATGTTCCTATATACTTATGATGTGTGGTTGTACTCGAGGATTTTTATATCGAGTTTTGGTCTACTGCCTTTGTTTTCGGCTGCGTTGGATTTTGTTATGGGTTTAAGTTTTTCGTAGTATTAGTGGAGTAGGTTTTATTTAAATAAACTGTGTGGTTGTGTCAGCCAGAGGCTGAGTTAATATAAACTGCGTGGATTGTTAGTTATTTTTATTGTTATTGTTTCGACCGTGTTGGCCGAGGTTTGTGTGGCTCTAAGGGCTTTGTAGATGAGTTCCATATTGTCACCCGTATAGGGAAGATGCTGCAAGAAATTTCCTCTGGCAGGGACTCCCCTGGGGCGTGATAATTATTTTGTGATTTTAATTTGCATAATGATTTAGACATGGATTTAATACCTTCATAAAGTTTATTTGGAGGACATAAGTATACCTCACTTACCATGTCAGCTTCAAAATTTGACTCTCCCCCTTCACTGGTGCTTTCTTCTGAAGTGGCTTCTCCTTTGTTGATGCTCTCCTCTTGGTGGCTTGTCATCAGTGCTAGTTTGACATATTCTTCAACTTTGGACTTTGATGATGACTCGTCCTGTGTTGCCTTTAAGTTGTTGTGCCTTGATTTGGTTGGTTCTTTCTTCTTCTCCTTCATTTTTAGCTTTGGAAAATCATCCTTGATATGCCCTTCTTTATTGTTGTTGTAGCATTGAACTTGTCTTTTATTCCATGTAGACTTCTTAGCCTGAGACTTATTGAATTTATTAGTTTTAAA
Organism: Zingiber officinale; assembly: GCF_018446385.1. Lineage (NCBI taxonomy): Eukaryota > Viridiplantae > Streptophyta > Magnoliopsida > Zingiberales > Zingiberaceae > Zingiber > Zingiber officinale. Next base: position 71,407,775 of record NC_055995.1, read on the forward strand.
ATTTTTTGAGAATTTTCTTACCACATAAGCCTTTTCATCTTCGTCGAAAGAAGTGACATTATTTGACTTTCCCCTTCTTGTGTTCAGTGCGATATTATTGTTTGGCTCCTTGCTCTTTCTGATTCATGCACATCTAGATTTGTGTAGTTCAAAGGTAGAAATTTTTTTTTCTAAACTATTTACCTCTAGGTCTTTGGACATATAGAAGGTGTCTATAATCGACGTCCATTTAGCAGTTCTCGTAAATGCATTCAGTGTGTACCTTAATGAGTCTTGATTTGCTATCTTTTCTCAGAGATTCGTGAGTCCGGTGATTAGTTCTTGAATTTTCGAGTGTAGATGTGTTTCACCTTCTTCCATCCGGAGGTTCGTTAGTTGGTTCTGGAGCAAGTCCCATCTCGCGAACTTTGCTTTAGATGTTCTTTCATGTAGCTCCAGGAACTTCTTCTAAGGTTCCTTTGCTGATTCGTAATCTCCGATCCGATTTACTTCCTAGGGTAGAAGTACCCTTAATAGGTGGAACTGGCCCATTCGTTTACTACGAAGTTAGCTTGATCTTTGTTGGTCCACTAGTACTCTTCTTTTTCAACTTCTTGTTGGTCCTTGGGGGCTACAAAATCATATTTAATTATTAAGAGTAATTCAAATTTTGTTTAAAAAATACCTCCATGCGTTATTTTCATATTGTGAAATTTCCCTTGATTTTCGGCGGATAGATGCTCAATCTGGTCATCGTTTTAGTGCTTCAGTCGATGGTTAGTCCTTTTAAGACGTTCTAGCTCTAATACCACTTGTTGGTACAGCGGGGGCTAATAAGAGGGGGTGAAGTGCCTACAAAATAAATAACTCCTTCTCGCTCTTTTGATTTGGTTAGTAGTACAATTAAAATAATAATAATAAAACTGAACTATATAACTAAAAATAATTAAGAGGCTAGAGTTTTACTTGGTTATAACTTAGGTGATTATTAATCTAAAGTAGTGAAAGACACTAAAAGATCTCCTTCGTTGCAGGCGAATAAGCCTCTTACAATCGTTAAAAAGCTCAAGAAAATGCTAGGAAAAAGTTACAAGAATTGTAGTTCAGGTTGTTGATTATTTCCTAGCTCCAGGGGTCTTTTTATAGCCCCTGGAAAATTCTATCTGAAGTTGGAAAGGCGCTTCCAAGATGACCCAAGGCGACTTCCATCAGATAAGTTTTATTCGTCGAAGATAAAACCTTATCTTCGCTAATGGTCATTGGAAGGCCCCTTCTATGGCATAGAAGGTTCCTTTATACTGTTCATCGAAGGTGCCTTCCAAACCATGGAAGGCACCTTCCATAAGGTAGATCAGCTCCTTAGCTGGCCTCTTTGCATGGGTGATGCTCTAGACAATCGGAATTGAGTTTATCCAAACTCAACTCCGACTTTCTCCTCGAGTAGCCTTCATCCTCGGCTTCTCATCCCTCAGACCGTCGCACACGCCCTTCTCATCCGCTAGTATACTCTTTAGCAGTACCTCATCCTTCAGATGTACTAAGCCCGTCGACTCTCTTCCCGTGTCATTCTTCTCGCTAGCTGTGTCTTCCACTTGACTTCTTGTGTTCCTAAGTTCTTGCACACTTAGACATAAGGATCAAATACACGCAGGACTTAACTTAACTTGGTTGACCATATCAAAACTACCTCAGGGTACTTACAGAATCTTCTTGGGATTAGCCTCAATTCCTCTCTCAGTCACCATGTACCCAAGGAACTTTTCACTTTTGGCCTCAAATAGACACTTACTCAGGTTGAGTTTGAGCCCGTATCGCCTTAGAGTATCATACATTTCTTCAATGCCCGCAATCAAGCTCTCAGCCTGAGTAGTTTTTATTAGGATGCTATCCACATACATTTCGATGTTCCTCCTGATTTGGTGTTCAAACACCCAATCCATGAACTATTGATAAGTAACTCATGCATTCTTCAGTCCAAATGACATAACCGTATAACAAAAAGTACCGATAGAGGTGATGAAGCTAACATTTTCTTGATCCTCTAAAGCCAAAGGGATTTGATGATACCCTTGGTAGGCGTTCAACATATATATCCCATGGTTGAGTCCACCAATTCGTCGATGCAGGGTAGGGGTAACAATCTTTTGGGCAAGCTTTGTTAAGGTTCTGAAAGTTGATGCAGATCCTCCACTTGCCCTCTGGTTTGGACACTAACACCACGTTGGTCAACCAAGTCAGGAATTGGACTTCCTGGATGTGCCCCACATTCTTTAGTTCTTGATCTCCACTTGGATCATCCCTAGGGCAGCTTATTAGTTAGAGCCCTAGAACCAATCATTTGATGATTGTTGTATGGGCTCATTGTATCATATTCTTATGTATATAAAGACATTTGTTTATGGTTATTATACTTGCTTGTATTGGTGCCAAATAACTAAGTATAATAGCGTCCTTGAGTAGAAGGTTCTTACCTATATCAATCGATTGGTTGAATCGATAGTGAGATGATATAGGGAACACTACTCTTAATCATTCCTAGTCAAGTATTAACATTCAAGGACAATGTTAATGCGACGAGACTAGCATGTAGGTCAACTCGATGACTTGATCTCACAAGTCATGGATATAGAGATATCAAGTTGACACATGGGTATGCATTGGAGAATGTATACTGAATGACCCGCCATGAGAAAGTATCATGGATCGTTATATGAGTGTCATATACTTTCTCATGTGGCTATTAGTATGACTATTAGTCCTTGGACCGAAGTCACCATGGTTCCCTACATAAGGAGTTGCATACTTTGGCTTCGTCAAACGTCACCCGTAACTGGGTGAACTATAAAGGCGATTACTGGGTATGTAACAAATTATGCAGAGGGATGTGAGTGATGTAGATGGGATCTATCCCTCCTATATGACGGGAGTGACATCATTATTCTTGATAGAGTGAGACCACTAAGTGCATGATCATGCCCAAATGAGTCAATATGAGATATTGAGCTCATTTGATTATAGTGAGTCTACTTGGAGTTCAAGATTTAGATTGATTAGAGGATGGCACGGTCTATGCCTCAAGTTAATCAATCTAGATGTCAAGGATAGAAGGACAATATCACATATTGTGAAGAGTCACAATTAGTAGTCACAAGGTGATGTTGGATCTCAACATTCTTGTAACTTGGGTAGTAATGATGTGTTGCTAGATACTGATAAGCGTAGAATCTTGTCACATCCGCTTATCAAATTATATAAATATATATTTCACTGAACCCCTTAATTTCACAATAACGTTGTAGTAACGAGCCCAGGATCGATCCCGAGGAACCAACAGTAGAATGTAATTTAGGATTGTCTTTTTTTATTCCTATTTTTGGGATTTTAACATATAAATGGGGGTTTTAAAGCTTGAATTTAAATCTACAAAGGAAAACACAGCAGTAAAGAAATTAATCTAATGCACAAATAAAACCTACCTATGTGCCAATAATTAAATCTTAACGCATTGTCACTCCTACATTGAGATTAAATTATTGACACACTTAAACTAAGGAATGAAATACAAGATGCAAATAAATCTGATCTACAACACCAATTAAAACTCTAGCTTGAATTTAAACTCTAAACACTTAACCAAGCAACAAATTAAAATTAAACTAAGCTTCAACAAGGAAAGAAATGCTAACTACTTGCATAAAAATATAACAAAACATAAAAGTAATCTGTTCTAAGTTACAAAACAATAATAAAAGTGAACTAAACCCTAACCAATCCAATCTCACAATCAATCTCACCAAACTTCACACTCAAGCCGTCACACAAGAGGCCAAAATCGAGACCACCCAATTTCGGACCTCAGTGGAGCATCTAAGCTGCAAATCAATTCGAGTAATGCTCACAAGTGCCAGCGGACCACCCCCGACACGCTGGAAACAACCCGAACCCAAGAAAATGCCGAAAATCTGGAAATCTGCCATCCTTGACCTCTGAATCTGGAATGGGAGCTACGGATTGCGAATTGTGGTCGGATGAAGCTCAACAACGCCGGAGGACCACCGCCTAGCGTTTCTGATGGGAATCGGAGCTCAGATTTGGAAGAACACCTCCAAATCTGAGGTGAACAGAGGTATCGAAGAAATGGAGATTGTGCCGGAGGGAACACCCAAATCGGTTCCAGAGAATCGGGATGAAGCTTCTAGGACGTCCTTCACCGAGGTTGAAGCTCGGGAGAATGATCGGAGAAGAGAAAGGGGCTGAAATCCGGAGAAAACCGCGCCGGGGCGAAGCTACTGTGCGTGGAGGAATCGACGAAGCAGAAAGAACACTGTAGCTTATGTTTTGAATCTGTTCCAGATCTGAACGGACGGCTGGGATCAATTTGGAGCTAAATCAACGGTGAAAGTTTGCCCAAAATCCGATCTGAAGGTATTGATCTTGCTCTAGGGTCTGGATCTACCCTCCCGTAGGTCGGATCGATCAGATCATCACTGGATGGCCCAGATCTGCCGATCTTCAATGAACGGACCAGATTAATCCGGCTGGATCAATGGCTGGATGAACTCAGATCTGGATCAAAACTTCTGGATCTTCATCAATGGCTTAGATCTGCTCCCCATTAGGTTGGATCGGCCAGATCTTCAACGGATGATTCAGATCTATCCTATTCTTGATAAACGGCCCAAATCGACCCAAAGCTTGATCTTGTCTTTTGAACTCCGATTCGAGCCCAATTCCGGTCCAAATAGATCCAAATCTAAGATCCTTTGATGCCTACAAAATAAGAATCAAATATTAGCATCAAATAACACCAAAAATAATATAATTTACAATTAAGTCCAAAATCTATGCAATGCACAAAAATGTAATGTAACCATGATTTAAACTATGAAACCAATATCAAAACCATACATAAATGAATCAAAATAATGCAGTAAAATCATGGTTATCAAATCCCCCACACTTAGCCTTGAACGTCCCGTGCAAGTAAAGAAAACTAAAAATCATCTCCATAGAAAATTCCCTAGCAATACCTAGAAGATAGTAAAAGGAATTTAAGCAAGATCATCTAAAGATCACAAACAATCATGAATACAATCCAAACAATAATCAGTAGGTATGGTAGTTTCAATCCAATTGACAAATAAGCAAGTTGCACTCTCACAAGGGATTTACCTATTCTAACTCTCACACTCAAACATGTGTATAAGTGGAGCTCACTCAATGCAACTCACAACATTTCACTACCATAAGCTTGCTTATTTTCTAATTCTCCACCACTATAAACATAGCATACATAAATCAAAAGGATTTTATCAACAAGAATAATTGAAAATGGAGCAATAAGAACAATTTAAGTGAATGAAGTGGCAAAGGAAAAGGCTTAAATGAAGAAAATGAGAGAATGAGAGTATGGGAGGAATATACTTGATGAGTTGACCAATTTGATGTATAAAGAGTTGTATACCATTTGTTTTAACCAATTCAAAGTATCAAGCTAACCTCCCATTCAATTTGATAGCAAACCGAAAATCTTGATACTCTTCCTTCACACTTGATACTCTTGATTTGCCAACAAAAATTTTCCTTTACACTGTTTTCCACTTCAATTTCAGCAATTTGAAACAAAAACAAACTCACATTAGCTAATGGAAAATAGCTCCCTCCCCCACACTTAAAATATTGCCCGTCTCGGACAATAAAACAAATCTTGCATTCAGAAATTTGATACTTTCCTTGTCACTTTCTTCGTCTTCCTTCATTCTTCAGATTTTCCAACTCAAGTTATAAAGATATCATGATACAACATTCAGATTCATAATAAGCTCTTCACTGATTAAGAAATCCCATTTAGCATTGAATTCTGGATTTAACAGCATATAGGTTTTGCACTAATCATGCACTTGGTGAATGTTTCTACAATTCTGCAATTCAGCACTTCTATTTTGTTTACAACCACTTAATCTAACTAACTATAACCAAATCAGCATGCCCATAATGTGAATATCATTGAAATCATGAAATTAGAAACAAAATTTTCAGAACCTTGAAATTCTGTTCATAAGGATTTGAATGCAGCAACTTCTTCAGTTTTCAGCAGTCACTGAAACTCCCCTGTTATTTGAAACTTTTCCCAGCAGCAAGGTCAATTAGCAATAACCAACACTTGTATAATTCAAACAAAGCACTTTATCTCCAATAGGTTCTAAATATGAACCTTCATACCTGAACAATTCCTGAATCCAGATTCAACTTCAGTTTTGCCATTCTGCACAGCCACTGCTTAGCCTATTTCTGCACATTCTGGTCTTTGTACCAATTGCCACTGCTTAGCCTCAAGAAACTTCAATACTTCTTTATCTTGCCTCTTCAAACACTTTAAAATGCAAATCTGAAAGCTTTCCATATCCCAGCAACTTTTACTCATCACAATTCTCTTCCTAAATTGGCACAAAATCCCCAATTCATTTCAGCAGAATTCTGCATTTACCACTTCAAAAACATGCAGTGAAGTAACCAACAAACAGAGTAAAACCTACTGTTCTGTTCACAGCAGAATTTCAGCTCAAATTCATTCTCAAACAGATAAGGAACAAAAAGGTATCAAAAGAGAATTCGTGAATATCAGAAATTTGCATATGCAGATATTGTTTTCAGAAATCAACACTGCTTTGTGGAGATTCCAACTTCAAGCTTGATACCATTTCTTTCCATAGCTTCACCCTGTGTTCACTTACAGCAGCAACAGATTCAACTTAACAGGATCTGAACTTAAGTTCCCAGATTCTGCAACAAAGTCAATTCTGTAAAATTTTCCATCAAGTGTAGCTCTAGAAGGTAACTTATTCGACATTGAATCAAAAGAACTTTGAGTTCCATCCATTTGGATTAGAGACATGAAGAAAACTTAGGCACAAAAAAACTGCAAAATCAGTAACCAGACACACTAGCTCAACTTCTAATTTACTGCACACTGCAGTTTCAGCAATTATTTTCCTGCTGATCTCACTTAAAAATTCAAGCTTCAACATTTATATTCTTCAATTAACTGTCTCATCCACTTCATCATTTCAAGCTTGACCACAATCTACTCCAATTTGGAAACTCAGCTAAAACAAAACTACAGAAATCCACTTCATCATTTCAATTCAGTTTCAGGTTTCCAAATTCTAGAATTCTGTTTCACTTTAAATTTACCGCATTCAGCTCAAACTTTGCTGTTAAATCTCTATGAATTATGGCATTCAATTACTCACTAACAATTAACTTGAATTCAATTCATTTGGCTAAAAACCAAATTCCAAAAATTGGCACAGAATACTGCCCAATGAATAGAATTCAGCAACTTCATTTGGTTTCCAGCAACTTAAAATTTCTGCATCTCTGCATTTACTAGCTTCTGCATACTTCTCTCTGATATGATTTCTGATGAAAAGCTGATACAAACTTGATACACTTTTAAATCTGAATTTTGTTTGCTTCATTCTACAGTTTACAACATTTCAGCCTTTTGCCATTGTTCTTTCATGTGTCTTGAACTCGTGTTCCTTGGTTGGCAATTTCTGCAAATTCATGTTCATTGTTATATTCCTGTCAACTCCATTGTTATTGAACTAAGTTCATGCCATTATCTTCATACTCCTGCATTTCTATAATTTCAGCTTTCAGCCATCAAGTGAAGGCTCTATCTCTGAAATTCTCAGCATTAGACTGGTTTAAATTTTGCTAGCTCAGATTTCTGTACAGCTTCCACCATAGTTTTCCATTTACTTCTAGGTCTTGGCACAACATTGATACTAAGTTCATTTCCTGATTCTGCCATTGCAAAAATTTCAGAACCCAATAACATTATCAACTACTGCTCACCATTTCCAGCCTTCTTCCAATTCTTCCTTAATCCTTCTGTGTCACAGCAGAAATAGCTTAGTAAAATCTTCATCAAGAATCACTTCCGGAATTCAGACTCATAAAGAACTCCAAAGGTTTGAACTTCCCAAAAGGATTCAGAAATAAGACTGATAAATAAACAATCAATTCCCTCCAACAATCTAGTTCTGCACTTATAAAACTTTCCAATTCCTTAACTGAATTAAAGCTATAACCAATCAGAAATTCTAACTGTTAAACATTCCAAAGCTTTTGAGTCAATAACAGATTAGCTTCATGGAACAAATAAGACATTACATGATATCCGCAACAAATACTGCAGTAACAACTACTTGCAGCCCAATATTGACTTAAATTCTGAATACACATTCATTATAGTTGCCCCTGCATTGGCACAAAAACTGTAATTCCTGCACTTCTGCATTTCTGAATTTCTGCACTTCAGCTTTTCAATGACCAGCGAATTGCAGTGAAATCTTAACACAAAACATGCTGATACATCAGTTCCAGCATTTCGAGCTCATTACAATTCTCTTCCCAAATTCTAGATTCATAATGCTCAGATTTCCAGCAGATCAACATTACTGCTTCCAGTTTCGAATAGTTGCAATTTCCTTCAAATTTTCAGAGTTTATGTTACATTCTGAAGTGCTTCATGAATTGAATAATACTCACTAATTGAATTTCGAATTCTGGCCTCAATAATCAGATTCCAATAGCTACAAATTCTCACTGTATCATTTCTATTACTGATTTCCCTGCCTTGTTTCAGTCATTCTTAGCTCCAAATTCTGATACAGAGTTATGAGAAGTCATGGAACATTTCTGATATACATTTTTTAAAGGCTATAGCATAACTCATGAGTAACAATGCCAACCGAGTGCTCAGATTCAAGCATTCCAAAACCTTTTTCACCCTATGTCTTCAAATAGCTTGAGTGTATCACCAAAGTATCAAGTCTCAAAATTCAAAGTCATTGGAGCTTACTCTTGACATGATCAAGCTCAGATAATGGTTAAGTTTAGCACAGAATACTAAGACACATTCATTTAAAACAGAATTTTTCAGATTAAACACCTCCTAAAATCAGCCCTTCCTCAACCCTTTTGTGTTACAGCAGAAAGAATTTTCACCAGAACAAAATTTGGTGTTACTAAGCCCTTTTGAAGCTGAATCCTTCATGACTCAATGCCAAAATTTCCTTGGATTATGAATGCTGAAAATTGGCCAAACAGAGCTAGCATGTAGATTCTGTACCCAACAGATCGTTTGCAAAAATCAGCTTCAATTTTCAGGATTGTTCAATTCTGCAGTATTCTCACAGAATTCTTAATTTCAGATTTGTACACTTGATATGATGCTACTGCTTCCTCACTCCAAGCCTTAAACTCAATTAGTTTCAGCTCTAACAATCAGCATTTGTATCAATTCCTTTACTTGAACAAAAGCAACCATTAGCATAGTGAAAAGCTTTAGCATAGTAAATGCAATTTAGAATATCAGTTCCGGAAATTTGATGCTCATAGTTAAAGGAATTTTGCTTGAAACAAGAAGAATTAAAAGGTATTATTCAAATGGTATTATTCACTTCAGATCTAATCTGATAAGGACATATAGAACCGAACAAGTTGGGTGCCATGTCAGTAGCAACATTCCGGAAATAAACTTCTCCATGAAATGAAATTGCATCTCTGAATTTCTGTGCATTTCAGATTAAAATCACTGATTTCAGGGGCCAAATTCAGCCCTGCAAAAAATGGACAGAATATATAAAGGACATCAAAGGCTGAAATACCATTTGTTACTGTAAATCCCAAAGATTCTCTTAAACTTCTCACTTGTTTACATTTTATTCCTGATTTTTGATACCCTTTTGGCACAAGGATTCGGCACAGCTGTCAAGCCAAAGAGCTTAGAGTGAAACTGCCTTTAATGAATTCTGGATAGCCCTGCCTCCTTCAATTAGAATGAATTCAGAAACACATTTTAAGAAAGTAACTTCGAATTCCAGAAAAGCAATTCAAAATTTAGCTCCTCTTCTTCTCTTGTTATTGTAACTAGCACTTAATACCACACAACTGAAGGTATGCATCTCAATTGGACTAAAAGAAAACCAAATCAAACTTCATTTGTGAACAAAACTATGTAAAGACTTTGCATGTGCTGAAATCTTTCTTTTAACTTCCGGCCTTCCCTTTTAATCTCCCAAAGGATTATCTTCTAAACACTGCTCCGATTCATTTTCAGAATCTAATTGAACTCAGCTCTGCCCAATTCAGAATTTCAGAAACACGCAAAGATTTGGCTCAATTCAGCATTCCATTTCTGATTCTTTGAATTCTTTTAACACAAAAGCTAAGCTTTACATCAAATTAAATTCTGCCGAATCAGATTTTGCAAATCTAAAACTTGAAACAGATGATTGAATTCAAAAATGCAAGTCTAGATCTTGAAAGGTTTCCTTCAACAAGGACAAAATTTGAAAATTCATCCATTTGCTCAATTCACACTCAACACCTCCCCCACACTTAAATCTTTGTTCATCAAGTCAATCCAACTCATCAAGATAGTAACCAAAACCCTCAATGAAAAAGAAATACAAGCAAAGTTTATCAAGAATCAGAATGCTAGATGAGAATGTATAAAGAAAATTGTGAGGAAAAGAATTGGAAAGTATGAAGGGAAACACAATTGACAAAATCCTCAATTTCCATGCACACAAATGCTATTGTGACTTTGAAAAGAAACTAAGCAAGTTCTAGAGTTCAATTGCTATGAGCACATGCCACACAAAAGAAAATATAATAGTGTATAGGCTTAAAGTGGACCTCACTAGGTATTTTTATGCAATCAAGCTAAATTGATCAAAATGGAATCCACTACCAAATTAACTAATATCATGCAAGAAAAGCATCCAATCATATTAAATGACCTAAAATTGATGATCAAATTTAAAACAACTTTTACCATCTTAAAAGTATCACTAAACAATTCATGGAGACTTTTATTCAAATGACATGCTATGTATACCAAACTAAATACAAAGTATGAAAATAAAATGCAAATTGCAAAGTATGGAACTAAAGAACGTATAAAGAATTTATTAAAGAAAAACTAAACACAAAGCATGACTCAAAATGCAAGAGAAAGCAAAATTAGAACCAACTCCCCTTTAATTTCCTGGTGGTTGAAGAAGGTTCAAAAGAAGAAGCCACCTCGGAAGTGGATTAATCATGGTTCTACTTAAATTCTTTTATTTCATTTTTCCTTTCAAAATTCTTTCCGGAGGTCGAGGCAGTTCAGTTTAAGCACCCACTCCGGAAGCTTAATTTCTCCTACAACATCAATCAAAGAAAACACCTCCCACACACACGTGGGGTCAAAAGAAAATAGGAGAATATTAGTGTGGGTAAAAGATATATCCAAAAATGCATCACATCTAATAAAATCAATAATTGGTACCTCTATAAAATTTTCTGAAAAATTACACAAAATACTCACCTTGTCATCTTGAGAGGTATCTGGAGTGGTGATTATTACCTCCTTCTCATCAAATAAATGCTCAAACTCCAGTTCTGGCGAATGTTCAACTTCATGTAGTGATTCTTGGATGCTTGGCTCCATAGCACAAGTCTCTACACTTACATCCTCCATTCTTGGTGATTCTTGAGGTAATGCTTCCGGTAAGCATTCCCCTACACTTAAATTATCTTCAAAAACAATACTTGCATCTTCAACAACATCTAAAGCAACACTATCAGTAGAATTAGAAATGTTAACAACTACATCATCATCACAAATAATATTAGAAAATTGTTGTGAAGAAATAGAAGTAGTGTCAGGCCTGACAAGATCTCCACAATCCACCTCTTCACTGACGTTTTGTTTTTGTAACTGATTAATGGATGATGCAATCTGATCTAATTGACTCTGAATGTTCTGTATTCTTGTAAATTGTTGCTCTTGATGCTCTCTCATTTGTTGAATAACTTCATTGCATTTCCACATTGATTCTTCAATTTGTTCTTGTGCATCCTCATACCTATTCCGTTGCTCCATATGTAGGTAGGACTGATATCCAAGCTGATAAAACTGAGTCTGAGGCTGAAAATAATAATTCTCCATCCCATCTCCAAAATACTGATGATATGGATCCATGGTCACATGAATTTCCTGTTCTTACACTGAAACACTAGCAAATAAAATCATAAGACTCAGGAACAAATAAAATCAACACATGAATATATAATCATGAAAGCAATCAAAACAACAATCCTAAAATTACTAAACATTGCATATTACAATTTCCCCGGCAACGGCGCCAAAATTTGATAAGAGTAGAATCTTGTCACATCCGCTTATCAAATTATATAAATCTATATTTCACTGAACCCCTTAATTTCACAATAACGTTGTAGTAACGAGCCCAGGATCGATCCCGAGGAACCAACAGTAGAATGTAATTTAGGATTGTCTTTTTTTATTCCTATTTTTGGGGTTTTAACATATAAATGGGGATTTTAAAGCTTGAATTTAAATCTACAAAGGAAAACACAGCAGTAAAGAAATTAATCTAATGCACAAATAAAACCTACCTATGTGCCAATAATTAAATCTTAACGCATTGTCACTCCTACATTGAGATTAAATTATTGACACACTTAAACTAAGGAATGAAATACAAGATGCAAATAAATCTGATCTACAACACCAATTAAAACTCTAGCTTGAATTTAAACTCTAAACACTTAACCAAGCAACAAATTAAAATTAAACTAAGCTTCAACAAGGAAAGAAATGCTAACTACTTGCATAAAAATATAACAAAACATAAAAGTAATCTGTTCTAAGTTACAAAACAATAATAAAAGTGAACTAAACCCTAACCAATCCAATCTCACAATCAATCTCACCAAACTTCACACTCAAGCCGTCACACAAGAGGCCAAAATCGAGACCACCCAATTTCGGACCTCAGTGGAGCATCTAAGCTGCAAATCAATTCGAGTAATGCTCACAAGTGCCAGCGGACCACCCCCGACACGCTGGAAACAACCCGAACCCAAGAAAATGCCGAAAATCTGGAAATCTGCCATCCTTGACCTCTGAATCTGGAATGGGAGCTACGGATTGCGAATTGTGGTCGGATGAAGCTCAACAACGCCGGAGGACCACCGCCTAGCGTTTCTGATGGGAATCGGAGCTCAGATTTGGAAGAACACCTCCAAATCTGAGGTGAACAGAGGTATCGAAGAAATGGAGATTGTGCCGGAGGGAACACCCAAATCGGTTCCAGAGAATCGGGATGAAGCTTCTAGGACGTCCTTCACCGAGGTTGAAGCTCGGGAGAATGATCGGAGAAGAGAAAGGGGCTGAAATCCGGAGAAAACCGCGCCGGGGCGAAGCTACTGTGCGTGGAGGAATCGACGAAGCAGAAAGAACACTGTAGCTTATGTTTTGAATCTGTTCCAGATCTGAACGGACGGCTGGGATCAATTTGGAGCTAAATCAACGGTGAAAGTTTGCCCAAAATCCGATCTGAAGGTATTGATCTTGCTCTAGGGTCTGGATCTACCCTCCCGTAGGTCGGATCGATCAGATCATCACTGGATGGCCCAGATCTGCCGATCTTCAATGAACGGCCCAGATTAATCCGGCTGGATCAATGGCTGGATGAACTCAGATCTGGATCAAAACTTCTGGATCTTCATCAATGGCTTAGATCTGCTCCCCATTAGGTTGGATCGGCCAGATCTTCAACGGATGGTTCAGATCTGTCCTATTCTTGATAAACGGCCCAAATCGACCCAAAGCTTGATCTTGTCTTTTGAACTCCGATTCGAGCCCAATTCCGGTCCAAATAGATCCAAATCTAAGATCCTTTGATGCCTACAAAATAAGAATCAAATATTAGCATCAAATAACACCAAAAATAATATAATTTACAATTAAGTCCAAAATCTATGCAATGCACAAAAATGTAATGTAACCATGATTTAAACTATGAAACCAACATCAAAACCATGCATAAATGAATCAAAATAATGCAGTAAAATCATGGTTATCAGATACCGCTCATTACTTATGCTTCTAAATGGGTTTAGGAGCATTGCCAACGTTACAAGAACCAATAGGGTCACACACAAAAGGCAATTAGATGCATATTAGGTTCATATGATAAACCAAGAGGATTAGGTTCATGTGATGAACCAAATTGGATTAAGAATAATCCAAATTAAACTAGTTGAGTTGGACTCGATTTGATTCATGTGTTCAATGGATCTAATTTAGATTACGTTTCATTGAATCAATTTAATCAATGAATAGAGATTCATTATATTAAATTGATTTGAATCAAATGGTTAGATTTGATCAACCAAGGGAGATAAGAGATTCAAGTTTGACTTGAGTTGAGAGAAAAGATGAAGAGTCAAGTTTGACTTGACTACATGCCTTGTCATTTGTGACTTGGCATGGGATAGCCAATGATGATGTTCCATATCATCAAGGTCACATAATTAGTATTCCCAATGTGGCCGGCCATATGAATGGAATAAGATTCATTTGACATGGAATGCATTAAATGCATTCAATGTGGCCGACCATATGAATGGAATAAGATTCATTTGGCATGGAATGCATTAAATGCATTCAATATGGCCGACATATGTAGGGAATGAGTGATTGTCATTCATTTAGATCATCGAATTGAATTTTCTTCCTCTCTTGAATTCCTCTTGCTCTCCCTCTCCTCCTTCTTGGCCGAAACCTTCAAGAGTGCTAGCACACTCTAAAGGTTTTTCTCCACTCTTTTGTCCATGTGGATACTTGTAGAGGAGTGTTCATTTGACACTCTTCGAGATTCGGCAAGAACTTTGGATAAGCGGGATACGCGAAGGGCATCGTTTCAAGGGTAACTTTTTTATCATTTAGATCTAATGTAGATCTCGAGTAGAAAACATGTACAAGTTTATTTTATTAATTTCACACGGATCCGGTGGCAAGTTTTTCGGGGTTTCCGCAATGCGAAAAAGCAGTTTTTTGCGGCTCGAAATGCTTACACAGCTATGGTGTTACGGTAGGACATCAAGGTTGTCACTCAAGCACCCGTAGTTTGATCCTGAGATATGACATATTTGTAGGAATTTTCCTTCAAATGAGCCGTGGAATCAAAGGATGTTGGCTTTCTATGTTGCCCATTGTGTGCGCTTCCTGATTTACCCTAGTTACCAATGAAAATTTTCCATAGGGCCAGGTCGATCACCCCCAGGGCCAATCAATGAGGCTAACTGAGGTTTATCATTCATTTTTTGATCTCCACTTGGATCACTTATTTTTGTTCGAGCAAAAAATTCTATTTCTTTTGTCAGACGGGCCAGGCATCCAGGAGTATGTTCAATCTATGAGCCATCACCATTGAGGAGACTCTCGTGACCTCTTTAGAAGACCAAGTGAAGACGTCATAATTACGTGAGAGGCACACAATCAATTCTTGCTTTAGCCCTAGATGTAGATCACTAGCTATTTAGGTGGTTTTGTCTACTAGGTCGGGATGAATCCATACATCCTCTTTGCCTTCGACTAGGTGAGACACGTGTACTTCTTAAACGGCTTGTACTAAGGCTCCTCACAGTCATAAAATTTTACATGAGTCGATCTTGATATTGTTGAAATAACACTTTCTAGTCGCCAACTGATCTCGTTTTGCCTCCTTGATTCAATCTTCCACTGGAAATTTGAGCTTCTGGTGGAAGGTAGACACCACCGCTAGAAACACACTTAGTGTCGGTCTCTCCAATATCACATTGTATGCAGCAATTGTATTCATGATGAGGAAAGGTGTTCGCCTTGTTCTCTACGGGTTCCCTTCCTAAAGAAAGGGAAATAGTGATTTGGCCCATGGGTTGCATTTCGTGTCCGGTGAATCCGTACAAGGAGGTGTTTACTGGATGTAGTTCTTCCTCACCTAGTTGCAATTGGTTAAACACTCCTTTGAAGATTATATTAATGGAGCTATGAGTGTCCATAAATATCCTTTTCACCATGTAATTAGCTATCCGGGCCTGGATCACCAGGGCATCGTCATGATGAGTTTCAATCCCATTTAGGTGTTTGGGCCCAAAGTTGATTGTTGGGCCTTTCTCTCTTTCGCGGATGGTACTCGCTCCGTAACTTTCTAGTGTTCATCCATGAGCATTCCAGACTCAGTTGGAATCTCCGTCTGTTGGTCCCCTTGAATTATGTTCACGATTCCTTGTAGATCCATTCCACTCTCCTTCTCCTTTCCTTTTTCCCAATTCATCTTTCGAGTAGATCGGGATGAAGGTCAAGCTTATTTCCTTGAAGGAGATGCTTGATGGATCCGATGATAGTGAGTGGTATTTTGTTTAGATTGTTGAGGTTGGTGGTAAGGCTCTGGGGATCCTCCTTTGCAAGGTTAACTCTGAGGGGCTTTCCGGAGGTCCACTGCCCACCGTAACTCCTGGGCGTACTGTTTGCATTCTCGAGTTGAATGGATACTTGAGTTATGGAAAGCGCAATATGATTCTTCCACGGAGAATTCTCGACCGGATCTGGAGTCGGGATATGGCCACTTCCATTATCTGCACCACCTTATCATTTCTGCGGTTAGAATATTCTCAGTTCCTTAAGGGAAGTGGGTGAGCCTTCCGTTTGGTCTGGATAGAAACACTCACCGGTATCGGCGATTCTCTTTTCTTGGTAGACTGTGCTTCTTCTACCTGAATGTATTTGAGCGTCCGAGCCTGTAATCTGTCGAAATCTCTTGGAGGTTTCTTCACCAAAGATCCAAAGAAGTCACCATCTATCAGACCCTGAGAGAAGGCACTGATGTGGATCTCAGACATGATAGACGGAGTATCCATGACAATCTAATTGAATCGTAGTAGATAATCTTTCAATAACTCCTTGACCTTCTGCTTGTGGGCGAATAGATCAAGTAAAATCTTTTTATATCTCTGGCTAGCGGTGAAGTGTTGTAGAAACATGGTTTTCAACTCCTCAAAGGTTCAGATGGAGGAGGTGGGGAGTCGACTAAACCACCTCTGTGTTGGATCTGAGAGGGTTGTCAGGAAGATCCAACACTTTATGTCATTCGTGTACTATTGTAATACGGAGGCATTCTCGAACTTGCATATATGATCTTCTAAATTGGTAATCCGTTGTATTCCCCAATCTATAACGCCCGAAAATATTGAGGCAATCCATCTTGAAGGATCACAACAGGAAATGGAGGGCCCAGAGGAGCTTTCACTTTGCTTGATAGGAGGTTCCTTTTGTTCGAAGAATTTTGATGTAGGGTTTCTCCGGAGGATTCCTGAGACACTTGTCGAGCCACTGATGTGCTCCTGGCGGTGTGGATTGCTATCGAAGGCATTTCCCTTAGTAGGGTCATCCTAGGGTCTGGTACTTGTGGCGCCTCCGGCGATCCAATAGGGGTTCCGTCAAGGGCGCAATGGGTGGAATTGGTTGTTGTGATTGCCCTTGCAACACCATTTGTACCGTCACGACAATCAACTCGTTGAAATCTTGTTGCCATGGTGATGATGTTAGGTCTTAACTTCCTGGTGTCTCTAGAAGACACTAGTGTCTTCCATCTCAACTTCCTGGTTTAGGTCTTAACTCAGTGTTGCCACGGACGATGCTAATTTGATCATATCTGGGAATACAGATGGGTGGGTCACCGGTGAGTTGGCGTCGATGTTGGCTTAACCGTCAATCGTCATACTATAAGAAGATCGCGAGGAGATCTGCCAATGTCTGTGTAGGAGAGAAGACGAAGGACGAGAGGATAGAGGGACAACCAGGAAGTTCGCCTGTGTTGTCACTTTGATGCTCAAGTTAGGATTTCGGGAGAGTGAAAAAGAAGATGAACAATAGTAGGGTTTGTGAAAATGATGTGTGCATATATTTTCTCATAAGGGTTGGCTACCTTTTATAGGATCGTGACTATCTATCACGTTCTCCTTGTTCCCCTCGTTCTTCACAATCGTTGCTATGCTACGTAAAATAAATGACAATTACATCCCATTTATTTTGAAGTAAATAACTACGTTTTCTGCTTTTTCTCATGATAACGGTTGCGTTATCCAGGTCCTCAATAAATAACAGCTTGTTGCTTTAATTATTGATAAATAGGCCTGTCCCTAGTAAGACTGTTGACGTCTCTAGTCACATGACCTCCGCAGCTTACCCCTATCACAGATGAATGTTGAACTTATTGATGTGGCAAAAGGTGATTCTCTCACCCCAGCACTCCCGCCAACCTGTCCGTAGGCTAATACGGAAGAGGCAGATTATGGATGACTACCAGCTATTAGTGTAGGTGGCCAATACATGGGGGAATGTTGAATTTATTAATGACAAAAAGATGACTACGCTTACCCTAACGCCTCCGCCAACCTATCCCAGTGCCAACAACTTAATAGCAAGAATATATGTTGAAGTCATAATGTATGTCTTTTAGACGAACGTGATTGTTAGAGAACATACGATATTCTATGAACGATTGAGTTTTTTTTTTTTTTTGCTTTTCGATTGTCTTTTATCTTTTGGAGATTTCATCGAATGTTTCAACACAATCTCTATCTTCCATTAGTCTCCATCGCGGACAATTCTCGTCAAGAACATTATCTTGTGATCTTTATCGCCATCATATACCTCCTCATCACACAAGTACTTTCTTCTCCTATTTGTATATCCTTTATCTGCCCTCTTTTATGCTTAAACTTAATTTAATATGCTCAACTGACCGATTCAGTTGTCGTGCTGCTGTTGTGTTGCTACTTTTGAGTTTTGAATTCAAAAATTTAAGTTGACTCGAGTTCACCTGTGCAGGGGCCTCTATTAAACTAAGTCATTGAAGATTATTTAAGTTTGATTTAGTTTTATTTATGAACTTGAGTTTGGTTCAAATTTGACTTGAGTTTAATTGATTTAAATATTATTGAACTCTCAATTTAAACTTATTGATTGTTTAAAACGTATACATTTTAAACTTATTTGATTGATTATTAAACTTGATTATTAAATTTGATAATACAAACTTATTTATTCATTTAAAACTTTCTTTGTTTATTTAGCAAATTAATAAGAATTTTTTTGATGACCCTTATTCACGAATTTTGTTGACGAAAATTGTTCACGACATATGTTTAAGTTTATTTGTTTAATTTAAGAAGTTGTTTAAACTTATTTATTTTATTTATCTTATGTATATTATTAAACTAACATAAATAAAATTTTATAAAATTAAATATTAAATTTATTCATGAATATATGATTCATTTACCGTCCCACCTCTCTAACTTCCTTATTATTTTGAATATATATTTTAAAGAATCATAATGTATAAAATTGTTAGAAATTTAAATATATTAGTTAAAAGATGAAATTCATAATATACTATACCAAAAATTATAGCCAATTATAAATAAATAAATAAATAAATAAAAATGCATTAATTTCAATTGGCATTACTATGAAGGTAAGGAAAAAAAAGAAAATAATAATAAAAAAGGAAAATCTTTATATTTATAGTCAATTCTTATATCAAAAGTACTCAAAAGTTTATTTTTTTATTAATCACTTGCATCCTAAATTAATTTGCAATCTAACTAAGATTCATTTGGATTTGCTCAACGGATTACCGCAATTAATATTTAAAAGAGTATTTATTCTAATAAATATTTGGTTTAATTTTTAACCGGTATAAAATATTTTATTAGATATTTGACCTTTTCATGTAAAATGTCATCCCATTAGGATAAAATTCCTCTCATAATTTACGATATTATCTTTGATCTAATTAAATTGGAAAAAATTAACAAATAAATCTTTTTTAATGGACGATTGAACTAAGAATATTGAATTGACAGGCCCGTCCATTATAAATACTTTCTGATTTATTTTGATAGACGACGAAAAATTTCTATAAAATTAATCATCCCATAATTAATGTGCATAAATTAGATATCTAATGTCAACTATTAAAAAATATATATATATAAGTTGGGGGAGGAAAGTTAATAAAAATATATATAATAATGTTGAGACGAATAGGGCTGGACGCCCTTTGGTTAAAATTGAAAAAAAAATGTTCTTAATGAAATTGTAAGAAAGAAAATATTTAAATATATGAAAATACGTATGGAATGTGCAATTTAAACTAATTAATTTCCAAAAAATAGGTAAAATTTAAAATAAAAGCTGGTTTACAAAAGGAAATCTTATCACATGGAAAATTTTAATTACTTTCCAATAATTCTAAAAGATATATGATAGTGTAACACATCTTTTAGTCCACATTATAACGGTCCACAATAGGGGTGAAGAGGACTATAAAAGGCGCCGAACGGCCCGAGACGCTTCGTCTTCTTCCAAGAAGCTTTCGAGGTTTCTTCTCCTTCTCTGTTTGCGAGAGTGAGGGAGGAGGAGGGCGTTGCTCTCTGTTAGCACGCTGATCGAGATGGCTGGGAACAAGGCGATAAGCTTGGAGGAGATCAAGAATGAGAACGTTGATTTGGTGAGCGACATTTCCCTAATTACTCTCTGATTCAGCGATTGATTAGGTGTTTTAAGGTTGTCTTAGGTTTGTAAGTTTCGATTTGTGGCGGTGTCAATCGAATCGATCTGAGTGTCTTTTTTTGTTATTGATTTGCTCTCGGTTCTTGTCGTAGTTTATCTGGAATTTCTAATGCATTTACCCTAAATCATACTCTCTTTTCCTTTTTTTTTTTGTTGTAAAACTTGGTGTTTGTCCCGATTGAAATCTTTTCTCCTGTTATACAGATACTACAGGAATAATCGAAAGTTTATTGATAATTTAACTTAAATTTTTTGTCAATATTTTTGATTCTTTCGTCTTTATCTGAACTGAAATAAAAGCTGAAGAAAATTAATATTCAATTTTTATCTTTAATTGGAAAGAAGAAAAAGGAAAAGAGAAATTTAATTTTATTTCGATTGTTTTAATGTCATTTAAATCTGATGAGAACGAAGGAAAGTTTTGTTTGATAATGAATAGTAATAATAGTGATGTTATTTTCTTTCCATTTGTCCTATATCAAGTATGTAGGTGGAAGTTGAAAAAAAAATTGTATAATATTATTTTTGAAAAAAGTAAAATGGATGTTATTAGTTTCACAATTATCAAATATCAAATAGGTTCCATTTTTTTTTTTTACTAAAGCCTCTCAAATCTAAATTATAAAATACTTTTAAGATTTTAAAATATTTAAATTTAAAAAATGTAATTTTATCAATTAGATTATTTTTATTTTATTCACTTAAGAAAATTTATGTACTTAAATTTAACTTTTTTATTTCATCATATATATATATATATATATATAGCTTGATAGTTTTGCTGAGTTACATCGATACACAAGTTGACTAGTTTTAAAGATTTGTTTTGTTTGTTTGTGAATAAATTTGTCTGTGGATTGCAGGAACGAATTCCTATTGACGAGGTTTTTCAGCAACTGAAATGTACCAAGGAAGGTCTTTCTTCTGCCGAAGGAGAGAATCGACTTCAAATCTTTGGGCCAAACAAACTCGAAGAGAAAAAGGTCCGAATTTTTCCCTTCTTACTGTTGTATTTTTTTTCCAAATTGAAAAATTTACGTTTTCTTTGGTTTGCAGGAGAGTAAATTTCTCAAATTTTTGGGCTTCATGTGGAATCCCCTTTCGTGGGTGATGGAAATGGCTGCCATCATGGCCATTGTGTTGGCCAACGGCGGCGGACATCCCCCAGACTGGCAAGACTTCGTTGGCATTATCGTTCTGCTCGTGATAAACTCCACCATCAGTTTCATCGAAGAAAATAATGCCGGCAATGCTGCTGCAGCTCTTATGGCTGGTCTTGCTCCAAAAACAAAGGTAAACAAATTCATAAGATCCCGTGCGAGCTTCTTTTCATATAAAGTTTTGTTGTTTACCTTCATTGTTGATTTGATGCTTTCAAGGTGCTCCGAGACGGCCGCTGGAACGAGCAGGATGCTGCCATACTTGTTCCTGGTGATATAATCAGCATCAAACTTGGAGATATTGTCCCTGCTGATGCCCGCCTCTTAGAAGGTGATCCTTTGAAAATAGACCAGTCTGCACTGACTGGAGAGTCTCTCCCTGTCACTAAGAATCCAGGAGATGAAGTGTTCTCTGGATCGACTTGCAAGCAGGGTGAGATTGAGGCTGTTGTCATTGCCACTGGTGTGCACACATTCTTTGGGAAGGCTGCTCACTTGGTGGACAGCACGAACCAAGTTGGTCATTTCCAGAAGGTCCTCACAGCCATTGGTAACTTCTGCATTTGCTCCATTGCTATTGGAATGGCTGTGGAGATCATAGTCATGTATCCTATTCAGCACAGAAGATACAGAAATGGGATTGACAATCTCTTGGTCCTCTTGATCGGAGGCATACCAATCGCTATGCCGACTGTCTTGTCAGTGACAATGGCTATTGGATCCCATAAGCTTTCTGAGCAAGGGGCTATCACAAAAAGGATGACTGCAATAGAGGAAATGGCTGGTATGGATGTTCTCTGCAGTGATAAAACTGGGACGCTAACACTCAACAAGTTGAGTGTAGATAAGAACCTCATTGAGGTCTTTGCAAAGGGTGTTGATAAGGAGCATGTAGTCTTATTGGCAGCAAGAGCATCGAGAACTGAGAATCAGGATGCTATCGATGCTGCCATGGTTGGGATGCTTGCGGATCCAAAGGAGGTACTACTTTACGTGATGCTTTCTAATTCATATTCCTTCACTTGATTTTGCTAGGTTTGACAAGTGTTTGATATCTAAAATACAGGCTAGAGCAGGTATAAGGGAAGTACATTTTCTTCCCTTTAACCCTGTTGATAAAAGAACTGCTCTGACCTACATTGACTCAAATGGCAGCTGGCACCGTGTTAGCAAAGGTGCTCCAGAGCAGGTATTGATTGCATTTCCGATAACTTATCTTAGTGTTTCAGTGATCAGAACAAAAAAACTTGTCTACTTTTCTTTCAGTTTTATTAGAGAATTAACTTTTTCTTTCGCATCAGATGTTGAGCCTTTGCAATTGCAAAGAAGATGTCAGGCACAAAGTTCATAGTGTTATCGACAAGTATGCTGAACGTGGATTGAGATCATTAGCTGTTGCAAGACAGGTCACTTCATCCCACTAATCAAATTTGACTGCATTCAATTCTGTATTACTCAACAAATATTTTCTGAGCTGCAGGAGGTTCCACAGAAGTCCAAGGAGAGTCCAGGGTCTCCATGGCAATTTGTTGGTTTGTTGCCTCTATTTGATCCTCCTCGACATGACAGTGCAGAAACTATTCGCAGGGCCCTCCATCTCGGAGTCAATGTCAAGATGATCACTGGCACGGAAACACTTGTTTCCCTTCTTATTTATGTTGCTTTTATTTTAAATTAATTGTTGTTCTTGACATGATTTATTCATATTCAGGCGATCAACTTGCTATAGCTAAGGAGACAGGAAGAAGGCTTGGAATGGGAACCAATATGTATCCTTCCTCCTCATTGCTCGGCCAACATAAGGATGCATCAATGGCAGCACTTCCAGTGGATGAACTAATTGAAAAGGCTGATGGGTTTGCTGGTGTTTTTCCTGGTGGGTTTATGATCTTATGCAGTCAGTCAACTATTTTGGTTTTATGATCTTGCAAGTATTAATTGATCATATTGTTTTTGAACAGAACACAAATACGAAATTGTGAAGAAGTTGCAGGAACGGAAGCACATTTGTGGAATGACTGGAGATGGTGTTAATGATGCCCCTGCTCTGAAGAAAGCTGATATTGGAATTGCAGTTGCGGATGCTACAGATGCTGCTAGAGGTGCTTCGGACATTGTCCTCACTGAACCTGGGCTTAGTGTGATCATCAGTGCTGTCCTCACTAGCCGAGCTATTTTCCAGAGGATGAAGAACTACACTGTTAGTTCCTAACATTCAGCACATGCCTATCTTTTCTCTTTCTTATTGGAATAATTCTGATATAAATTTATGAATTTCTGCTGCTGCAGATTTATGCCGTTTCCATCACCATTCGTATTGTGGTAAGCATTAATTAAAATTATATTTTTTATTCTTACTTCCTTTTCTCCATTTGTAGCTTAACAAGCTTCCAATTCTTGCAGCTTGGTTTCATGCTTATTGCACTTATATGGAAATTTGACTTTTCGCCTTTCATGGTTTTAATCATTGCCATCCTAAATGATGGTAAGTTTTGACAATAAATATTTGTTGCAGTCATGTTTGTTTTTTTCTTCTGATGGCAAGTTGCTGAGCTGATTTTGCAACTACAGGTACAATCATGACAATCTCAAAGGACAGAGTAAAGCCATCCCCATTGCCCGATAGTTGGAAGCTGAAAGAGATATTTGCTACTGGCATTGTTTTTGGAAGTTATATGGCGTTAATGACTGTTATCTTCTTCTGGGCTATGAGGGAGACTGACTTCTTCTCTGTATGTATACTGAATATAGATTAACTTGCTATTATGACTCATACAATGGTAGATTCAAATCACTATGTAAAAATACATGCACTAGCTTGATCAGAGGAGAGTAACTATACTTCCTTTGATATCTTCACAGGACAAATTTGGTGTCAGGTCCTTGAGAAATAGTGAGGATGAGATGATGTCTGCTTTATACCTACAAGTCAGTATCATTAGTCAGGCTCTTATTTTTGTTACACGCTCCCGCAGCTGGTTTTTTGTTGAACGCCCTGGACTTCTGTTAGTCGGCGCCTTCCTTGTTGCTCAGCTTGTAAGTCTACTCTTTCCTTGTTTTCACTTTCAATTATGATTATGCTTCATTTTGTAGGATCCTAATTGCTATGTTCATTATGTAACAAAATCTAGATGTTTCTCTAATAATACTCTTAATTCTTCATTTGGCAGGTAGCAACTCTATTAGCTGTCTATGCTGATTGGGGGTTTGCACGGATAAAAGGCATTGGTTGGGGTTGGGCTGGTGTCATCTGGCTTTACAGCATCGTTACCTTCTTCCCGCTCGACTGGTTCAAATTCGCCATTCGCTACATTCTTACCGGAAAGGCTTGGGATAACCTGCTGCAGAACAAGGTTCTGATTTTTAATTCTTGGATGTATTTAAATTCATCAGCTAAGTTTGCACATTTCTCTTTCTAATCTGTGGTTCAATTTACAGACTGCCTTCACCACAAAGAAGGATTATGGTAAAGAAGAAAGGGAAGCTCAATGGGCAACTGCTCAGAGAACTCTTCATGGACTTCAACCCCCTGAGACTGCCAGCCTCTTCCCAGAGATGAGTAGCTACCTAGAACTCTCGGAGATTGCTGAGCAAGCTAAAAGGCGAGCAGAAATCGCAAGGTGCAGAATCATTGCCAATATATTTTTGAATGGCCAATCTTTTTCTCTAATTCAAATAAGTTGTGCTGGAGGCTTATATCTCTCGATGGTTTGGAAAATTTTAGGCTTCGCGAGCTCCATACTCTCAAGGGTCATGTGGAATCAGTGTTCAAGCTCAAAGGGCTCAACATCGACAACATACAGCAACATTACACTGTATGAGAACAGAAGAAGAGGGTGGTAGATGAAGTGAAGTGCAACTGGAATGCAATGCAAGAAGGCGGCTTTGCTAAAGGAGTTGCATGGATGACCATGCTTTGTATTAGTTTCAAGTATTGGATCTTCCATTTAAGATGCTTGTGAACCATTTTTGAAATGACCTGTCTGTCATAAACAATTCTTGGTGGTTTCTCTACTGCTCTGGTGTCCTAAACATTGCTACCATCAAAGCTATCTCCAACGTTCGTCCAATTGACATACAATCATTTTTTTTAAAAAAATTACTTTTGCATTCCTAGTTTTTCAATGGTCTCCTAGTTTTTTTAGTCATTTATGGGCAGTATATATTTTTGGTTTGATAAAAATTCTTATGTTTCATTGTTAATTTTAACTTTACTTCATCTTGACTTCTCTTGAACTCTTACATGGTACTAGTCCTCCATAGACCTATCCTTGTCTAGTCGTCCAATTTTGGATTAAATGATATTTTATTATCCTGCCCAAACAATTTTGTTATTCCTATTCTTCGTCTTGAAGTAAGCTGAAAAAATAATCTACAGTAATATTCTTCGTCGTGCATTTTTTTTCTTCTTTATATTTATGTATTTGTGATTTGTTATGTGTAAAAATATTTGAGCTAATTTTTACATAAGATTAAATTGAGTATGCTTATTTCATGTGCACTAGTCATTTATAAGTTGATTTCATGATTTATTCTTATCCTTTTATATAATTTAAGGATGAACTATGAGAAATGTTTGAGGTAGGATAACTAAATGAGTATATTTCTTTTCTTTTCTAGTCTGCCCAAAATTTTAAACAAGGCTAAACTTGTAGTTTTAGTGCTGTGTTTGCTCAAACGTACTAGTTTATGTATACGTAAATAGTAAATTTTAGTGAATGAATATGTTTAATTAACTTTTGGAGTTCACCAATGATTCTAAAACTCTTAAACTTTTTAAAAATGTCAATGTAATAATTTTATATAAAACTGTTATGTACATTATGAACATTTTGATCGTATATATCTTATACACATATTATTGATAATTAATGAAACTTTTAATAAGATACAATTTGTATACGCAATATGTGAACTACCAATGCATATATGTTACTAAAGATCCACGTAGGTAAATAAGTAAAATAAATCACAAAGTATTTTTTTTATTATATTATCAATCCAAGTTATAATTTTCTCTTATAACATTTTATATTAATTGTAATTGCAAAATTATGAGTTACAAGTTATAATTTCCATTTAGCTGATTCATATAAGCACTTAATAATCCCTTGTGCCGTTCCAAACACTTCTTCCCTAGCATAGTTTTTTTTTTAATATGTAATTTAGGTATTCAACTCTTCGAATCATAGATGACCGATTCGATCCTCCATAAGTTTTCCACTAACTACTAAAATAAATCAGAAAGTGCTAGCAAAGATCCATCCAAGCAATCAACATTCTTAAATTTGTCATCCCATTGAAAGCAAATCCCTATAGTGTATCAGAGCTGGGATTCGAACCTTAGATACCTAATTAATTACTTGAAAGATGTAACCGTTGCTTTGTAAATGGGGTATCATTCATCTAACAAAAGAATGAAAAAAAAATAGAAATTGACGAAAAGTAGACAGATTTTAGAATTTACTAAAAGGCTCACCATAGTTTGATAATTACCAAAGGATGCACAATTTATCCGGTCTTCCCATTCTACCCCTCCTGCTAACTATATGTTTCAATTCCTACTTTCAAAGTATTTGATCTACATTCAAAAGATTAAATATAAAAATTATTTCTATAGTTTGGATGCATGCAACCTCAAAATCTCTCTCACTCTATTTCTCCGGCTCGTGGAAAGTAAATCTCTCTCTCTCTTCCTCTTATCTGTCGATTTATATAACTTAATTTTTTTTTCAAAACATTTGGACTCCTTGAAATCTCAGAAACCCACAAGAATTGAAATTGAGTGTAATCTGAGCTCTCTAGGTCGATCAATGGATTTGATCGAAGCTCATTGATCAACCTAATGAGCTCAGATTATACCCATTTTAGGTCCTATGAATTTCTGAAGCTACAAGAAGTTCAAATATGACATCCATTATTATTTTCAGGCTTCACCTAGTGGTGGTTCAGAGGTTTGAAAAAAAATTCAAGTTACTTGAGCCTAGTCTCCTAGAGACCAAGAACAAGTTGGGTCTAGTCTCCCCATACTAGGCCTAGCGCACGAGAAAAGAATTAAAGAAAAAAATCTCTCTCTCTTCCTCTCACCTATCGATTTATATAATTTAAATTTATTTTTTTTAAAACCTCTGGACCACCACTAGGGAAGTATAAAAATAATAATAGGGTGCATATTTAGACTCCTTACAACCTTAGAAATCCACAGGACTTGAAATGGGTACAATATGAATTTTCTAGGTCGATCAGTGGATTTTAATCGAAACCCACTGATCAACCTAGAGAGCTCAAATTGTACCCATTTCAGGTCCTATGAATTTTTGAGATTGCAAGGAGTCCAAATATACTCTCTATTATTATTTTTAGACTTCCCTAGGGGTGGTCCAAAGGTTTTAAAAAAATAAATTTGAGTCGCTTGAGCTTGGTCTCCTAGAGAATAGGACCAAGTTGGGCCTGGTCTCCCTATGCTAGGCCCAGTGTATGAGAAAATAAAAAGAAAAAGGAAAAAGTCTCTCTCCCTTCCTCTCATCTGTCGATTTATACTATAAGTATCCCGGGTTAGTTTTGATGTGATCAATTAGGTTAAGTTAGGTTCTGCGTTATTTGATGCCTTGTGTGTTAAGTGTGTAGGGACTTAGGAATATAGGAAGTTAAGCGGAAGACTCAGCGAGCCAGAAAGATGGCATGGGATAGGCTCAGAGCATCCAAGGGACGAGGAGCTATGGAATTGTACACTGGCGGAAGAGAAGGACGCGTGTGGTGCTTCCAAGGGACAAGAAGTCAGAGAGGAAGTTTGCTCAAGGAGAAGGTCGGAGTTGGGTTTGGGTGAACTCAACTCTAGATGGACGGAGAATCACCCAAGCGACCGGAGCATCAGCCAGACAAGTCAACACAAAGTTGACTTACCAGGCATCTGGGCTAAGTCCAGGCCCCTGGACTACTCCAGGCATCTGGGCCAAGTCTAGGCCCCCAGACTAGTCCGAGTGCCTGGACTAGCTTGGGCCAGTAGAGGCACCCTTTCGGAGATGTTATAGTGGGAATAGAATTTGGGTCCACTTCAACAATATTTTAGGTGCTCGAACTGGTCCAAGCGCTTGGGCATGGATAAGAGACTTATCATGAAGCCATTGTGGAGCCATTGCAGAGCAAAAAAGGCGCCACAATGGAGGCACCCGGACTTGGTCCAGGCACTTGGAACCTGCCACATCATTAATGACTATATTTCGACTAGTGAGCTATAAATAGAGTCATGGTCCTCTTCATTCAACACAATACACTGTACTTTCATTTTTGAATTCATTCTTTGTTTTTGTTTGAGCGTTAACGTCTGTAAGAGACTACTCCGTCTTTACCAAAGGAGATCTTCTAGTTGAGCTTCCACTGCCTTTAGAGCTGTCAGATGGGCAAACCCGTGGCGGGGTGGGTCGTCCCGTGGCGGGCTAACCATTTGGCGGGGCGGGGCGGGTCAACCCGCTAACTTGGCGGGTGGAGAAATTTCCAACCCAACCCATTCTAAGGCGGGTTGCGGGTTTGGCGGGCCAACCCGCGGGCCCATCAAAATTTTTTTAAAAAATTAAAAAATATTTCATATCTTCAACATTTTACTTCAAAAAAGTTTTCTACAATTAAATGTATACATAAACATATATTTTAAATATAAATGAACACAAACGAGTACTTATGTTGGAAGAAAAATATTATTTTTATTTCAAAATTATAACAAAGAAAGATAATAAATTGGCCTAAAACTTAGCTTACATGTGTTTTTCAACCCGCGGGCCAACCCAAGCCCGCGCGGGTCACGGGACTAGGCGGGTCGGCCCACGACGGACTTGGGTTGATAAAATTCTAGCCCAACCCGCTTAAATTGTTTGGCGGGGCGGGCTAACCCGACGGGCCCAACCCAAATTGACTGCTCTAACTGCCTTGGATTAGTAACCTCTCCAGTTGTAAACTAAGTAAATTCTTTTGTCTCTTACTTGGTTTGTATGTTTTTAATTTTTATTAAACTAACATATGTTCATTGCTAAGTTCCAAAAGTGAGAGAAGTACTAACTTTCTTTTAGGAAAATTCATCCCCCTCTTGTCGGCCTACTCGGGATCAACAATTAGTATCAAATCCAAACTGCTCTAGAAGGACTAACTGCCTACTAAAATAAGGAGATGATGGTCGGACCAAGCATCTACTCGTCAAAGTTCGAGGGGAGTTCACACTCTGAAAATGCTGGATGGAGGTATTTTTCAAAACTAATTTCAAAATTCTTTTAATAATCAAATATGATTTTGTAGTATCCAAAAATCAATAAGGATATAAAAAAGAAGAATATCTTTAGACCAAGAAGGAGCAAAACAACTTCGTAGCCAATGACAGAGTGAAATTCCACCTACTAAGTGTGTTATTACCTCAAGAAGTCAACAGAATCAGCACCTACAAATTAGTCAAAGAACTTTGGGAGAAGTTTTTGGAGTTGCATGAAGGGACATTAGATGCTAAACTCGCAAGACGTGACCTGCACTGGAACCAATTCAGCAACCTCCGAATGGAAAAAGAAGAATAGGTAGCTCATCTACATGCAAGAATCAACGAGCTGATCACCAGACTCACAAATCTCGGAGAAATGGTGACAAATCGAGACTTGCTAAGGTATGCGCTGAATACTTTCCCAAGAACACCCGAGTGGATGTCCATAGTAGACTCTTTTTACATCTCCAAGGAGCTCGAGATAAGTACTTTAGATAATTCATTTTCAACTTTTGAACTTCACGAGTCAAGATGTTTAACAAATAAAAAAGAAAAGTCAGCTCAAAACCTAGCACTGAAAGCTAACTAGAAAGATGAACTAGATTCTTACACATTACTCAACGAAGATGAAGCAACTTTTATGGTAAGGAAATTTTCAAAAAAAAATGTAAGTCTAATAACTTTGGTAAGAAACAAGCAATGAAGCTAATCCGAAGCAAAAGGAAGGTTCGGTGTCTATCAAGAAGGACATATAAAGGACGACTGCCCTAAGCTAAAGAAAAGGGAGAAAGAAAAAGAAAAAGGGCCAAGATGGATGAAGAACAAAAATTTAAAAGCCACATGGGACGAATCTTCGTCAGAGTCTGAGATCAAGGTTTACACTGGACTTGTATTTATGGAAAATCATTAAGAAGTCAAAGATAAAGCAAGCTCATCTGAAATGAATATCGAGAGCATCGATGAAGGGGAAACTTCGAATTACGAGTCTAACACGGAAAGTGAGGTATGACTCTTACCTCTTGTTCAGTTTTATGAAGGTATAAAGATGCTACCTAGATCATTATGTAAACTATGGAATAAATGCATGGATTTAAAAATAGAAAACAAGGAGTTAAAAATAAACTTAGCAAAAGCATGTCCATAGAACTTTTTGATAAAATTCAAATGGAAAACTCTAACTTAAAAGAGCAAATATAAATATTGAAAAAGAATCATGCATATTAAATTGTTCAGAATTCTAGAAATTTACAAGGGCTAAATTGATATTTTAGATTTCACAAGGGGTTCAATTAGAAAATTTTCTAGAAATTATATACCATAAAAATTTCTGATAAATCCAATAGGTAAGAACTTATTTTTGGTTCCTAAATTATGTTTAACTTGATTAAAATTAATTTTTATACATGCTTTCATTTAATTTTATTTTTAATATTATATACATAATCAATTATTTCGTATACCTACTTTTCATATTTTCTATTGAAATTTTTTAGCACAAATGAATTAATAGTTAGCATAAAAGTTTTCTAGATTTTTTTTGATGATTATATAAATTTTTATGAATTTTTGATCAAAAAATATAATTTAAAGTTTAATCTTTTTTGGAGCTAAATTTTAAAAAACTTGATATTTTGGCTGATTACAGTTGTATTTTAAATGTCTAGAAAAATCAGCTAGATTTTTAGGATTCAAAATCTATTTTTAAATATTTATTTTTGAAAATAACTTATTTGTTTAAAATATTTTCTTCAGTTAAATAAAAAATGTTCTACACTTACAATTTTTATCATGGGTTCAAATTATTATAATTACTATTAAAATATTTCAAGATTTGTTGACACATTAAATAATTTTTAAATTATTTTTACAAAAATTTCTCATTAATTGATTAAAAATTATTCCTTTTTAAACTTAATTTTGGTAAAAAGGTATATAACTAATAATTTTGTCTTACACCCTTAGAAAAAGTTTCACCATTTTTGTAAAAAAATTTCATATTTTCCCTAATTTTTTTATGTGTTCAAAGAGGGAGAATATTAGAAATTAAGTTTAGAGGGAGGATTAAGTTTAGGGGGAGGTATAGATATTAAGATTTTATTGCAATTTTAATTATATGTTATAATTGCCAATTTATTTACTTGCATTAATTACTTTTTTTTTATTATTTGTTTTAGCCTAACTTAACTTGGGATGATGCACATCAAGACAGGGGAGATTGTAAGTACCCCAGATTGGTTTTGATGTGATCAACCAGGTTAAGTTAGACTTTACATTATTTGATGTCTTGTATCTAAGTGTGCAGAGACTTAGAAACGCAAGAAGTCGAACATAAGATGTAGCGAGTGAAAAGGATGGTATGGGAAGCGAGTCGACGTGCTTGTGCATCCGAGGGATGAGGAGTTGTGAAAAAGTACAATGGCAGATGAGAAGGACACACGCGACGCATCCAAGGGACGAGAAGCCGAAGCAAAAGTCTGTTTGAGGAGAAGGTTGGAGTTAGGTTTAGACGAGCTTAACTCTGGATGGTTGAAAAATCACCCAAGCGACCGAAGAGTAGCTGGACAAGCACTCGGACCAGTTTGCGCCAGCAGAGGCGCTCTTTCGGAGATGTTGTAGCAGGGATAGAATTTGGGTCCACGTCAGCAACATTCTAGGCACCCAGACCGGTCGAGCATGGATAAGAGATTTATCACGAAGCTATTATGGAACCGTTGTAGAGCGGATAAGATGCCACAGTGGAGGCTCCTGGACCTAGCCCAGGCGCCCAGAACCCGCCACGACATCAGGGACTATATTTCGACTAGTGAGCAATAAATAGAGTCCTAGTCCTCTTCATTCAGTAGGATTGAACGAGTGCGATAGAAGGGGGGTGAATATTACGCTTTTAAAAACTTTTCTTTTACTCGTTTAAAACAAAGTCGTGCAGCAGAAAATAGAGAACATGTTCAGTTACTTGGTTCGAAGCCTAGGTCAACTTCTACTCCAAGACCCGCAATCCTTGATCACACCGATGGACAAATCACTAAAACTCTTCTTTCCGAAAACCTCGAAAAGAATTAGTGCATAAAAGAAAATGAGTAAGATAGTAACAACCTACTATCTTACTTGAGTTAAGTACAATGCAAGCAATAAAATAAAAGTATACCAATAATATGTTAAAGTTGAAGCTTGTTCGATACTTGAATGATGTAGTTGCTTGTAAGTTGTAGAAGCAGTAACACGAGCAGCTTTCACAGAGATGATCTTCGAATCAACCAGAATCAGTGTCTCAACCTTGGACCTCGAGCTCTCTTTTATAAGAGTCGTCGATGTTCGGTCGACCGATCCCAAGGTTCGGTCGATCGAACCAGCTCCCTTCCATCTTCGTTGAGATCTGACGCTGATTCGATCTTCGGCATTTACTGTCATTAAAGTGTTCGGTCGATCGATCACCTTTTTCGGTCGATCGAACAGAGAGTTTCCTTGTTTGCCGAGATTCTCACTTAATGCTGCATTGATGAGGTATTGTTCGGTCGACCTATCTGCTAATTCAGTCAATCGATCAACTTAGCTTCCTTCTCTGCTTCTGATCAAACTGATTTATGCAACATCGTCAGGGTTCGGTCAACCGATCAAGCTTTGATCGGTTTGGTCTAAGCTTGTGTCTATTCTGAGTTAGTCTAGTTCGGTCGACCGATCCTCCTGTTTGGTCGACCGATCAAGCCGAACCTGTAAAATAGAGTTACATAGTATATTCCTATAAAATAGAGATTAATGCAGTAATATATAAAATGCAATAGCAAAAATAATAGACAGTTCAACTGTCTTGATCTCAACTTGAAAATCTTCTCGGTTTCTTCAGTTGGATCAACGACCTTAGGTTGTTTCCTTCAGGAACATGACCTCACTATCGCTCCTCCAGTTGTTTACCTCAATCTACCTGCCAAACTTTGATCCTCTATATCTGTTTGAACTTTTCAGTTAACCTTGATCGGCTCGTTAGGACTTTCTCTCGATCTTCGGTCCTGCAGACCTCTCGATCTCACTGCCAAGTGTCGGGTCCTCTCAACCTACTTGGTCTTTCCACTTGAGTTCCACGATCTGCTAAGACTTTTCTTACCTATCCTCCAACTAAGTCTTTCTTGGTTGAGTAAACAGCATGCACACTTAAGCCAACTTATTAGATCACAACAAGACTTAACTTTGACCTTTAACAACATCAAAACTTAGGTTTGATTCTGGTGCAACTTGCACCAACAATCTCCCCCTTTTTGATGTTTGGCAACTAAGGTTCAAAGTTAAGTTAAAATATGCAAAAATAAATAAGCAAGCACTTTAACTCTCCCCCTGAGTTAAACATCTCTCCCTAAATTCACTATCTCCCCCCCCTTTGACACACATAAAAAATAGGGGAAACAATCACACATAAGTAAAGCTTGATTTTGAAAATTTATAAAAGCAAAAAAATAAGAGAAATTTTTTTTAAATACATTTGAAATTTTATCAAAGTAAAGTTTTCAAAATAAGGAATAATTGTGAGTATTTGAAAAGATTAAGTAAAGGTAAGACTTGAAAAAATTTCGTAAAATAAACTTGTAAAGAAGTGGTTAAAAATAATCAAGGTTTTGGAAAGTATAAATTTTGAAAAATTTCAGCAAGGTTAAAATTTAAAAGTTTATTATTATTATTATTATTATTATTAATGAAAATTATAAAGTAAATAAAAAAGTTTAGAAAAGATAAAAGATTGAAAAATAACTGTCAGGGAGAAATTATGAAAAATGATAGTATAGGGAAAATTTTGAGAAATTATATTGAAAAATTACTAAGGAATCATTTTGAAAAAACTAGAAAGAAAATAATTTGAAAACTATAGATAAAATTTTGAAAAATTTTAGAAGTAAATAATTTTTAAAATATTTTGTTAAAAGAAAAGGAAGGGGTTTTGAAAGTTTAGTGTGAAGCTCCCCCTAAAATCGATAATTTCTTAAAAGTCGAAGTATGGTTTAAAAACTAAAATAAAATGTCCTTATGATGAAATGTCCAATCTTTGTACAAAGCTAACTACCACAAGATAGTAGCTATTGACTCGGGTTGGTCAATTTGAGTATTTGTGACTAACTAGGTTGTTACTAGCTAGAAAACTCAAATTGATTAATGTATGTTGTTTAAAGTCCAGATTTATAGCAATACACTGACATAAGCATCTGAAATCTTATGCTAAGTCCTAAGCATCTCACCCATTCTAAGTTGTACAAGCAAGAGATCCTACTGTGCGTGTGAGATGCTGGCTACTAAAACTATAGAATCATGCAATTCTACGGGAAAGACCTAAACTACTCCAGAAAATTAAAATATTTTGAAAAGTTTTGAAAACAAAATTTTGAAAGGAGAAATTCTACAAAAATAATTTTGAAAAACTACTAAGTAATATTTTCAAAAACATGTTAAAAGAAAACTATTCTACAAAATAATATGCAAAGAATAACCAACAAATACTGAAGGAAGGTCATAACTGAAAAGTACCCAAAAGTATACATAGTCATAATGCAAAGTATCCTATAAGTACAATAAGTCAAAAGTAATAGTTCCTAGAGGTCACTCATCCTCATCCACATCATCAGCTCGAAAATAGTCAAACAGCCTCCGCTGCTCCCTCTCTAATGCATCAGTACTGTCTGTTATCTCCTGACGAAAGTCCACAATTTATTCTTGGAGAGAATTGTACTGATCATGCATCTTACCTCTAATGAGCCAAACTGACTAAAAATGTCATCTCGAAGTCGGCTAAAGAAATCATTAGGAGGAGGTGCATAGGAATTGCTCTGAGCATTATCAAAATAAGGCGTTAAGGTAAATCCTAGATCAACAATCGGTGGAAGAGGTACTTCGACTGGAATTAGATCATCTTCAGCAATGTCTTCCTCAGCTGCCGGTGGAATGTAATGTGGATGGGTCCGTTTATACACAAGTCCCTCGGCGCTAGTCCTAATCCCAGCCAAAGACAACTGCCTAAGCCCAACAAGATCAAAATCAAACAACTCAATTAGCTCATCACGGTGAACGCCTACACCTAGAGAAGCAATATATGCAGTGAGAACATGGCACTGAATCATGTGAACTTTATTCGAGGTGTTGTACGTCGAATAGTGGATGATAGATCTGAACACTAGTACCCTAAGTCAAAGTCTAGTTTGTGTTTCAGTGTATACATCAGAAAAAGATGGACTAGATGCAAAACACCTTGATCTCTAGATGACAAGGGATGAATGCAGGACACAATCATCTTAAAAGGAGTTGTCATTTGGACTGAGTGGTACAGTGGACATTTTTGTAGGATGTGGTCTCTTAAAGAAATCAGCATACATAAGGTCAAGGGTCAGATGAGCGAAAGGAGCAGGCAGAATGTTAGGAAGTGAGTCACTGAAAAAGATGCGGTTAATAGAAGGTCGGATTCATAAAAAGTTGAGAAACATATCTAGATCAAACAATATTTCCCGGGTTGTAACTCTAGTCTTATAGTGATGGGGTGATGTTCACACAAGTTGTGATAAAATTCAGAACATAGAATCGAATTGTATACATGTTGGTAAAATACAATGCTATCAAGTTGAAAATGTTATGTGATGTCTATCATCTCTGGACAGTATGTTTGATAGAATTGAAGATCAAGACAACGAGTCCCTATCACTTTAAATTTTTTATTAGGAAAAGATTGACGTAGTTCTTCGGAGGAAACCCTAGGGTCTTGGCTTGGATTTAAGGAGCTAGCCTCCCTTTGCGCAGTTGTTCTACTCTTTTCACTAATAATAAAGGAATAAATTTAATAACTTGCAAATAGATAAAGAAAGAGGGTTCGGAGAGAGATTACCAAGACATTATCATGCTCTGAGGAAGAACTAGATCTAGCGAAATAAACTTCAAAAGTAAGGAAGAAGGAAAAGAGGGTTCGAAGAGGAGAGTGGGATGAGGCTTGGGTTCTGCCCGAGCACGGTATATATAGAGTTGGATCGGTCGACCAATAAGGGGTTCGGTCGACCGATCCCTTTAATTCGACATCTTTATGACTTGGTAGGCGTCGTCCGGTCGACCAGACAAGTGTTCGGTCGACCGATATATTTATTATGGTAGAGATTTCAGTAAGGTTTTCGGTAGACAAAATCAATGTTTGGTTGAGCAAATAATTGAAGGATTTGGCACAATTTACGTTTTCGGCCGACAAATAAAAGGTTTTGGTCAACTGATATATTAAACACGGTTGTATCGTTTCGAAACTTATTGGGTTTATTCGGTAAACTGAACATATCGTTCGGTCGACGGAACATGATTTCTTTTGTTAAGATAATTATTATTTTTTAAATAATTAAGTTTATTAAAAATAATTAAGTTTTTCAAATAATTAAGTTTTTTTAAATAATTAAGTTTTTTAAAATAATTAAGTTTTAAAAATAATCAAGTTTTAAAAATAATTAAGTTTTAAAAATAATCAAGTTTTAAAAATAATCAAGTTTTTAAAATAATTAAGTTTTTTTAATGATTAAGTTTTTAAAATAATCAAGTTTTTAAAATAATTAAGTTTTTTTAAAAAAATGATTAAGTTTTTAAAATAATTAAGTTTTTAAAAATAATTGAGTTTTTAAAATAATTAAGTTTTTTTAAATAATTAAGTTTTTTTAAAAAAAATAATTAAGTTTTTAAAATAATTAAGTTTTTTTAAAATAATAAAGTTTTTAAAATAATTAAGTTTTTTTTAAAAAATAATTAATTTATTTTAAATAATTAAGTTTTTAAAATAATAAAGTTTTTAAAAATAAATAAGTTATTTTTAAATAATTAAGTTTTTTAAAATAATTAAGTTTTTTTAAAATAATCAAGTTTTTAAAATAATTATGTTTTTATAAAAAAATAAATAAGTTTTTTTTAAATAATTAAGTTTTTAAAATAATTAAGTTTTTTAAAATAATTAAGTTTTTTTTTAAATAATCAAGTTTTTAAAATAATTATGATTTTTGAAATAATTAAGTTTTTAAAATAATTAAGATTTTAAAATAATTATTTTTTAAAAAAATAATTTAATTATTATTATTAAATTTAATTTAATTAAAGTCAAGTTTGAATTAAATTTGAATTTTATTTTAAGTTTTTAATTGAATTTTGAATTAAATTTTTGGAAAAAGGTTATTGAACCCATGTTAGATTCAAACTTAGCTCTAGGTTAATCAAGCAAGCTTTCTAAGGATAAGTTTTGGCGAGGCATATGGCCTCCTTGTGTATCAATGGTGGACCACTTGCTGAATACTTTCCAAAATAATCCTGCCCAAAAAACTTAATACTAGGTTTTAGTCTAATGTTATGTCACCACAAGTGCACGGTTTCGTCGTTAGTAATAAAAAGATATCGTTTCCACATGGACTATTGATTAAATACTAGTTAACTTCGCACGATGAATTATCTAGACAATTGAAGGCTAATTGGAAAAGAGAAAGTGGAGAAAAGAGAGAATGTAAAGAGTAGAGAAAGAGAGAGAGTTAGGTTTGGGGATGGATAGATACTAGGATTTCAGTTTCGTTGTGATGCTAGTTAATGTCCCTATGCATTGTTCATCTCCCTAACTCCATGCTTACACTCGTGTAGGAGTTCTAACTAAAGTTCGGTACTATCCCGCGAAGATCGCATCGAAGAGTTTACCCAAGTTCTACCTCCATTAAGTAGAAGAGGTAATTTAGGAAGTCCAATTATAGGGAACATCCTTCTGTCACAAGGGCCCATGGTTCTACGTTCCTAAATTACACAGATCACTTCCTAACGGTAGATTAATGTAATTAAGTAGAAGAGGTAATTTAGGAAGTCCAACTATAGGGAACATCCTTCTGTCACAAGGGTCCACGGTCCTACGTTCCTAGATTACACAGATCACTTCCTAACATTAATTTGGGAGAACCCTCTAAACTCTAATTAGTTTTCCTAGTAGAGAATTGATCCCCGTTTCAAGGAAATGCCATAGAAAATAAGAGATACCTTTTATCACAAGGTCCCATGATCTTACATTCCAGCGCTCTTCCTCTACATAGTGATCTAAACCCTACATTTACATGGATTAACCTCACACACATTTCGTCAAATGTACACAAGGCACAACACACATAGATGATGATATAAGCACTTCATTGCATAGGAAAATGTACAAATACATAGTTCATACATTCACAATCACATCACAACTACTTCCTATATCCTAGATCTAGAGATCTACTCCATAGTAAAAGAATTAACAAATAAGAGACAAGAAATTAAGCATTACACACTCCAAAAAAAGAGATAGAGAAGAGAGGAATGCTTATCTATGATCCGCTGGTCTTCTTACTTGGAAACCTTGCTCCGGATATGGATGGATTGGCGAAGATGAAGGAGATCTAGGGCCTCCCCAAAGGGGAGAACCCTTCCCCAAGCAATGGGGAAGAGCCCTAAGCCAAAGATGAGCCAAAGATTATTGAAAAGGGGAGAACAACCCCTTTTATAGAGTAAGGCATGATCATCGCATGGCCTGTGACACGACCGTGTGGATCCCACACGTCCTGGATGTGTCTGCTCTCGGCTAGGGTCACACGGCCATGTGACCTTCATACGGCCGTGCCATGCTCCCTCTCTAGATGGATTACACGGCCGTGTGGCTCACACGGCCATGCCAATCTTGGCCTCTGGAAATGTTACATGGCCGTGTGGCACACACGGCCTGGCAATGCTTAGCCTCTGGAAATGTTGCACGACCATGTAGATCTACACAACCGTGTGCTGGATACACTACCGGGGTGACACGATCGGTTTGCACCACACGTCCATGCGACACAGCCATGTAGGTCACACGACCATGACCTTCTATTGCTGCGGTTAGCACTAACGATTTAACCCAGGTTTTGATGAATGAAAAATAGGTTAAGTTAGGTTTGTCATTATCTAATACTTTGATCGAGTATGCAGGCTAAGTCCAGACAGGTCGACGGGCTGACCGGATGTCTGGCACGAAGTCCATGCGGGTCGACGGGCTGACCGGACGCTTGGCAAGAAGTCCATCTAGGTCGACGGGCTGACCAGATAGCTGGGACAAAGTCCAAGCGGGTCGACGGGCTGACCAGATGCTTGGCACGAAGTCCAGCTAGGTCGACGGACTGACTGGATAGCTGGCACAAAGTCTAGACGGGTCGAAGGGGTGACCGAACGTCTGGCAGGTAAGTAAAGGTAAGTCACTGGAGGAGAGTGACTGTGAGGATACATCCCAGTTAAGGGACAGTAGGTGTCGGTCCAGTTTAGGTCCATTTTGGATCCCTAAATTGAGACCCTTACTAGGTTCTAGTCTCGGGAAGACAGGACCTAACTCATAAATCTATATAAAATATCTATACATATATTTTTCTTACTCTATTTTATAGATACAAATGTATAGCTTCAAATTTTGCACGCGTAGCAACTGACAGAGCTTGATTCCGAGTTCGGAGTCAAAAGTTATGACCTTCGGAAGATGACTGTGTCAAATAAGTAGTTGGAGACGACTCGGATCAGCCAGATTCGAACTCTCCTCATCTGATCCGAATTTTTGGGATCTGATAAGCTCTGGAGACCCCTCCAGAGGGCTATAAAAGGAGGGGGTGAGCAAGCTTCAAGGACACAACTCTCAGAATGAAGAATCTGCTTCCTTGTACTCCTGCTGCGCTGCGATCTCCGACAAGCTTTTCCTTTCTGTTCTAAGTCTTTTTATTGTCGGTAATTTTTCCTTATTAGCAATATTGTACTTAACTTGTAATCTATATTTCTAATTGCTAGTGAATTGCCCAACGAAAGTACTCACGGAGTACGGGCCTTCGAGTAGAAGTCGTCACAGGCTCTGAACGAAGTAAATCCATTGTGTTCAATTTTCTTATTCCGCTGCATTTATACTCGTTGTTTTTTGAATCGATATTCACCCCCCCCTCTATCGACGTTTCACGATCCAACAAGTGGTATCAGAGCCGGTACTGCTTTGATTTGGTGCAACCACCAATCAGACAAGGGGGTGATTTTTCTTATTTTTTTTGGCTTTCAATTTTTTTTATAATTCCAAACTGGTACTCTTACCTTTTTGGAAATATTTTTCGTTATAATTAATCTAAATTGGTGCAACACCAATTTAGCTCGTTTACTATTATTTCTATTTCCTCCCGTACTACTAATCCAAGACCAAGTCTTGGCACCACTTTTTAGTTTTCTATCTTCAGCATTCAATGACGACTCTTCTTGAAGGACGGAACCCCCACGAACCACCACCATACGATCAAGATTTCAACTACTGGAAGCGATTAATGGAATGCTTCTTAGGAAGCTTAGATTTCGATAATGTGCTAATATTGAGAAAACCTTCTCAGGACTCGGAACTGAACAAAAATGTAAGTAAAATTATTTGTGGTGTTTTACCTAACAACGTTTTATGCAGACTAGAAAAGTACAAGAATGCATATGAGCTTTGGACCCAGTTGATCAAACTTCACGAGGAGCCGTTGGAGTTAGAGAATCAAGAAAAAATTGAATTCGGACTCGAGTTAGATCCAATCGAAAAGCCTACTGAATTAGGGGATGCGGTTAAGGTGAGTAA
The DNA here is from genome assembly GCF_018446385.1 of Zingiber officinale. Taxonomy (NCBI): domain Eukaryota; kingdom Viridiplantae; phylum Streptophyta; class Magnoliopsida; order Zingiberales; family Zingiberaceae; genus Zingiber; species Zingiber officinale. The sequence continues at coordinate 71,449,246 of NC_055995.1, forward strand.
TATTTACCAAAATACCCCTGCTAATAGTAGTTTAAAAATATACATGTTAATTTGGATATTTATGAAAATCTCTGTGAAAATAGTGTAGCTGGCAATACTTGCAAAAATACCCCTAAGATATTTTCTAATAAAATAAATCTAATTAATTTAGAAAATTCAAAAAATTTGAAAATAATTAATAACCCTAAAAATTCAAATTTAAATCTAAACAAATCTGAAACTTCAAATAATGACGATGATAAGGTCAATATTAATCTAAACACAATTAATAAATTGTTTAATAATTTAGACAGTATCAATCTGGAAAATCCTATCCAAACCCAAGATAATTTAATTAACAAAAAATTAAATTTTAAATATAAGACTTATTTAATAAATTCCACTAATTATATCAACTTAAAAGATAAAGAAAATATAAGGATAAAATCAAACACTATGATAAAATCAAAAATAAATTTAACAAACTTAAAATTAAATGTTAAAGATAACATATTAAACAAAGATAAACCTTTAAAGAAATATAATTTAAATAATTTGATTAATTCAAACTAAAAAATTAATAAAAACTCAATTATAAACCAAAATCTAATAAATAAAGGCAATTCAATTAACTTAATAAAATTAAAATTGAAAGAAAATTCAAATATTAAATACACTCTCTTAAAGAAGGATAATTTAACCAATTTAATTAATTCAAAATTTAAAACTTAAATCTAAATTATAAATTAAACATTAAGACTAAATTGTATTAAAAAAACGTAAAATCAATAATTTAGAGGGATGCTCCAGAATATCTGGCACATCCAAAACTAACCTACCCGACAGGGTAACCCTAGCCAACCTACCCCGACAGGGTAATTAGGACTAGTTAAAAAGGGTTCAAGTTTAACTTAAAAATGATACTGGTGAAATTTTGGATGATAGTGTTATGATCGATGATCGCGGCTAGAGAGGGGGGGTGTGAATAGCCACCCCAAATCGTCCGTTTCTTTCTACAAATCAAGGTTAGCGCAGCGGAAAATAAAACAAAGAAACAAAGACAAGAAGATCAAACCTCAACACGCGTCGATGTAACGAGGTTCGGAGATATACTCCTACTCCTCGGCGTGTCTGTAAGGTGGACGAAGCCTATGAATCCGTCGGTGGATGAGTCCCCGGAGAACCGGCTAATGTATATACTCCTTCTGGGTGGAGAAACCTCGCCACAATCTTTCTTGCACCAGCAAGAATAGGAGTACAAGAATACACAAGAAGAAGCAACAATATGAATGTAAAAACAAACAATCTTGCCTTCTCGTCGACTGAATGAATCGGATCCAACCACAAAGAATCGATCGGTTGGTCCCAATAGTGGAAGCTCACCAAAAGCTTCAAGAACGAAGAGCTCAGCGGAAGAACTTCAGCGGAGCGAGAAGGAAGAAGAAAGCGAAGCCCTCGATCTCCTTTTATAACACACTGCGAACAAGAGAAGACTAGCCGGATAGGACCGATCGAGCTAAAAGTAAACCGATCGGTCCACGATCGGTCCCGTGACCGATCGATCGGTCCCGGACCGATCCCACCTCTGAAGTGGCGCGTCTCGATCGATGGAGACCGATCGGATGGGTCTCCGACCGATCGGATGACTCTAACCCTTCATTTGTTATCGATCGGTCACGACCGATCGATACTCAGCGATCGGTCGATCCGTTTAAAGTCCACCTAAACCCTAAATGGTCATGAGAACGAGCTACGAGCCCTCTCTTGACCTAGTCCGGAGAACGAGCTATCGAGCCCTCTCGGACCTAGTCCGAACTAGGATTGGTCCGAGAACGAGCTACCGAGCCCTCTCCGACTTTCCGTGCCAAGTCTCCAACTTGGTCTTCTCCGTCAAGTCTCCATACTTGGACTTTTCCAGGCAAGCTCCTGCTTGGACTTTTCACCCGTCAACCTTGACCCATCCGATTTCCTTGCTTGGCTTCACTCACGGGACTTCCAAACCGCCTAGCTTCACTCACTAGGTCTTTCCCCTGCCTGGCTTCACTCACCAGGTCTTTCCCAACCGCCTAGCTTCACTCACCGGGACTTTCTCCAACTGCCTGGCTTCACTCACTAGGACTTTCACTTTCACCTAGCTTCACTCACTAGGATTTTCACCGCTTCACTCCAGACCTTCACTCACCGACTTCACTCACGGACTTTTCTGGTTTCACTCAGGACTTTCCGAACCGCCTAACATCCCAGTTAGGACTTCCCAAGTATCCGGTCAACCTTGACTTACTTGACTCTTCTTCATTCAACCTGATCAGACCCTGATCAGTATCTCTCCGCATGGACAACTGCACCTGCATTGTCCATGTCTACATGTCTTTCTGTATTGTCAAACATCGAAACCATGACCAAGGTTTACGCTTGGTCAACTAGGTCAACCTTGACCTACTGGAAATTGCACCAACAATCTCTCCCTTTTTGATGTTTGACAATACCTTTAAGTTAGGCTAATCCAATAGCCTCAACTTTCTTCATGCCACTAGGTAATGAAACATAAGTTACAACCTTACATTCTCCTTCTAAGAAGGCAACCTCCTTCTTAGATAATGAAGGCCTAACTTAAACCCTTCATTCTCCCCCTATTGGCACACATCAACAAACTCTCCCCTTGAAGAGTAAGTTATCGTTGTTCACAACTTCATTTGTTGTGATCAACAAACTCTCCCACTAACTCCAATGTTCTTCCTTGAACATTCTCTCCCCCTTTTTGATACACATCAAAAGTAGTAAATCAAGGTCAAGAGTTTCTTCCTAATGAAAATCCCATACCTTTCATTGAAACCCTTAATTTCCCCCTTGATACTAAGGTCAACAATTAACTTAGTGATAATCCCATATCACTCAAGTCTTTAGGAGTAAAAACTCCCCCTAAAAGTCAACTCCCCCTTGACTAATAGGTAAAACTCCCCCTAAAGGTCAACTCCCCCTTGACCATTGCAGCAACAATGTCTTGGAGAGTTTCAACCCTTTAGAAATCCAAAACACCAACTTCATTGCTGAAATTTCAGACAGCACAGTCGAAACTGGCACGCCCTGATCGGTCACCAGACCGATCTTCCTGGACCGATCAGACTCCTTCTGATCGGTCCACAACCTCTGATATCGGTTTCGAATTTCTCTTCCGAAATTCAGAAACCTCTAGAAAATCACAGAAAATTCGAAAAATTGTGAAATTTTGAGGATACATTCCTCATACCACATACTATCATGGAAAAATAGTTTTCTATGAAAATAACTTCCATTTTCAAAACTTGATACAAAGTTCGAAAAACTTTGAAATAGCTCAAAGTTAACTCATCTTTGTATCACTTTGCTCAATGATGAATGCTATCACTAGAAAAGCTTCATCAAGGTTTTTCAAATCAATTTTGAAATGATTTTAAACCATTTAATTTAGGACCACAATCTTTGGGCTAAATGTACATGACTTGTACATAAGCTTTCCCTATGATCCCCAAATTCAAATTAGGCTCATCTAGGTACAAGAACTATGCACCTTGATCCTAACTCATGATCCTAATATCTCACACACATCTAAGGTGTATCAAACACATCCAAGTCAATTTTGATGTGAGATATGAGTTTAGGTCATCTTAGGCTAAGTTCTCATGCATTTTCTAAACAACAATTTGATCTCCATATCAAATTGTGTTTTAGTCCTTAAATCAATTTCATTGATCATTAGTGCACAAGATGATGACATGGCATATAATTGTATCATAAATGGAAACATGTGCCAATGTCATGATGTCATGGCATAAAGTATGAAACTTAAATAAAGCATGACATTTAACTAACCTAAGCATTATCATGACATTTTAAATGATCATAAAATAAATATGATGTCATGACATGGCATATGGCAAACAATATATGGCAAATAGCACATAAAGGTATAGAAAATACCTAATTCTATCCTTAGTTGCCATTTTTGATAATTTTGAACATTTTACCATAAATTCTATATTCCTAAGTGTAATAGACCTAAAATCATATCCTCAAGACTTTTAGATCACTATGTGCCAACTAGATTGACTCTAGAAAATTCCTCAAATGTGGTTGGCACATCCTAATTATCTTAGGAATAATTTTCACTTTCATTTTCAAGGCTTGATTAGACCTTGAAAAAAATCCTAAAGTGCCACCTTTTGCCATGATTAGGTTAACTACCTATTCAAGTAAGGTTGGCACACCCTAACTCATCTAGCGTGATGGAATCACGCTCCTAGGAACCCAATACCTATTTGAGCTCATTGGGTTCACTAAATATTCACTAGGGATGACTTCCCTAGCAACCCTCCTAATGACCCTCCTAGGCTTTGAAGCCTTGGTCATTTGGGTCTCATCAAGATCAACTCTAGGGGTGACTCCCCTTGTGACCTTGGTGATGGTCTTCCTAGCCCTAGATTTTGTTCCATAATCGAATGGAACATTGTGATAAGTGGGCTTGACCATTTGGGACTTAGGTTTGTGGCCCAAACCTTTCTTGTCCTTGGACTTGAGTTTTTGACCCCTAGACCCTAGAGTCAAATCCTCAAGAGCCTTTTCTAGAGAGTCAAGTCTTGATCTCAAGACTTGATTTTCTTTCTCTAATACCTCAAGCTTTAATTTATCATTTTTCTTTGAGGTATTCCTAGGCATATGTCTAGATGATTTGGGATTTCTATCTAGGTTTCCCTTAACCTTAGATGAGTTAATCCTAGGGTTGACATTTCTAGAGTTGTCCTTATTCAAGCTAACATGTTTAGCACCTAAGCACATATATTGATTCCTATAATTAACATGCTTATCATTATTAGCAATTGCAATAAAACTACTAGCATGTGTCTTATTAGAATTGCAATAATGAGCCTTAAAGGTTACCTTAGGGTTTGACTTAGCTCCCCCTATCGACGTGCTTGGTTTCTTGTCCTTGTGAGGTTGCCTCCCCCTCGGACATTGACTCCTATAGTGTCCCCTTCGCTTGCATTGGAAGCACACCACGTGCTCCTTGCCCTTGCGTGTTGGGACTCCGGCTTCCTTGACCTTTAGCGCCGGTGGAGTCTTTCTAACCCTCTTTGGACACTTACTCTTGTAATGTCCATACTCCCTACACTCAAAGCACATTATGTGTAATCTATTTGAAATTGAAATGCTTGAGTTACCTAGGGTTGAGGGTGGCTGAAGACTTTCTTCTTCATCCCTTCCGGAGGTAGAAGCTTCTTCCTCTTGCTCCATTCTTAAAGAAGAACTCTCCTCCTCTTCTTCCTATAATTAACATGCTTATCATTATTAGCAATTGCAATAAAACTACTAGCATGTGTCTTATTAGAATTGGAATAATGAGCCTTAAAGGTTACCTTAGGGTTTGCCTTAGCTCCCCCTATCGACGTGCTTGGTTTCTTGTCCTTGTGAGGTTGCCTCCCCCTCGGACATTGACTCCTATAGTGTCCCCTTCGCTTGCATTGGAAGCACACCACGTGCTCCTTGCCCTTGCGTGTTGGGACTCCGGCTTCCTTGACCTTTGGCGCCGGTGGAGTCTTTCTAATCCTCTTTGGACACTTACTCTTGTAATGTCCATACTCCCTACACTCAAAGCACATTATGTGTAATTTATTTGAAATTGAAATGCTTGAGTTACCTAGGGTTGAGGGTGGCTGAAGACTTTCTTCTTCATCCCTTCCGGAGGTAGAAGCTTCTTCCTCTTGCTCCATTCTTAAAGAAGAACTCTCCTCCTCTTCTTCCTTAGATGTTGAGTAGCCCTCAACTTCTAATTCCTCTCCTCCATGATGTGAGCTACTTGGCTCACTTGACTCCTCTTCATGGCTTGAAGTGGAGTTCCCCTCATGGAACTTAGCCAAGTTGTTCCACAACTCCTTGGCATTGTTATATCCACCTACCTTACACAAAATGTCATTAGGTAATGAAAATTCAAGAATTTTCATTACCTCATCGTTGATTGTGGATTGGTGGATTTGCTCCTTCGTCCACTTTTTCTTCTCTAGGGTTTCTCCGTTTTTATCCACCGGATGAGTAAACCCAACCTGCACACAACTCCAATGAACTAGGTTAGTCATAAGAAAGTACTTCATTCTTACCTTCCAAAATGCGAAGTCGTCGCGATCGTAGAAGGGTGGAATCGTGATGTCCCCCGAGTTGATCCATCTCTAGCTTGTGCTCCCTCGGGTGTTAATCCGGCGAAGAGTGACCTCGCTCTGATACCACTTGTTAGGATCGATGATCGCGGCTAGAGAGGGGGGTGTGAATAGCCGCCCCAAATCGTCCGTTTCTTTCTACAAATCAAGGTTAGCGCAGCGGAAAATAAAACAAAGAAACAAAGACAAGAAGATCAAACCTCAACACGCGTCGATGTAACGAGGTTCGGAGATATACTCCTACTCTTCGGCGTGTCCGTAAGGACGGCTAATATATATACTCCTTCCGGGTGGAGAAACCTCGCCACAATCTTTCTTGCACCAACAAAATAGGAGTACAAGAATACACAAGAAGAAGCAACAATATGAATGTAAAAATAAACAATCTTGCCTTCAGAAACAACAACTGATCAGTTGGTCCCATCCGAGTGGAAGCTCACCAAAAGCTTCAGGAACGAAGAGCTCGCAGAGGCTCGATCTCCTTTTATAACATGCGAAGAGAAGACAGAAGACTAGTCGTTGTGAGCCAGAAGCGGATATACCGATCAGCTGGCGATCGGTCAGCCGATCGGTCGACCGATCGATCGATCCGGACCGATCCCACCTCTCTAAAGAGAGGTGGGCGTCTCGATCGATCGTGGACCGATCAGACTCCTGATCCTCGCCATCGGATGACTTACCCTTACATTTGTTATCGATCGGTCGTCGATACTCGGGCGTATCGTGGATCGGTCACTGACGATCCGGGTTTAGAGACCTAAACCCTAAATGGTCCCGAGCGAGCTACCGAGCCACTCTTGACCTAGTCAGGCGAGCTACCGAGCGATTCCGAGCTAAGCCCTCTCGACCACGAGAACGAGCTACGAGCCCTCTCCGACTTTCCGTGCCAAGTCTCCAATTTGGCTCTTCTCGTGCCAAGTTTCCATACTTGGACTTTTCCGTGCCAAGCTCTGCTTGGACTTTTCACCATGTCAAACTCCCTTCAACATCCATCTCTTTTCACTCACCAGGACTTCCAACCGCCTAGCTTCACTCACTAGGTCTTTCCCGCATGGATTCACTCACCAGGTCTTTCCAATCGCCTAGCTTCACTCACCGGACTTTCTCCAACTGCCTGCTTCACTCACTAGGACTTTCACTTTCACCTAGCTTCACTCACTAGGATTTTCACCGCTTCACTCACAGCGCTTCACTTACAGGACTTTCCGAATTGCAGCTTCTCACCAGACTTTCGAACTGGTTTCACTCATCAGACTTTCCAACCTAACATCCATTAGGACTTCCAAGCAGTCAACCTTGACCTACTTGACTCTTCTTCATTCAACCTGATCAGACCCTGATCAGTATCTCTCCGCATGGATAACTGCACCTGCATTGTCCATGTCTACATGTCTTTCTGTATTGTCAAACATCGAAACCATGACCAAGGTTTACGCTTGGTCAACTAGGTCAACCTTGACCTACTGGAAATTGCACCAACAATCTCTCCCTTTTTGATGTTTGACAATACCTTTAAGTTAGGCTAATAGGTTGGGGTAGCGAGCCACCAATCCTAAAAGAGCAGACCTCGGTCTACCAGGGCCAAGACCTCGGAATTGGACACCTGGATTTGTTTAACGACAACCTCGGAAGTTGGGTACTAGCCTCTTAAATAAAGTAAAATACTTGTTATCTTTTATTACTTCTAATATATAATGCCTCGGCATTTTCTTTAAGCACCTTGTGTGCCAAAATCCCTAAAGTCTTGACTTTGGGATCTACTTAAGGCCTTGGCCTTTTTCTTTCTTTTCTTTATCTTTCTTATACTTGTTAATACCTCTAATAAAAAATGCTTCTTTAAAAACTGAAATGTTTAAATAAATTCTAACTTTGAAATGCATAAACAAAAATCTGCATACTATGCTAATCAAAATTCTGCATACTATTCTAATAAAGATTCTGCATTCTATGCTACACTATTTCTGCATACTATGCAAACATAAAATCTGCACTATAAGCATAATTAAAATCTGCAATATAAGCTCTACATAAAAATCTACATTATAAGCTTAATTAAAATCTGCACTATAGGCTTAATTAAAAATCTGCACTATAAGCGCTTAATTAAAATCTGCAATATAAGCTCTATATAAAAATCTGCATTATAAGCTTAATTAAAATCTGCACTATAGGCTTAATTAAAAATCTGCACTATAAGCGCTTAATTAAAATCTGCAATATAAGCTCTACATAAAAATCTACATTATAAGCTTAATTAAAATCTGCACTATAGGCTTAATTAAAAATCTGCACTATAAACGCTTATTATGCTTCGAATTCAAGAAGAACAAAGGTCCGAAACTACTCCTACTGCAGGTGAGAAGCACTTACCTTGCTTATTGGACTCACAACCGAACAAAAAGGGCTTCTAGGACCTTGGCCGGCTGCCGGGGACGATGCCCTAACTCCCTTTCGTTTTCTGCCCGAGCTCCGCCATCGTACGCAGAAGAGAAGGAGAGAATGGTTTAAGTCACGGGAAAACAGAACATCAACTTATCCCTTTTTATAACTTAATATTTCTGTTAACTCCTTAAATAAATTCGCTATCTTTTCTTAACAGACAAATCCAACATCAACTTATCCCTTTTATAATCCAATATTCTGTTAATTATTTTAAATAAATTCGCTACTTTTTCTAAACAAACAAATCCAACATCAACTTATCCCTTTTATAATATTCTGTTAACTATCTTAAATAAATTCGCTACCTTTTCTAAACAAACAAATCCAAGATCATCTTTTCCCTTTTATAATATTCTGTTAACTATTTTAAACAAATTCGCTACCTTTTCTAAACAGAAAAATCTGTTTGCCCACCTGGTCAGCTGGGTTTTGACCGAGTCAAAGGTCGTGGGTTCAATTCTCGGCTTGGACATTTTTTTGTCGAAACTTCCTTCGTTTAGTAAAAATACCAAACGACCTCCAAAAAATACTCTAAAAATTTCTAAAAATCCCTAGAATATTTCTATAGCATTTTTAAATATTTTTAAATATTTTTAAATTACTTTTAGGACTCTAATTGAGGAAATTTGGGTCGTTACATTAATAAATTATTTTTAAAATTCTTTAAAAACTATTTAAAAAATTCTCTAAAAACTTTTCAAAATTATTTTAAAAACTTAAAAAAAAAATCATTTTACATTTTAAAAATTCTTTTAAAAATTATTTTAAAAACTTTTAAAAATTTATTTTAAAAAATCTTTTAAAAATTATTTTAAGAAAAAATCATTTTAAAAATCTTTAAAAAAAAAAACTTTAAAAAATCATTTTAAAAATTCTTTTATAAACTTTAAAAAATCATTTTAAAAATTCTTTTAAAAATTCTTTTAAAAAACTTTAAAAAAAATCATTTTAAAAATTCTTTTAAAAACTTAAAAAAAAAATCATTTAAAAAAAAATCTTTTAAAAATTATTTTAAAAATTTTTTGAAAAAGTATTTTAGAAATTATTTTATAATCTTAAAAAAAAATGATTTTTAAAATCTTTTAAAAACCTTTAAAAAATCATTTTAAAAATTCTTTTAAAAACTTTTAAAAAATAATTTTAAAATTCTTTTAAAAACTCTTTTAAAAGTTTTAAAAATCATTAAAAAAAATTATTTTAAATATTATTTTTCACTTTAATAAAATTTTGTTAACTTTTAAAAAATAATAATAATAATAATAAATTTATTTTTATAAATTATTTTCTCTTTAAAAATTAGTATTTGGACTTTAAACTTATTTTTAATCTTAAACATTATTTTAATCTTAAAATTATTTTTAAACTTAATTTAACTTAATTGAAAATTAAAACTTAATATTGAAATTATAATTAAAAATTTTAACTTAAACTTTAAATTAATCTTAAACATAAATTAACGACTAATATTAATTTAAATCTAAAATCAAAACTGAATCAAGCATATGTTAATTGTCATGAAACATATTATAAAAATCATTTTAAATTCCTTTTAAACACCGTTTTAGAAATCCCGGTAGAAATCCCTTTAAAAAAAATTAATAATAATAAATAATAATAATAATAATAATAATAATAATAATAATAATAATAATAAAAATCTTCTAAATTCATTTAAAACTTAGACACCTATCTTAAAAACTTAAATTCCATTAACTTAAACTTTAAAACTAATTTTGTATAACTTAATTGTTTAAGTCTAACTTTAGTTGAGAACTAAAATTGACTTGAACCTTACTTAATTGTGTTTAATAACTTTAACCTCATGCTAACCTCAAACTAAATTAATCCTACTTAAAAGGAAGTAAATAAAAATAATAATAATTATAACTAACACTTTCAGTGACCAACTCAATCAATTAATACAAAATTTAAATTATTTCACTAAGTATTAAATTATTAAATCAAGTAAAAAAAAACTAATCAATAAATTATTGATAATGGTTAACTGTTATTGAATTAATAAAATCTTATCTTATTTAAAACGCCTGAATCTAAAATTAATTATTAATCAAACTCAAATAAACAATTATACCAAGGATATAGAGATAATTATGTGTTACTAAATCCCCTAGAACACTTAGGTAGAAAAATGTGTTAGAGCTTTAAAATTTAACACACCCAAACCTTAGCATTATGTTAAGGGAGAGTAATAAATTAAAGGAGTATCAAATTCAGGGGAGGTTTATTTTTTTTAATCTCCTTAAGTATTATTTTTTTCTTTAAAGTCTCTTTAGAAAATTCTACCTCAATTTAATTTAAAAAAAATACTTTGAAAATCTTATATTAAAAATTCTTAGCAAATATTTTCAAAAGCTTTATTTTAAATGTCAGGTTTAGGGGGAGGAATAAAATCAAAATCTTTAAAGTTCAAAATTACTTAGGTTTTGGAAAACAATATCTTCTCAGTTTTTGAAAATTCGATTCTACTTAGTCTTTGAAAACTGAGCTTTTCAAATATTTTAAATCATGGTTTTGAAATTAGTACGTTAAACTTTGAAAATTTAATTTTGGAAAAAGAATTTTACAAAATTATTTTAAAAACTCCTACTACTTCATTTTGAAACATTATTTTGATTTTAATTCCAAAAATGTGATCTTACTTTACCAAAATTAGTTGTGACAAACTTTGAAAACTAAAAGTAAAGTTCAAAATCGTTTTTCTTAATGTTTGAATTCGATTTAACTTCACTTCGTTTTGAAAATAACCCTGAATCAAGTTCTGAAAAATTGGTCGTACTTAATTTTGACAATTTGATTTGACAAAATTAGTTTTGAAAATTACTATCAACTTAGTTTTCAAAATTATTTTAGAAAGTGATTTTTTTAAAAGACTTATGTTTGAAAACTTGAATTTTTAACTTTGACCTTAAAAACTATACTTGAAAAATTAGCTATCTTTCAAAATTACAAAGTTATAAATCAGCTATCCTTCAAGACTTAGTTTTTTTCAAAGATTTAAGAAATAAAAGCAAAATAATCTATGTTTTAAACTCCCCCAGATTAACTTGACATTATTTCTTACTTTGTCTAAAGTCTGTATTTATGCTTACTTTACTTAATCCATGCTTACTTTTGATGAATGCCAAAGGGGGAGGGTTAGGTGGTTAAGTTAGCTAAACCAAACTAAAAATACAAACTAACTTAAAAACCACATAAATGCATGTTGTTACTTGTTTTTTCTTGCATATGTTTTCACTAACTTAACCAGGTTGTCATTCCATCAAAAAGGGGGAGATTGTTGGTGCGGTTAGCACTAACGATTTAACCCAGGTTTTGATGAATGACAAATAGGTTAGGTTAGGTTTGTCGTTATCTAATGCTTTGATCGAGTATGCAGGCTAAGTCCAGACAGGTCGACGGGCTGACAGGATATCTGGCACGAAGTCCAAGCGGGTGTAAAATACCGAAAAATGGCGAATAATGATAAGAGAATTTTCTGGAATTTTTAGAAATTTTTCTGGAATTTTTCTGAACTCGTATGGTCGAGTTTACGGGGATAAAAACGGGGCCCAGAAAAGCCTGTTTAGTCTACCCATTTAAGTGAGGAAAAATTATATTTTTCCTATTTCTTTTCTTTTACTATTTCTATTCTTTATTTCCTTCTTTCCTTCGTTTCTCCGCCTTCTCCCCCGCGTGCCCGAGGCTTTGCCATGCCTTCTCCTCCTCCTTGCCCTAACCGCCTTTCCTCCCTCTCCTCTCATCGCGCCGCACACCTTCGCCCTCCTCTACGCGCCGTCGGCCGACCAAGCCAGTGCTGGTCCTCATTTCCGACGAGCCACAGCCGCTGAGCCACCAGTGCCGATTCCTCTCTTATTTGCGTCGACGCCCCTCTTCTCCATCGCGACACCGCGCGGTCCAACGTGCCGCCCCCACCGCGCCACCTGATGGCCGACGTCGAACTCCTGAGCTCCGATCTCGCTGTCTTTCTCCCTTCTAACGCCGCCCTCCCTGCTAAACCAAGCAACGGGGCTCGGTTCTCTTGCTCCACTTCGCCTCCCATCTCCTCTTCGCGACAGTTTTCTTCTGCCATAGCGTCGTGCCATAGCTTTGAGCAACGCCGCTGTCACCCTTGACTGAGTTTCCGTCGCCGTGCCCTAGCACTGATCGGTATCGTTGAGCACTAATCTCATAGTCTCCTCCGGATCCACTGCTGCCGATTGCCGAGCACTTGAACATCCCAACCGTGCCCTAGCTCCGAGTCTAACTCAGCCATCGATCGCCTCTTCTGGCCCAAGAAGGTATGGTTGTTTCCTTACCTCTCCTTGTTCTGATCTTGGCCGGTGGTTGCTGTAGTTTATCATCAGATCAGAAATTTTTGGATTTCCAGATCCCTACCACAGTGTACAGGCTTTCTTGAGATGAATTGGTTGTTGGATGGATTCATCACTGCTGGAGAAGGTGCCAAGTGTTGTGCCAGTGAGGTAACAGAGTTTGTGGGATACAAGTTTGGAATTGTTGGTATTCAGCTTGATTTCAATTGATGTGGAATGAGGATTTCAAGGAATGATTTGTTTTGGAATATTTGTAGGTGTTGTTAGCTATTGCTGTTGTTCGTGGACGATCCATGGCTTCGGCCAACCTTCCGATCTAAAGTCATCCTTTGATGGTGAGCTATCAACAACCCATTTGAATTCGGGTAAGTTTTGAGGTTGATTCATGATGCTTAGTAGTGGATGGTAGTGAACTTGATTGGATAAGTGGATCATTAGTTTATATGTTCTTGGAATTAAATTGATGTGAAGGAAAGGGTTGGATCAGATTAGAGGGATTAATAGTTGATATGTTGATCATAGATCCTTAGTTTGTTGAATACCCTGTATTTGTAGGATTTGAGTTGGATGCGATCTCTTGGACTTGTTGAGGACGGTTGATACGACCTGCGTATGAAGGCGGGTACCTCTTGACTTATCTTTTATGATATCGTCATTTGGATATGCATAGTACTTTATAGCTGCAAGCAATGAACATGTTTGTCTTTGGTATGTCACTGTTTGATATCCATAGCATGTTAGGTTTGTCGCTTGTTATGTATCCGTGCTTATATCTCGTGATTTGTTACCATGAGTATCTTATTGCCATGAGTACTTTATTACCATGAGTACCTTAGTTCCTAGAGTAAGTGACATACCATGCTCTATTGAGGTTAGGACTAGGTTCTGGATTTTATTTCTGGCAGGTGTATCTAGATTATCTGATACCTAGGTTTTTTATACCATACCTGGCTTGTGTACCTCTATTTGTATATCATATATGATTCGTGTACCTAGACTCTGATTCTTTGATCTATGTATATTGTTGGTACATATGTTATGGAAGGAGGATATGTTTAGGATCTAGGTTGTTATACCATAGAGGATCTGTATACCCTAGATTCGTGGATTTGACTCACTGATACTGTGGTACCCATATTATACATATATGGATATGGTTATGTTGATCAGTTTATGACTATGCTTAGTGTCATGCATCATGATTGCATGCTGCGCGATTGTCGGCTCTACTATAGTTGAGCATATTTACATGATATGCACACACCACCACTCATGGATTAGTGGTATATCGACAGTGTGTGGCGGTTCAGCTCCGTTGGTCGAGGACTCGCCTGGTAGCCGCACAGTTCCGCTCTGTTTGGCTCCGCTGGCATTTAGTGTAGCCGGCAGACGGTGGACTCTGTTTGGCTCCGTTGGTCGGTGACTCAACGTGGTAGCCGGCAGAGATACCTCCCGTCATCGTGTACCGGGAGTTGAGAGCATTGAGCTCCCCCATCACAGGACAGGAGTACTCCGACAGCATCCCGTCCACTCGGTCACTCATCAAGAGTAGTGACGACAGAGTGCACGGTTGTCACAGCCCTACCCACTCGGTCTCGCCATTTGTGTGTGAGATGACTTACTGGCGTCAGGGGTGACCAGGACGCATCATTAGCATCATATGCATTGATGCATTTATATTCTTATGATTGTGTGCATTTTGGTTGGATGCATACTTTGACCTGCATACAGGATTATTGACACTTCGGTTTGACCCTTTTATGCGGATAGGAGTTCCTATTGAGTACAGCTTCCTCGATTACCTTTCAGTTTGCATATTCCTATATATGATTAGGAAGTCGTATTCCATTGTTGATAGATATATCTTACTACTCATGTCCATTGGTATTATTGAGTTGTTGAACTCACCCCTTGACACTATCTTTTCGTGCACCAGTTATTTGTGGTGTCGCTTGGAGCATCCTGTCTGCTGGTCCCACGTCACATCGAAGACTTATCGGTTTCACGTATGTTTTGTTTGTTTTATGTATCAGTTGTTTAGCTCTGACTCGGTTTTATTTTTGGAGTGTTGACGTTGTTATGTGGTATTTTGTATTTATGTTATTGGTTGTGTAAGTCTAGCCAGCGCTGTGTTTTGGTTTTGAGTGTGCTTTATTTTACGTACCCAGTTGTTAATTTGATATGCGTGGTGTTTGTTTTCTTTTATTGTTATTATTCCACCGCATGTGGTTGAGGTATATAGTGCTTGTAGAAAGTTTCATATTGTCCGGTAAGGGGAGATGAAATTTCTTCGGGAGACTCCTCCGGCGTGACAATTTAGTGGTATCGGAGCGGTATACGATACTTGCTATGTGTTCGGATTTTGAGATTTATCTAATACCAATTTATTTGGTATCGGAGCAGGTTTACTTATTTTCCCTGTGTTTCGGATTTTGTGTTTTGGTCTTCTCGATGTGACTTTTCGGGTTTTGGGACCTGGCAGCAGCAGGACATCTCCAAGCTATAGGAGGTATGTTGGTATACTGTTATTTTACATTTTTGTTAGTATATGCACTATTGACTATTACAGTTTATGACATGTATTAGCACTCTTTACTAGTACCTGTCTAGTTGATATATCATACATTTTATGCATTAGGTAAACTACTGATGATGATCGACCTTGATAGAGGTTAAGGGTTACAATTTCTGGTGATTTATCATATCATACACCAGTAGTTTTTAGCTTCTGTTATTATTAGTTGGTTAGCTGATTGAGGCACATACCAGCCTCTGATATTATTAGTTGGGTAGTGGATAGTATCTATATCTTTATATTGACTTAGCCTGTAGTATATCATTTTATCTTAGTTAATTTCTTCAGTAGATAATTAATTTACTTTTGTTAGATCGGTCAGTAGGAGACTGATTTACGTTTGTCGACTTGAGTAGTCGTGGATTGATATACTTTAGCTGCTGGTAGAGGATTAATGTAATCTTGATCAGTTAGTAGATTACCGATATAGTTTTGTTGGTTCGATCAGTAGGGGATTGCATACTCTAACTAAGTAGGGGTTTTGACCATGGATTGTATATACCTAGTTGGATGACTTAGAAGTTTGGATTTATGATGTTAAAATTTTCCCCATTAGATATAGTCTTAGTAGGGTACGACATTGACTTGCAATGTTATACCATGGCGTGTATATCTCTTTTGTCCGCTACTAGTTCTGTTGAACCTAGAGCAGAGTTGTTACTGGATTATTAGGCTGCTTTATTTTGGGCTGTCTATGATTGATGTATTCCTGCTTGATACATATGCAGGATTTTTGTTTAGGTATACCCGTAACCCATGAGTGTTGGTAGCATAGGGTTGGTCTATTTGATCGAGCTAGTATGCTGATTTTGCATGTTTAGGTTGCATGTATATTATGATTGTTATGAGTTGAAGGAGTTCTATGATGGATAGTTCATTTATAGATAGTGTGGGTATTCCCATCTAGATATGGTTATTGTAGGTTCCTTGTGGATTATAGCTATTTAGTTAGCTGTACGTGCCTGATTGACATGTTGGAGGTATCTTATCGATTTAAATCTGTGTCGTGGTATGTGTACATGGGTGTGAGTGTCATGTTGGAAGTATCTTATCGATTACATCGGTGTTGTGATATGTACATATGTGTTTGATGTGGTATCTGAGGTATCTTGTTGATTATGTGTGATTTGTGAGTGCACCTGGGTTTAGTATGCCTTATTGGAAGTATATGTTGATTATACTCTTGACATATGTGTATATTTGTCATGTGAGTGTTGTTTGAGGGTATTGTTGATTTTACCTACGATGATAGGTGCACACGGGTTCGGTATACATTGTTGGAGGTATCATGGTGAATTATACCTATGATGTGAGTATTTTTTGTGTGTACTAGTTGGAGGATTATGGCGATCATACATATGTTGTGTGTGCACGTGTGTCAGATGTATGGTATTAAATGTCTACATTATGATATTGGTTGTTTTACCCTGTCAACTAATTCTCCCATTAGTGGGTGACCGACCCACTAGGAGGATGATAGAGTTGACTATGGATTTGATTTGTTTACTGGGTGGTTATACCCTAGGCTACCCACAGTGATCTGTGGTAGAGAGATCTCGTGCAATCTCTAGTTAGATAGTTAGGTGCTTTGGGCACTTATGTATTGTTGTGGTAGAGCGTAGCTTCCACATGTTATGGATCGTTTGTGGTAGAGCGTATTTTCCACATATTCTGGATTCCCACATATTTAGGGATTGTTTTGTAGTGGAGCGTTGCTCCTACATATTGCGGAGCATTGCC
The DNA here is from genome assembly GCF_018446385.1 of Zingiber officinale. NCBI lineage: Eukaryota > Viridiplantae > Streptophyta > Magnoliopsida > Zingiberales > Zingiberaceae > Zingiber > Zingiber officinale. The sequence continues at coordinate 71,466,498 of NC_055995.1, forward strand.
CCCATATTTATTGTGGATACATATTTTGGATTATTTGTGGTGGAGCATTGCTCCCACATATGGAGGATTTCTTGTGGTAGAGCGTTGCTCCCACATATGTGGTATTTCGTGTGATAGATCATTGCTCTCACACTGGAGGTTCTATTCTTTGGTGATTATATATCGTTGGTGATTAGATCTGTTTATTATTGGGGATCTTATTGTTAGGAATGTCTGTGATACGGACAGTATGTGTCTTGGTTTTACCATTAGTGCTTGCGGTGCCCTAGATGTTATCATGGACTCGATGATTTGGGTATCCCTAGAATTTTTGGATCGGTTTCCATTGTCTTTGTTGACGATGTTGTGATCTATTTCGGATCCGCGGTGAGTCACGTACACCACCTTTGCTTAGATCTAGAGATGTTTCGACGAGAACATCTATATGTGATGATCAGTAGTGCTTATTTGGATTGTCTTATGTGATGATGATTAGGACACACGGTCACCAGCAGGAGTATACCGTGGTTCCACAGGAGATTGGGAGTAGACGGAGTCGATATAAGAGGCTTGCAACTTCCTTTGTTTGGCTCGATATTTCGGAGATACGTTGAGGGTTTCTCACGGTGCTATACTATACGCTGATCGTGAAAGGCGTGAAGTTCACTTGACACTGAGTTGAGACCACCATATAGAGACTTTTAGTAGCTGTCAGTGATCGGCTGGTACTTGTGTGAGAGGACGTGACATTGTGCTCTATCTGACGCATTTTGATGACGTGGATGCAAGACGATAGAGTAGTCTCCTATGCTTCTCGTCGGTTGAAGAATCATGGAGAACTACTACCTGCCATGATCCGGAGCTAGTCGCCATTATTTTTCCATGAAGATTTAGCGACATTATTTATATAGCGTTACATTTGAGATTCTCACCACCTAAGAGTCTCAAATTTCGCTTCTTAGAAGGAACCTATTCTCCGAGGAGAGGAGAGATGGAGTTCTGAGAGGATTTTATTGTACCATTAGCTATCACCTGGAAAAGCTAATGTGGTTGTATGACGGAAGTCTAGAGTGACTTTGGCTGTGCCACGAGTTGTGGTCATGCTGTTACCATGGTTGCTCAGTCGATCGTGACGAGGATCAGAGCCCTAGGGTATTTGCGAGTTATTTGCAGCTAGATAGCTTCGGTAGCGGACCGAGTTCACACGAGACGAGGAGGTAATTATACTCCGAGGTAGATTATGCGTACCTCGGTCTCATCCGGTCTTATAAGAGTTACTTCCGGAGGCTCATCTCAGGCGGTACCTGCGTGTACCAAGATTTGAGGTGTTTCTATTGGTGGAGCGACATGAAGGAAGACATCAGATTTTGTAGCTAGATGTCTCATCTCAGCAAGTGAAAGCCGAGCATTAGAGATCTGTCGGCTTCCTAAGTGGAAATGAGAACATATTACTATGGACTTTGTGGTGAGTTTGCCGAGGACATGACGAGACCATGACGCGATTTGGGTAATCGTTGATCAATTAACCAAATCCACGCACTTTTTAGCTAACCGGGGGACAGATTTCCTGGATCGATTGGTAGATCTATTTTGCCGGGAGATCATCAGATCACGTGGTGTTCCTTTGATTATTATTTCGGATAGAGACCCCGATTCACGTCTCGTTTTTGACAGAGTCTGCAGCAGACCTTGGGCACGCAGCTCTGTTTCAGTACAGTTTTCAATCTTCAGACAGATGGATAGTCACAGCGGACCATTCAGACTCTAGAGGACTTACTGAAGTCTTGTGTATTGGATTTTCGGAGGCAGTTGGGAGGACCATTTGCCATTGGTAAAGTTCGCCTACAACAACAGTTTGCATTCGACTATCCAAATGCCACCGTTGAAGTGTTGTATGGTAGGTCTTGTTGGACACCCACCCTCTGGGATGAGGTTGGAGAGGCCTAGCTGTTGGGACCTTATAAAGCTCAGCAAGACGAAGAGTTGGTCCGTATTATCAAACGAAGGAATGTTAGAGGCTCAGGGTCGCCAGAAGTGTTATGTTGATTGGAGACGCAAACCCTTGGAGTTCTCTATAAGCGACCATATTTCACTGCGAGTTTCACCCACGAAAGGGGTGAAGAGATTCGGCCTCATCGGTGAGCTGGCTCCGCGATACATTGGACCTTTCCAGATCTCGGAAAGGATTGGAGCAGTAGCTTACGGGTTGACACTATCGCCGTCCTTGGCGGGCGTCCACGATGTATTCCACGTAGCTATACTGAGAAGATATATATATCCGACCCGACGCATGTGCTGACAGATATCTCAGTTCCTGTTCAGCCTGACATCACTTATGAGGAGATTCTGGTACGGATTCTGGACCGGAAAGAACGTCGGTGGAGGAACAAGACTATCCGGCTAGTTAAAGTTGGATGACAGCATCATTCAGACGAGGAGGCTACTTGGGAGCTCGAGGATACTATCCGAGCTCGATATTCCCATCTTTTCACTTGGGGTATATGATTTAATTTACTGTTCAGCATTTATACTCTTTGTCCGTTGTTAGTATTTGTTGATGGTAGATAACGAAATTTGGGGACCAAATTTTTATTGGTGGGGGAGAATGTAAAATACCGAAAAATGGCGAATAATGATAAGAGAATTTTCTGGAATTTTTAAAAAAATTTCTGGAATTTTTCTGAACTCGTATGGTCGAGTTTACGGGGATAAAAACGGGGCCCAGAAAAGCCTGTTTAGTCTACCCAATTAAGTGAGGAAAAGTTATATTTTTCCTATTTCTTTTCTTTTACTATTTCTATTCTTTATTTCCTTCTTTCCTTCGTTTCTCCGCCTTCTCCCCCGCGTGCCCGAGGCTTTGCCATGCCTTCTCCTCCTCCTTGCCCTAACCGCCTTTCCTCCCTCTCCTCTCATCGCGCCGCACACCTTCGCCCTCCTCTGCGCGCCGTCGGCCGACCAAGCCAATGCTGGTCCTCATTTCCGACGAGCCACAGCCGCCGAGCCACCAGTGCCGATTCCTCTCTTATTTGCGCCGACGCCGCTCTTCTCCATCGCGACACCGCGCGGTCCGACGACGCCGCCCCCACCGCGCCACCTGATGGCCGACGTCGACCTCCTGAGCTCCGATCCGATCGTTGTCTTTCTCCCTCTAAGCCCGCCCTCCTTGCTAAATCAAGCAACGGGGCTCGGTTCTCTTCTCCCCACTCGCCTCCCATCTCCTCTTCGCGACATTTTTCTTCTGCCATAGGCCTGTGCCATAGCTTTGAGCAACGCCGCTGTCACCCTCGACTGAGTTTCCGTCGCCGTGCCCTAGCACTGATCGGTATCGTTGAGCACTAATCTCGTAGTCTCCTCCGGATCCACTGCTGCCGATTGCCGAGCACTTGAACATCCCAGCTGTGCCCTAGCTCCGAGTCTAACTCAGCCATCGATCGCCTCTTCTGGCCCAAGAAGGTATGGTTGTTTCCTTACCTCTCCTTGTTCTGATCTTGGCCGGTGGTTGCTGTAGTTTATCATCAGATCAGAAATTTTTGGATTTCCAGATCCCTACCACAGTGTACAGGCTTTCTTGAGATGAATTGGTTGTTGGATGGATTCATCACTGCTGGAGAAGGTGCCAAGTGTTGTGCCAGTGAGGTAATAGAGTTTGTGGGATACAAGTTTGGAATTGTTGGTATTCAGCTTGATTTCAATTGATGTGGAATGAGGATTTCAAGGAATGATTTGTTTTGGAATATTTGTAGGTGTTGTTAGCTATTGCAGCTCTAGCTGTGCTGTTCGTGGACGATCCATGGCTTCGGCCAACCTTCCGATCTAAAGTCATCCTTTGATGGTGAGCTATCAACAACCCATTTGAATTCGGGTAAGTTTTGAGGTTGATTCATGATGCTTAGTAGTGGATGGTAGTGAACTTGATTGGATAAGTGGATCATTAGTTTATATGTTCTTGGAATTAAATTGATGTGAAGGAAAGGGTTGGATCAGATTAGAGGGATTAATAGTTGATATGTTGATCATAGATCCTTAGTTTGTTGAATACCCTGTATTTGTAGGATTTGAGTTGGATGCGATCTCTTGGACTTGTTGAGGACGGTTGATACGACCTGCGTATGAAGGCGGGTACCTCTTGACTTATCTTTTATGATATCGTCATTTGGATATGCATAGTACTTTATAGCTGCAAGCAATGAACATGTTTGTCTTTGGTATGTCACTGTTTGATATCCATAGCATGTTAGGTTTGTCGCTTGTTATGTATCCGTGCTTATATCTCGTGATTTGTTACCATGAGTATCTTATTGCCATGAGTACTTTATTACCATGAGTACCTTAGTTCCTAGAGTAAGTGACATACCATGCTCTATTGAGGTTAGGACTAGGTTCTGGATTTTATTTCTGGCAGGTGTATCTAGATTATCTGATACCTAGGTTTTTATACCATACCTCTATTTGTATATCATATATGATTCGTGTACCTAGACTCTGATTCTTTGATCTGTGTATATTGTTGGTACATATGTTATGGAAGGAGGATATGTTTAGGATCTAGGTTGTTATACCATAGAGGATCTGTATACCCTAGATTCGTGGATTTGACTCACTGATACTGTGGTACCCATATTATACATATATGGATATGGTTATGCTGATCAGTTTATGACTATGCTTAGTGTCATGCATCATGATTGCATGCTGCGCGATTGTCGGCTCTACTATAGTTGAGCATATCGCCAGTTACATGTACTGCACACACCACCACTCATGGATTAGTGGTATATCAGACAGGTGTGTGGCTCTCCGCTGGTCCGAGGACTCGCGTAGCCGGGATTCCTCGTAGCTTGTGAGAGTGGACTCTGTTTGGCTCCGTTGGTGGTGACTCGGCGTGGTAGCCGGTAGAGATACCTCCCCATCATCGTGTACCGGAGTTGAGAGCATTGAGCTCCCATTTATGATTTGGGGTCAGGACAGGAGTCCCGTCCACTCGGTCACTCATCGGGAGTAGTGACGACAGAGTGCATGTCATACCCACTCGGTCTCACCATTTGTGTGTGAGATGATTGACTGGGGTGACCAGGACGCATCATTAGCATCATATGCATTGATGCATTTATATTCTTATGATTGTGTTTGCTGCATTTGGTTGCTGCATTTTGGTTGGATGCATACTTTTGACCTGCATACAGGATTATTGCCACTTTCGGTTTGTCGACCCTTTTGTCTGGATAGGAGTTCCTGGTGAGTACAACTTCCTCAGTTACCTTTCAGTTTTGCATATTCCCTATATATGATTAGGAAGCTGTATTCCATGTTTGTTGCTGTTAGATATATCTTACTACTCATGTCCATTGGTATTCGCTGAGTTGTTGAACTCACCCCAGTTGACACTATCTTTTCAGGTACCAGGTTATTTGTGGTGTCGCTTGGAGCATCCTGTCTGCTGGTCCCCACGTCACATCAGAAGACTTATCGGTTTTCACGTATGTTTTGTTTTTTTTATGTATTAGTTTGTTTAGCTCTGTACTCCGGTTTTATTTTTGGAGTGTTGACGTTGTTATGTGGTATTTTGTATTTATGTTATTGGTTGTGTAAGTCTAGCCGGCTAGCAGTTTTGTGTTTTGGTTTTGGTACAGCCGAGTGGGCTGCTTTATTCTGAATTTGTTATTAACTGCGTGGTGTTTGTTTTCTTTTATTGTTATTATTCCAGCCGCATGTGGTTGAGGTATATAGTGCTTGTAGAAAAGTTTCAGATTGTCCGCCGTATAGGGGAGATGCTGTCGAAATTTCTTCGGACAGAGACTCCTCCGGGGCGTGACAAGGTCGACAGGCTGACCGGACGCTTGGCGAGAAGTCCAGCTAGGTCGACGGGCTGACCAGATAGCTGGCACGAAGTCCAAGCGGGTCGACGGGTTGACCGGATAGCTGGCACAAAGTCTAGACGGGTCAAAGGGCTGACCGAACGTCTGGCAGGTAAGTAAAGGTAAGTCACTGGAGGAGAGTGACTGTGAGGACGCATCCTAGTTAAGGGACAGTAGGCGTCGGTCCAGTTTAGGTCCATTTTGGATCCCTAAATTAAGACCCTGACTTGGTTCTGGTCTCGGGAAGACAGGACATAACTCATAAATCTATATAAAATGTCTATACATATATTTTTCTAACTCTATTTATTAGATACAAATGTAGAACTTCAAATTCTACACGTGTAGCAACTGACAGAGCTTGATTCCGAGTTCGGAGTCAAAAGTTATGACCTTCGGAAGATGACTGTGTCAAACAAGTAGTTGGAGACGACTCGGATCAGCCAGATTCGAACTCTCCTCATCTGATCCGAATTTTTGGGATCTGATAAGCTCTGAGACCCCTCCAAAGGGCTATAAAAGGAGGGGGTGAGCAAGCTTCAAGGACACAACTTTCAGAACGAAGAATCTGCTTCCTTGTGCTCCTGCTGCGCTGCGATCTCCGACAAGCTTTTCCTTTCTGTTCTAAGTCTTTTTATTGTCGGTAATTTTTCCTTATTAGCAATATTGTACTTAACTTGTAATCTATATTTCTAATTGCTAGTGAATTTCCCAACGAAAGTACTCACGGAGTACGAGCCTTCGAGTAGGAGTCGTCACAGGCTCCGAATGAAGTAAATCCACTGTGTTCAATTTTCTTATTCTGCTGCGTTTATACTCGTTGTTTTTCGAATCGATATTCACCTCCCTCTATCGACGTTTCACGATCCAACACCTTCTTATTCTCTGTCAAAGTCACACGGTCGTGCGGATTCACACGGCCGTGGCCTTCTACGCCTTTGGAAAGTTGGCATGGTCGTGCCATTTGGCACGACCGTGTGCTGCCTGGCGACAGGATGTTTACACGACAATGTGGCTCACACAACCGTGTGGCTCACACGACCTTGGCTTGATTTCTTCTAAAGTTGTTCTCGTGTGTGTTCTTGCTCCATTTCACTCCAATATGCATCCTATCAATCAAAATATGTAAAGAGCAGATCTTCGAACAGAATATAATGGAAGTATGACATTATAATGAAATAGGGTGCAATAAACATAGATTACGCTCATGAAATATAAGTAGATGTGCGTCAAAGTATGCATAAAAATGTATATAATCTACGCACATCACACCCCCAGACTTAAACCTTTGCTTGTCCTCAAGCAAAAACTGCATCTAAACTCATGTGGTTAAATAATGCATCATAATCTCTAGCAAGTCAATCTAATCCTATCAAATAATTTCATTGGTGAGCAAGATACAAAAGTAGTTTGAGTATGACATAAGTAGTAGTCCTCCGTGCTCAGTGCGATAGTGGCCTATGTTTATCAAGTATCAATCCCTAAGGCTAGTCAAGTCGTCTTAAAACTATGTTTCTTATGCTTCTGGCGATAGGCACTTACCTGCCACACACTTGGTTTATCCTTCTCAATTTACCCAAGATCTCAAAGGCGTGCTCGATATCAAGAGAAACATAACAGTTATTTCCCCAGTAACCTAACTCGGTCTCAAAGGGGTAACTTACTAGTTTCCACCCACGACAACTATTTTTTATATCCCTTATTCATTTTTTTTTCATCATTTCATTTTTTCCTAAGTGATTGCAAGATGCAACACTTGTACACAAATGCAAATGTTGGGATATTTTGATTTTTCCAAATGAGCCGACATGATTCGAGCCTCATCCAGTAACCAAAATGCAGTTTGAGAAGTCACCATAGAAATACTAGTACTAATCAAGTTCTAAGAATCATGACTATTTTCAGAATTATCTACCATTAAAACTAGGTAAGGTGCAAGAGATCCTAAAACAAGGTCAGTACTTAAACTCTTATAGTAAAAATATTGCTCACTTCATGCTTTCATAGATAGAAAAAGATAGATCACTAAACATACTAGCACCATAAGTAACACATAAACCACATAAAATCTAGAATAAACGTGCTAGTATTTTGTAATAAGGAACAAACAATCATGATATGATGAGTGATGTAACTAGCAAAAACAAAATTTTATTATGTAAAAAGAAGAATATACCAAAAGCTAGACTAAACCTAATGCATCTAATGCATCCCCCCAGACTTAAACTTTTCATTTTCCCAATGAAAACTAAAAACAATGTGGAGGAGATTAAAAGTAAGAGAAGTTACCAAATGATGTGTGCCAAATGCCCATGTCATCAACTTCTCCATCATGTAGTTGCACTCCTCCTAATCTTTGAGTCCCATAAAAGAAGATTCACAACAAAAATTAAGTAGAGGATACATGTTTATTATAAAGAAAGAAATGAAACTAGAAAGAACTAAAGACATAAAAGAAAATAAGAAAAATGAACTTGGGTTGCCTCCCAAGAAGTGCTTGTTTAAGGTTATTAGCTTGACCACCTCGTTATATTCATCGAAATCTCTCTCTTAGAGGGGTAAGATATTTTAGAACCCTCCTACCAGGGGCTCTTATTATGGAGGGAGCTTTCAACATAGGAGAAATAAAGTGAAGTATCGCTCTCCCCATCTTTGTCTTCTTGAAAATCTTTTCAAGTGGTCGAAGACGATTCAGATTGAACATCCAATTAGAGGCCCTATGAAAATCTGTACACTTAAAAGAAAAACATATCTTCCACAAGCATGTTATATAAGATAGAACCATAACCATATCAAGATAAGCTGAATTAGTAATAAAAACTGAATCACATCCAACAAAGTCTAAGATGGGTACCTCTATAATATTTTCCAAAAGATCACAAGATGTACTAACCTTGCTTTGCTGAGAGATACCTAAAATTTCTAAACATGTGGATGTAACTCCATCTGAATCCAATGACAGTTCTGGCTCTGGCTCAGGTGTTGGTGCTATCAAAGGTGGTGATTCTTGAGACTCTGCTAACTCTACATAAGTCCCTACACATTGATCCACAACATGTTCAATTCTTGCAACTCTCATAATCTCTAAAGATTTTGTGGATAAAGGAGGTGATTCTTGAGATGCTGCTTCCACAACACAGCTCCCTACACATCCTTCCATATCATTATCCTCAACACAAGCATCCAAAAATAAACCAACATATATATCCTCAGTGGGGGAATCAACTATAAGAGGATCACTGACTTCATTTGCATTCTTAAGTTGGTCTACCACATCACATTAATCATCTGAAAATTTAATTTCACTATAACATCCTGTAAAACCTGGATGTAGATCTAAAAACTTGTTATCCACTGCATCATCATCACAATCCTCATCTGAAGAGTTTTTATCTTTATATACATAAGGAAATCTACACTAAACCATATTTGGATCACAGAATTTGCCAAAGTCTTTGTTTTCATTGACCCTCACTAGCCTTTATGGAAAAGGAACCCTTAGTGAAGGTCTTGGGAAAGGTACTTCCTTTTTCCCATATTCGCTTTGAGCTTGCAGAGGAGGTCCAACTTGCTTATCTAGTGTTGGTGTGATCAATCGTTGAGGGAAGGGTACTTGTGGCCTTTGTGAACTTCTTGAAGTAATGTAACTGAGTTCTTGTGGTCTTCTATTGTTCTTCCCCTCAATTCTAAACAAATTCTTCTTCAAAAGTTCTTCATGATTCTTGCCACTTCTCAACTTAATATCATTATCATTTACACTAGATCTTGTCTGTATAGGAGGAAGGTCTTCTTTGAACCATTTTGAAACTATGCTATCAATCTTTTCCCCCAAATGTCTGAACCCCTCATTCTGTGACTTGTGAATTTCAAAATTCTTGGATGGTTGAATTGTAATTTGTTTGACAGGCTCTCTTGCATTTATGACTTGCACTTCTTGAATTTTTGAAGGAGATTCCATCCAACTTTTGTTCGACCATTCATGGAGGTTCAATGCCACTTGATCAATTAATGTATATGCTTCTTCCACACTCTTGTTCATAAAAGAACCTCCAGCTGATGAATCCAATAAATATTTGTCTGAGAAAGAATTTCCCTATAAAATATGTGCAAGGTCAGCCATTTTTCCAAACCATGATGAGGGTACTATCTTTGTAGACTTTTGAATCTATCCCATGCTTCAAATAATGACTTTCCATTTTCTTGAGTAAAATTTGTAATGCAATTCCTCATATAAACTGTTCTGCTTGGAGGGAAAAAATGATTCAAAAATTTCTGCTCCAATTATTTCCAACATGTAATGCTTTGAGAACGGAGGGAATATAAGCAAGTCCTTGCTTAATCCTTGATACTGAAAGGAAATGTCATCAATCGAACTGCATCCGCTGACACTCCTTCACAGTTCACCATATCACAAAGCTCTAGAAATGTCTTAAGGTGTAGATAAGGACTTTCTTATACTTCTCCTCCAAATTTGTGACCTTGTATCATGAAAATTAACTCTGGGTCTAGTTGAAAACTTTCTGCTTCAATATGAGGTTGCACAATGGGAGACATAAATCTTACAGAAATGGGTGCAGAAAAATCTCTTAAGGGCATGCTCGACATGTTAGTGCTCATGGATATCTAAGAAAAAAAATTATGAGAAAAAATAAAAATGAAGAATTAAAGACAAGAAATAAAATGCTATACGAAAAGAAAGAAAGAAAATACAGAATTTAAATTGCAAGAAAGAAAGTGCATAATGAAAACAAGAAAGAAAAGACAAAAGGAAAAAAATATCTAGAGTAACTCATATGCTAATCAACTAATGTTAATCGAAAACAGTCTCCGGCAATGATACCAAAAACTTGTTACGTCACCGTAAGTGCACGATTTCATCGTCAGTAATAAAAAGATATTGTATCCACAGGGACTGTTGATTAAATACTAGTTAACTTCGCACGGTGAATTATCTAGACAATTGAAGGCTAATTGGAAAAGAGAAAGTGGAGAAAAGAGAGAATGTAAAGAGTAGAGAAAGAGGGAGAGTTAGGTTTGGGGATGGATAGATACTAGGATTTTAGTTTCGTTGTGATGCTAGTTAATGCTCCTATGCATTGTTCATCTCCCTAATTCCATGCTTACACTCGTGTAGGAGTTCTAACTAAAGTTCGGTACTATCCCGCGAAGATTGCACCGAAGAGTTTACCCAAGTTCTACCTCCATTAAGTAGAAGAGGTAATTTAGGAAGTCCGATTATAGAGAACATCCTTCTGTCACAAGGGCCCATGGTCCTACGTTCCTAAATTACACAGATCACTTCCTAACGGTAGATTAATGCAATTAAGTAGAAGAGGTAATTTAGGAAGTCCGACTATAGGGAACATCCTTCTGTCACAAGGGCCCACGGTCCTACGTTCCTAGATTACACAGATCACTTCCTAAGATTAATTTGGGAGAACCCTCTAAACTCTAATTAGTTTTCTTAGTAGAGAATTGCCCCCCGTTTCAAGGAAACGCCGTAAAAAGTAAGGGATACCTTCTGTCACAAGGTCCCATGATCTTACATTCTAGGGCTCTTCCTCTACATAGTGATCTAAACCCTACATCTACATGGATTAACCTCACACACATTTCGTCAAATGCACACAAGGTACAACACACATAGATGATGATATAAGCACTTCATTACATAGGAAAATGTATAAATACATAGTTCATACATTCACAATCACATCACAACTACTTCCTACATCCTAGATCTAGAGATCTACTCCATAGCATAGGATTTACAAATAAGAGACAAGAAATTAAGCACTACACACTCCAAAACAAGAGATAGAGAAGAGATAAATGCTTATCTATGATCCACCGGTCTTCTTACTTGCAAACCTTGCTCCGGAGGTGGACGAATTGGCGAAGATGAAGGAGATCTAGGGCCACCCCAAAGGGGAGAACCCTTCCCCAAGCAATGGGGAAGAGCCCCAAGCCAAAGATGAGCCAAAGTTCATTGAAAAGGGGAGAACAACCCCTTTTATAGAACAGGGCATGGTCACCACATGACCCGTGACATGACCGTGTAGATCCCACACGATTTGGAAGTGTCTGCTCTTGGCCAGGGTCACATGGTCGTGTGGCCTTCACACGGTCATGCCATGCTCCCTCTCTGGATGGCTTACACGGTCGTGTGACTCACACGGCCGTGCCAATATTGGCCTCTGGAAATGTTACATGGTCATGTGGTATATACATGGCCTAACAATGCTTAGCCTCTGGAAATGTTGCACGACTGTGTACTGGATACACTGCTGGGGTGACACGGCCGGTCTGCACCACACGTCCATGTGGCACGGCCGTGTAGGTCACACGACCGTGGCCTTGTTCTTCTCTGCCAAAGTTACACGACCATGTGGATTCACACGGGCGTGCCCTTCTGCGCTTCTGGAAAGTTGGTACAGTCGTGCTATTTAGCACGACCGTGTGCTACCTAGCCACAGGATGTTTACACGGCCGTGTGGCTCACATGGCCTTGGTTTGATTTCTTCCAAAGTTGTTCTCGTGTGCGTTCTTGCTCCATTTTCGCTCTAATATGCATCCTATCAATCAAAATATACAAAGAGCAGATCTCTGAACAGAATATAATGGAAGTATGACATTATAATGAAATAAGGTGCAATAAACATAGATTACACTCATGAAATATAAGTAGATGTGCATCAAAGTATGCATAAAAGTGTATATAATCTACGCACATCATCTAACTAGTCCATGTTTGACTGGGGTAGCTTCGGTCAAATCCACTAAGTCTAGTGCACTAGGTAAAATACACAAGATTCAGCATAGACATGCCTTCGATAAAACTTCATTGATGTACTATCATCCCAATCCATTCCGGTGTTATGTTATAGGGTTTGGTAAACCTTTTAAACTAAACGTTCTAAACTAGGTAGATAAACTAAACCTACTCCTAATCACGCATAGTAGATTGATCAAGTTGGTTGAACCATTTTTCTAATTGCTCCCCCTGAATCATGGCTTAGATATGGTCTATCTAAGTAGTAAATCTGACTCTTCGGGATCAAGTATAGGTTTGGTTAAACATTTTATTGAAACCCATGCTTGGATTTGACTTTTAACATTTTGACTAAATAATGACAAATATGGCTGGTTTGTTTGATTAGGTTTATAGCCAAGTCATGATTTGTTGTACACAGCTCGTTGTGATCCAATAGCATGTTTAGACATTTGGATCCTAGTTCGAACTTTTTCAACATTTTCTTGAGTCGCTCGACTTGACCTTTCAAGTTAAAATTTTCTTCCTCAAGTTTTGCAACTTGAGTTGAAGTTCTGACTTGAACTTGGTTAGTCGAGTCACTCAAGTTAACTTGCTTCTTAAGGTGGTCTATTTCCTTAAGTAGCAAGTTATTTTGGTTTTCAAATTTTGATAATTTTTTAAATAAACATTTAACTACTTTAAGCAAATTTGACTTTGAATAAATTGTTACCATATTTGGACCTTCTGAGACGGATGTGGATCCGTGGCTTCTCTCGGACTCGACGTTGATCTTGGATTCGGTGTCGATTTCGGACTCGTATTCTTCCTCAGGGTCGGAGTCTTCGTTTCTTTCCATAAATGCAAGATGACTTGAGTACTTTGGTTTTTCCATATCGGATTCGTCGGAGGATGTCTCGTCCCACGTCGCTTGGAGGGCTTTTTTCTTCTTGTCAACTTGGGCCTGATCTTCCTTCTGGTTTGGGCATTCATTTTTTAAATGCCCCTTCTTGTTGCATCCGTAACAAATCATTTCTGATTTGTTTTGCGTTTGGTTCATTGGTGTCCTTTTGGAGCTTCTTTTGAATTTCTTCTTTGTTAGCAATCTCCAGACCATATTGACCAATTCTTCTTCATTTGTTGAATCAGAATCTGACTAACTTTCTGATTTGATCTTTGTTAGCATCTACTATTGATGCCCACAAAGTATTCAGGTTGTATCATCTTAATTCTGATTTATTGTTAGAATCTGACTAACTTTCTGATTTATTGTTAGCATCTTTATTCTTGATTCAGAATCTGACTAATTTTAATGTGTACCTTATTGTATCACGGTTCTCCAGGTTGTATCCGATTAGATGGAGGTCGTTGAGCATGCCCTTTAGTCGAGCGTGTAATTGCGAAGCTGTTTCTCCGGAAAGCATTTTAATATTAAATAAGTTATTTAAAAGTAAGTCACTTTTATTTACCTTTGAGTCATCGGTCCCTTCGTGTAGCTTTACTAGGCAGTCCCACAGTTCTTTTGCATTGTCGTAGGGGCTGACTCGGTTCAACTCCTCCATTGTGAGCCCGCACTGAATAGTGTTGATCGCTTTGTAGTTTAGTTGTGCCTTCTTGATCATTGGGGGAGTCTAGTCTTCTGGTTCTAGTGGCACTCCATCTTTCATTGGAGGTGTGCAACCTTTCAGTATTGTGAACCAAAGCTCGATATTGGACTTCAAATAGCACTCCATTCTGTTCTTCCAATAGCTAAAGTTCTCTTCTTTAAATAGTGGAGGTTGGACGGTGTTGTACCCTTCTTGGTAAGAGTTCGATATCCTTGTATCAAAAAAATAAAACAAGCAAATTTCCAAGACTCTCATCTTGGGATTAGTAGTGCTGGAAAAAGAATTTAAAAATAAGAAAAAAGAAAATTTTTTAAAGGTGCTCGAAAAACAATTAAGTACTTTCAGAGCTACATGGCTCTGATACAAATTATAGGATCGAATGAGTATGATAGAGGGGAGCGGGGGTGAATATTTCACTTTTAAAAACTTTTCTTTTACTCGTTTAAAACAAAGTCGTGCAGTGGAAAAATAGAGAATAGGTTCGGTTACTTGGTTCGGAGCCTAGGTCGACTCCTACTCCAAGGCCCGCGATCCTTGATCGCACTGATGGGCAAATCACTAAAACTCTTCTTTTCGAAAACCTAGGAAAGAAGCAGTGCGTACAAGAAAATGAGTAAGATAGTAATAACCTATTATCTTACTTGAGTTAAGTACAATGCAAGCAATAAAATAAAAGCATACCGACAGTATGTTAAAGTTGAAGCTCGGTCGGCACTTGAATAATGTAGTTGCTTGTGAGTTGTAGTAGCAGTAACACGAGTAGCTTTCACTGAGATGATCTCCAAATCAACTAGAATCAGTGTCTCAGCCTCGGACCTCAAGCTCTCTTTTATAAGAGTCGTCGACGTTCGGTCGACCGAACCAGCTCCCTTCCATCTCCGTTGAGATCTGACGCTGATTCTATCTTTGGCATTTCCTATCATTAATTGTTCGATCAACTGATCACCTTTTTCGATCGACAGAACAGAGAGTTTCCCTATTCGCCAAGATTCTCACTTAATGCTACATTGATGAGGTATTGTTCGGTCGACCGATCTGCTGGTTCGGTCGACCAATCAGCTTAGCTTCCTTCTCTGCTTCTAACCGAACTGACCTGTGCCACATCGTCAGGGTTCAGTCGACTGATCCTTTGGTTTGGTCGACCGATCAAGCTCTGATCGGTTTGGTCTGAACCTGTGTTTGTTCTGAGTTAGTCTGGTTCAGTCGACTAATCCTCCTGTTCGGTCGACTGATCAAGTCGAACCTGCAAAATAGAGTTAAACAGTATATTCCTGCTAGCACAGTAATATATAAAATGCATGAGTAAAAATAATAGATAGTTCAACTATCTTGATCTCAACTTGGAAATCTTCCCGATTTCTTCAATTGGATCAGCGACCTTAGGTTGTTCCCTTCAGGAACACGACCTCACTGTCACTCCTCCAGTTATTTACCTCAACCTACCTGCCAAACTTTGATCCTCCAGATCTATTTGAACTTTTCACTTAGCCTTGATCAGCTCGCCAGGGCTTTCTCTCGATCTTCAGTCCTCCAGACCTCTCGATCTCACTGCCAAGTTTCGGGTCCTCTCAACCCACTTGGTCTTTCCACCTGGGTTCCACGATCTGCTAAGACTCTTTTTGCCTAGCCTCCAACTAGGTATTTCTCGGTTGATTAAACAGCCTGCACACTTAGTCAACTTATTAGATCACAACAAGATTTAACTTGAACCTTTGATAATATCAAAACTTAGGTTTGATTCTGGTACAACTTGCACCAACACATTTAGCACAACACACCATACTTTCATTTCTAAATTCATTCTTTGCTTCTTTTTAAGTATTAATGTCTGTAAGAGGCTACTCTGCCTTCACTGAAGGAGATCTTCTAGTTGAGCTTCCACAGCCTTAGATTATCAACCTATCCGATTGTAAACCAAGTAAATTCTTTTGTCTCTTATTTTGTTTGCATGTTTTTAATTTTTATTAAACTAATGTGTGTTCCTTGCTAAGTTCCAAAAGTGAGAGAAGTGCTAACTTTCTGTTAGGGTAATTCACCACCCTCTTGCTGGCCTACTTGAGACCAACATATACAACTCAAATTTATTTTTTTTTTCAAAACCTTTAGACCACCACTAGAGATGCCCAAAAATAGTAATATATAGAGGGAAAATTTGGACTCCTTATAACCTCAAAAATCCATATGACTTAAAATGGGTACAATCTGAACTCCCTATGTCTATCAGTGAATTTTGATCGAAACTCACTAATCGACCTAGAGAGCTCAGATTACACTCATTTCAATTCCTATAAGTTTCTAAGGTTGCAAGAAGTTCAAATATTTACTTCATTACTATTTTCAAGATTTCTTAGTGGTTGTACAGAGGTTTTAAAAAAATAAATTTGAGTCACTTGGGCTTGGTCTCTTAAAGACTAGGACCAAGTTGGGCCTAGTCTCCTAAACAGTAGGACGATGTTGAACCTAGTCTCCCCATTGAAGGATCGAAAAAAATAAGGGGGGTGGGGTGAATCTCATTTTAAAAACTTTTCCTTTTTCAATTTCTAAAACCTTTTCAAAAACATAAGAATGCAACGTAAATAATGAAAAAAATTACAAGAAAAACAATAAGAATATGCAAGTTGGGTTTACTTAGTTCGGAGTTTTTGACGACTCCTACTCTAAGGTCCACAATCCCTTAGACTATATCAATTGGACAATCCACTAAAAATTAAACCTCAGTTACAAATAAAGAAAGCGTAATAGGTTACACTATCTTATGCAAGAATAATAGAAAATTGACTTAATTAGAAACACTGATTTTACTGACGCAAAAAGGTATTTAAAGAATGAAACTCAGTGTCAGTGTGTCTACTATAGTTGGGCATAATAGTGTCATAGCATATTAGTAATAGGAGTATGATGCAGTAGAAGGAGCTTGATAGCTTATGAAGAAGTGATATATAAGAGTTGGCAGACCACCTTCTTTTATACTGCATTAGAGGCGCCTTGGTTCATCCGGGGTGCCTCCATGAACTATGATCAAACCCCAAAGTTTGGTGTTTATTCTCTTAGAGGCGCCTCTAATCGTTTGAGGGTGCCTCCAATAACCCGAGGCACCTCCAACGCTAAACTCTTATCCTTCAAACTTATCTGCTCTGGGGCGCTTCCAACCATCCGAGGTGCCTCCATTCCCTTACTCAGGGTGCCTCCAATCAGCCAAGGTACATTGAGCGTTGTTCATCTAAACTTCAATTTTACTCTAAGCTCTTGCAAAATATGTTAGTACAAAATACATATAAAATATGCACAGATAATAATAAAATTTTGAATTAGATCCTGTCTTACCAAGACCAGAATCTAATCTTAGTTTCGACTTAGATTTCTGAAATATCTCTAAGTTGAACCAGCACTTATAGTCCTGTTCAAATATATTCACATTGGATCTTTCTTCTAGTTGCTTACCTCCACTTACTACTTGCAAACTTTCTTGACTCTCTGATATCTCGACCGACCATATCTTCATGCCAGATGTCTTATCTAGACTTCAGCTATTTGTTAGGTCTTGCTAATCCAACTGTACTTCTTACCATATATCATGTCCTCTCTGACCTATCTGGGCTTCCTGCCAGTTATCTAGTCCTCCTCATCTAACTGGACTTCAGATTGGTGTCTGATCCTCTAGACTAATCAAATCTTTCAGTTTACATACTTGGTAAACATATTAGAACACACAAAATCTAACTTTAACCTTTTGTCATGCATCAAAATATGAGTTTGATTATAGTGCTAACTGCACCAACACCCATATTAGGCCCAACGTATGAGAAAAGAAGAAAAGAAGAAAAGGAAAAAAGGAAAAAAAAAGTCACTCTCCCATCCTCTCACCTGTTGATTTATACAACTCAAATTTTTTTTTCAAAACCTCTAGACCACCACAAGGGAAGCCCAAAATAGTAATAGAAGACATATTTGGACTCCTTAAAATCCTAGAAATCCATAGGACTTAAAATGGGTGCAATCTAAGTTCTCTAAGTCGATTAGTGGATTTTGATTAAAACTCATTGATCAACCTAGATGGCTTAGATTATAACGACCCAAAATTTCTTGTTACGAGTCCTAATGGTACTTAAAAATATTTGGAAACACTTTAGAAATATTCTAGAGATTTTTAGAAAATTTTAGAATATTTTTATGCAATTTTTGGATGTCGTTTGGTATTTTTACTAAACGAAAGAAGTTTCGACAAAAAATATCCAAGCCAAGATTCGAACCCAAGACCTCCGGCCGAACCAAGCTTTAAGCGAGTCCAGCTGACCAAGTGTGCAAGGAGCCATTGGTGATAAAAAGAAGCATGAAATATATTTAAGTAGTAGAAGTTGATAACATGAAATAATAGGAAGAAAATTGTTGCAGTCGAGATTTGAACCCACGAGCCAAGCTTTAAGCAACGCGCGACTGACCAACTGTTCCAGCGGGCATTACAGATTAAAGAAGGAGAAAATTCTATTTAAGCAGTAGTTAAAGAATAAGAGATAAATTGGAATGAAAAGGATTCGGCTGAGGAATCGAACCCGCTACCCCTGATTTTTGGGGAAGTGCAGCTGACCAACTGTTCCAGCGGGCATTATAAATTAACGAGGGAGAAAAATCTATTTAAGCAGTAGTTAAAGAATAAGAGATAAATTGGAATAAAAAGGGTTCGGCTGAGGAATCGAACCTGCGACCCCTGATTTTAGGGAAGCGCGGCTGACCAAGTGTTCCAGCGAACGATGCTAATTAAAAGAAGGAACAAAATTTATTTAAGTAGTAATTAATAAATAGGAAATAAAAAGGATTGGCTTAGGAATCGAACCCACAACCTCTGACCGGGGGCAAATTCAGCGGACCAAGAATGCAAACGGACAAATCTGTTTAAAAAAGTTAGAAAAATTTATTTAAGGAGTTAACAGAAATATTAAGTTATAAAAAGGGATAAGTTGATGCTCTGTTTTCCCGTGACTTAAACCATTCTCTCCTTCTCTTCTCCATACGATGGCGGAGCTTGGGCAGAAAACAAAAGAGAGTTAGGGCATCGTCTCCGGTGGCCGACCAAGGTCCTAGAAGCCCTTTTTGTTCGGTTGTGAGTCCAAGAAGCAAAGTAAGTGCTTCCTCACCTGCAGTAGAGTAGTTTCAGATTCATGTGTTCTTGATTTCCGACGCATGCCGCAAAGATTAATGATTTTGAAGATTTCCTGCTGTGAGTTTCATAAAGAAGATTAGAAGAGGTTTTAATTAATTAGAATATGTGGTTTAGTTTATTCCTTATTGTTTGATTAGTGCTGCTGCCATGAAACTAAACTTAGTTCATTTAGATTTGGAAAGGAGTAAATTGTTTTGTTATGCAGTGAGCATAAGACATATATCATATTGATTAATTTATGGGAAGAGAATGCATAAATTTAAGGGAATATTAGATTCAGAAAAGATGATGATCAAATGTTGATGACGTAAATTAAGGATGGAAACTTTACTTTCAGATTTTTGATGGTTTAACATTGGAAGATCCAATTAGATCTCTAGTAGCTTAATTAGATTTGTAGATTTTAATTAAACTTATAGTGCAGATTTTTATGTAAGATTATAGTGCAAAATTTTGATTAAGCTTACAGTGCAGAATTTTGATTAAGTTTGTAGGCAGATTTGATTAAGCTTATAGTACAGAATTTTGATTAAGCTTATAGTGCAGAATTTTGATTAAGTTTGTAGGCAGATTTGATTAAGCTTAAAGTTCAGAATTTTGATTAAGTTTGTAGGCAGATTTGATTAAGCTTATAGTGCAGAATTTTGATTAAGCTTATAGTGCAGAATTTTGATTAAGTTTGTAGGCAGATTTGATTACGCTTGTATGCAGATTTAGTTTTAGTGCAGTTTCAATAAGCATTTCAGTACAGTTCTATTAAGTATTTCCATACAATTCTGTTAAGCATTTCAGTGCAGAGTTAATAAGCATTTTAGTGCAGTTTTGTATGAGACACCTTTTTAATAGAGGTATTAACAAGTATAAGCAAGATAAAGAAAAGAAAGAAAAAGGCCAAGGCCTTAAGTAGATCTCAAAGTCAAGACTTTAGGAATTTTGGCACACAAGGTGCTTAAAGAAAATGCCGAGGCATTATATATTAGAAGTATTAAAAGATAACAAGTATTTTACTTTTATCAGTGGCACTGTGCTGGACTCTTAGTTGTCCTTGGGTTGGGCTCCCATAGTCGTCCCTAGGTTTAGATAACCTAGTAAACTCTACTAGATTCGGGACCAGCTATCTCGGGTCTAGTTAGGGATGCGCGCATAGCAAGTACAGTTGTCGGGCCCAAGAAGAAAGTTGATTATTATTTTGAAGTATTAAAGTATAAGTTTTTAAACAAGTAAAACAAGCTTCACATAAGTTTAAAATCCTGCAAGTTTAGTTTTCTTTTATGCTAGCGTGTTTGTTTAGATTTGCTTTACATGTTTAGCATTCCAGTATGCTTTGTTTCCTTTGCTGTTAGATGAGTATGAGTAGTATTTCTTTCTGAGCATTCAGTTTTAGATTTCTTCCAGTTACATGCATATTCGAGTTTTGTGAGTTAGATACCGCTTACTAAGCAATTTTGCTTATAGTTGCATTTTCTCTTACTGCAGATAAAGGAAAGGAAAAGTTATAACAAAGGAATGCGACAAGGAGGCGCGGATGGATGTGTGATGCCTGGACTATAGAAGCCTTGGGACCTAGCATAAGAATTTATTAAGAATGTATTAGATGAGTCATTTAGTCTTCCGCTGTTAGTTAATTGTATGTTTTGAGTTCTCCGAGAGTTTTAGGAATTACTATCAATATGTGAACAAGGATAGTTAAGTAAAGTTAGTAGTCTAGTAGCGCTCCGCCCTCACGGACTAGTAGTGAGGAGGGTGGGGTGTTACATAGATTGTACCTATTTTAGGTCCTATAGATTTCTGAGGTTGCAAGGAGTCCAAATATGTTCTCTATTATTATTTTTGGTCTTTCCTAATGGTGGTCCAAAGGTTTTAAAAAAAATAAATATGAGTCTCTTGGGCCTGATCTCCTAGAGATAAGGACCACATTGAGACTGATCTCCTAGAGACCAGGATCACATTGTGCATAAACGTGGTCCTGATATCCCCATACAAGGTCGAACGCATGAGAAAAGAAGAAAAGAAAAACAATTCTCTCTCCCTTCCTTGCATCTCTCGATTTATACAAGTCAAATTTATTTTTTTGAAAAACCTTTAGACCACCACTAGGGAAGCTCGAAAATAGTAATGGAAGTCATATTTGGACTTCTTGCAATCTCATAAATGGCTGCAATTAGGTCGATTAGTGGGGTTTGACCTAGAGAGTTCAAATTATACCCATTTCAGATTCTGTGAGTTTTTGAGATTGTAAATAGTTCAAATATTTTTTGTGTTACAATTTTCTGGCTTCCCTAGTAGTGGTCTAGAGTTTTTTTTAAAAAAAAATTCAAATTCGAGTTGCTTAGGCCTAGTCTCCTCATACCAGACCTAGCATATAAGAAAAGAAGAAAAGGAAATAGTAATGGAGACCAAAATCCACTGATTGACCTAAATGTTAGGTTTACAAGGTTACAAATATAGTCCCATATTGAAAATACATGGGAAAGATCATGAGTTTATAAGAAAAAAGATATCTCTATTGGTATGAGATATTTTAGGTAGAGCCTAAGAGCAAAACCATGAAAATATCTAAAAATTTTTTTGATCATACACTAAGGAGTTTGATTGTACCAATTTCAAGTCCTATAGGGTTTTGAGATTTCAAGGAGTCTAAATATGCGCTTCATTACTGTTTTCGGTCTTCCCTAGTGGTGGGCCGTTTTTAAAAAAAAATTGAGTTATATAAATCGACAGGTGAGAGGAAAGGAGCAGGGATGGATCTAGGAATGAGAGATGGGCTGGGCTGATCTCACATTGGCCGAGTCTGTCAAGAGGTCCGAGTTCACTTTGTACGAGCACGCTACCATTTCTATTTTTCCTATATTTCAGCTATTTTAAATTTTTATTGAATATTTTTTTCATTATTTATGAAATTATTAAATTAATTTATGGATAATGATATATAATTCATAGACATTGAAAATTTGAAGGTCATGGCAAAAGGTGTGGCCACTGATGTAGTGTTAGAGAGTGTGTCGTCAATGGTGTGGTAGAGATAGTTGGTTAGCGAGAGCGGCACGAGATCGTGCTCGAGTATCTCGCATATGACTTTCATCCATAGTTGTTCGACTCTGGCATAAACATAACTCGTAAGGGTAAGGGTACACCAGTGTAGAGGACACATCTATTACATCGTGGCAATCGAGGGTGACCATGTCGATGACTATGCCTCTAGGAGAGAGGGCCTAGCCACGGAGGGAGTTATCCGTGGCCGCTAGTGGAGGCTGCCTATGAGGAAGAGAATATATATATATATATATATAAAAGGAAAGAATAGATTTTCTTAAAAATTTCCTAACTCATTTTAAATTGGTTAAATTAGTTTAACTAAATTAAAATAGGTTTGACCATAACTTTACCAAATTAAGTCTAAATTAATCCAGATCTAGAACAACATACTTCTTATATCTGCACCTACCCAATAAATTTTGTTCGATGTCAATCCAATTTTAATTCAGCACCTTCACTTCGTGTTATTTCTACCAAATATAATTATATAGATAATAATAAAAAAGAAAGGTTGGTCTATTGCTCTTGATAGCCCATACATTCGTTCCTGTGAAGGATGGAGGATCAGAAGAAGAAGTTAGCACGTAGAGACTTGGGTGTGAGATAATAGGAGTGAGGCTGCGTAGGTAGAAAAGAATAAAACGAAAAGAACGCATAATATGTTTGCTTAAAAATTGCCTAATTCATTTTAAATCAATCGCACTAATTTAATCAAATTAAATTTGATTCGGTGGGAACTTTATCAAATCAAATCCAAATCAATTTTGATTCCAACCAACATACTCCTTATCTTTACACCTACTCGATATATTTTGTTTGACCCAAATTCAATTTTAAATCAAAAATGATTAACCATGTCAGGTAACGTCGAATCTGGGGCGACCAACCCGACCCGACAAAAGTTTTCCATCGACTGCCATGGTAAATCAAGAAGGGCTAGAGATGAGCGGCCCAAATGTTGGTTGCTATCGGAATACCGTTCTGTGTCCCTATACAAAAATTTGTACAAGCACAGAACTTAACCTAGCTACCCATATGCTCTACTGAAGTTAAACTTGGATTGCAAACGATGCTTAACATTATTAACCTAAGTTGTTCTTCAGAAGTTAAACTTGGATTGGAAACGATACTTAACATTTTTACTCCAAGTTTAACCGATGTGATCTTCCCAAGTTAAACCATATTACAGAAATTAATTAAATATCTATTTCAAAGATCGTCTTTCAGGTTAAACATGGCGAGACACTAGACCTTCTTGGGTATGGGATTATCCACCACTTCCTAGATAAAGCCTTTCAAAGAAATCGGATATTTAACTTCTTATAGTAAACTAAGTTTAACTACAGAGACCTCAATAGAAGCACAATATCGAAACATGAAATCGAAAAATAAAATAGATAACAAAAACGATAGCCTAAAATCGATAGCCTCTTGTGTTTGGGTTTTCAAGATCTATACAAAGAAGATGAACTAGTTATGATGCGGAAACAAATAACTAGTTATACCTTTCTTTATAGCTTATAGTACTCTTGATCTTCTGTTGTATTCCTCTCCTTCTCTTGGACATCGTGTAGGCGACGATCTACCAAGATGAAATCCACACAAGCTTTCTTCTCCTCCAAGACTTTCGAGCCACCAAGGGATGCCAAAATAGGAAACTTCCTTTCTCTTCTTCTTCTCTTCCAAGTAGCCGGCCACCAAGGAAAAGGAACTTCTTGATGTGCCGCTGGTCTTGAGAGAAAGAAAACAAGGAGCAAGGGAAGAACAAGGGCCAGCCACACAAGGATCAAGAGAGGAGACTAAGGTCATCTCTACATGAAGGCTCCCTCTTCCTCTCTTTTATAATCCTTGCTCAAGGTAAAAAAGGAAAGTTTTAAAACAAAATTAAAATCTCTCTTTAATCCTTTGTAGAAAGCTATAAAAGGAAAGATTTTAAAATTTTAAAACTCACTTTTAAAACCATGTGGATGTCTATAAAAGGAAATTTTAAAAATAAAATTTCTCTTTTAAATCCCTTCATGAATGATTATAAAAGGAAAGATTTTATCTTTAATAAAATCTCCTTTTCTCTTCTTATCATGGCCGACCCCATGCTTGGTCATCAAGCATGGCTTGGCCGACCCTAGTCTTGGGCTCCAAGCTTGGCTTGGTCGGCCCCTTGCTTGGGCTCCAAGCAAGGATGTGGCCGGCCCTTAAGCTTGGTTAAGAAGCTGGGCTTTGGGTAGATATAAGACTTTTATAAATAAGAGGCTACAACAGGGACCGAGAGGAGGGATTGATTTTGGTCTCCCGATGAGCTTGAGCTTCCCATGTTCGCCCTGAACACCCAACTCAAGTTCATCAATAATAATTCATACCACTAAAGAGTTATTATTGCACTACCGCACCAATCTCATATTACAATATAGGCTCCTTCTTATCATGAATGCGTTAGTCTATCTGTGTTTAAGATATCGAATGCCCACTAATTAAATGAGTTACTGACAACTCACTTAATTAATATTTAGCTCCAAGAGTAGTACCACTCAACCTTATTGTCATGTCGGACTAAGTCCACCTGCAGGGTTTACATGACAATCCTTATGAGCTCCTCAAGGGGGCATCATCAACCCAGATCACTAGGACACAGTTTCATTCTATAATCAACAACACACCATATAAATAATATTATTTCCCAACTTATCGGGCCTATTGATTTAACGAACTAAATCTCACCCTTTGATAAATTAAAGAAATAAATATTAAGTATACGTGCTTGTTATTATATCATGATTAAGAGTACGCACATCCATAATAACAGAGGTTATGTGTTTTTTTAAATTACAGTCAGTATAAAAAGAACAACCTCAAATGGTCCTGCTCAATACACTCAGAGTGTACTAGTATAATTTTATAGTCAAGATAAACTAATACAAAATTATAGTACAACTATTCCAATGGTTTGTCCCATTCCATCTTGGTTGTGAGTAACTATTTATAATTTATAAGGAACTGATAACATGATCTTCTGTGTGACACCACACACCATGCATATTATCTTCCATATAAATTAAATAAACAACTACATTTAGCATATATATATATATATATATATATATATATATAGTACAGTTAATACTTAAGAATAATATAATCAAGGAAAATTTTAAAAAATAATTTTAACAAAGGATATATTATATAATTTAATCATTATTATTACATTAAATTCCTAATAATTTTTAGGATAGGTAAAGCCACACGAGGGTTGGGCTATAGCCCAGTACAACCCTCACGTGGCTCTGCCCATGGAAAGGATAGAGGGATTTGCTTTCCATGAGCGGAGAGAGAAAGAGTAAGAGAGATGTTGAGGTTGCATTCATTCAAATTACAGACTTGACAAGTGAGTTTTGATCTAGAGAGTCTAAATTGCACACATTTCAAGTCTTGTGAATTTCTGAGGTTATAAGGAGTTCAAATATATCCTCCATTATTATTTTTTGATTTCCTTAGTGGTGGTTCAGAGATTTTTTAAAAAAATAAATTCGAGTTGCTTAGGCTTGATCTCCCCATACCAAGCCTCGCGTATGAGAAAGGAAGAAAAGAAATTAGTAATAAAGATCGAAATTTATTGAATGATTTAAAGAATTCAGATTATATTTATTTTAAATTTTATGAATTTATAAGAGTCTAAATATATCTTTTATTATTATTTTTATCTTTATTATTGGTAGTCCAAAAATTTAAAGAAAATAAGTTTGAGTTATATAAATCGATAGGTGAACGAAAGAGAGCGAGGGAAATTTATTAAATTAAACACTTACTCTGTGTGCGATTATAATATGTCCTGAAGTTATGGTACTGTAGTTATCATCCAAATATTTACTATATTTGTTAAAAAAAATCTCCAAAATGGGATGCACAATTTAAGGATGTTGTCTACTTGCCGCTACTTTCTAATTTACCTTGAAGGTCAATAGAAAAATTTTATGGAGTCGACTAACTAGATTTATTATATTAATTATAATATACCTTAAAAGTAGGCTATGGTATGATATTATGATATCTAAATTAGGTATCGACAGTTTAATTTTCCGTTACGACGAATTTATTTTACCCTCCATATACGAGTGCTATAACCTTCCATATTTGTTCTTCTCTGTTTTATCAAACTTAAATATATTTTGTTTTGCCCAATCTAGACGTTTCTCCTCTGTCTTGCCAAAATTAAATTTTATTTTGCACAAACGGATCAATGATTTTGCCATTAGTTCCTCCATAAAGGTAATCTTCTATCAATAACTTCCCGGCCCGGAGCTGCGATATAGTAAAGGATATTTTGATATTAAATTATGACTCCCACATTCATGGTTTAATTTCTAATTATGACGTATTTATATGATTTTTTTATAAATGAGATGGGTAATCACGAGATGTTAAAATTCTTAATCATCCGCATAAGCATTTCCAGATTTACACTGTCATCAAATAGAAAACTCCTGTGAAATCAAATCAATCGTCCCAAATCGTGTTCTTTTCTATCAATAACTCACTGATTAGTGCTTAAACATCGAGTCAAGCCTTAACTCACTCAACCTAATTGATTCATTTGACCTAACTAGTTCCTCCAACTTGCATTTCTATTCATTTTATTGATCAAGTATCGACCTCTCTCTCTCTCTCTCTCTCTCTCTCTATATATATATATATATATATATATAAAATTTTATGCTTCTTATAAGTTTTTAGATTTTGGTATCAATAGTACTCATCAATAAATATTAGCATAGTAAATACTAACATAAAAAAGTAACGGTAAATAGTAATATTAGTAAAGTAGCAGAAACAGTATTATGCTTCTTAGAAGTTTTTAGACGTTGATTTTAGAAGTTTTTAGACTTTGGTATCAATAGTACTTAGCAGTAAATATTAGCATAGTAAATACCAGCAGTAAAAAGTAACAATAAATAGTAGTAGTAGTAAAGTAGCAGAAACAGTAAATGGTAGTTGGTAATAACAATAGTATACAGTCGATAATGTTTATACTTTTTTTTAGGTCTAGGCCTTTTTACTTCCTTGCTTCTTTCTAATATCTTCTAGTGAGCCTCACCTGTAAAATATCTACAATAAGGTTAATGCCCCAGATATGTAGGAATAAGACTATTTTGTTGCCATCCTTTCTAAGCCAGCATAGGTCTTACCTTAGCCTACTTATCTTTTACAGTTATCGTTCACCATGTTACTTGGAAAAAGGACTGAAGAAGACCTTAGAGGTAAGTAAGAAAAGAGGCTAATAACTGGATAGACTTATCTTAAGAAATAGTATGTACTTGGATACATACAATCTTACATAGACAGAACTAGTGTAAGATAATTTACACAGAAATCTTACAGACTGCTTTTACATAGAACCATACAGATAATATATAGGATAATTTTACAGAATAATTTATAAAAATCTTACATATCGCTCTATAAAAACTTACAGAACTATTACTAGAAGAACACTTAGCAGAGGAGAGAAGTGATTGCTTCGTATGCTTGGAAGCAGAAGAGGGGGGGGGGGGGGTTATAGACAAAGAAAAGAGAGGTTTCTTCAGAGATAAGGAAAGGTTTCTTGCAAGAGAAGGAAGACATCTGGGAAAGAGAGGGCCTACTGGAATGGCAGACAAGTGAGGAGATAATAGAGGGCATTCATTTTGGAATGAAAGACAGGTGGCAGAAAAGGAGGAGGTAAAGGAGAACTTGTGGTAGGAAAAAGAAGAGGTCTTGCTTTTAGCTTTTAGGAATATAAGATGGGTGATAGATAAGGAGGATAGCTTAGGATAGGATGTATTGTTAGTTGAGTGGAATTATTATAGAGTAGGTCAAATTTTAGGGGTCGATCATGTTATCTATATTTTGTTCTCCTGTATAATCCAAAGGAGCTTGTGAACTTGACGCTTGGGTTGGTACTCTATGCCTAGCTAGGGCAGCTCGGTAGGCTCTGGATTAAAGTGCTGAACTTACTAGCTGTTTGCTACTCATTCTTTCTCTGGATGTAAGTGCTGAACTTGCTGGCCATTTGCTACTCATTCTTTCTGTCATCTTTTGATAATGATGAAATAGAGTAGTATGATGGGTAGTAAAATTGAATGAAAAGAATCTAGCACCCATTTCCTTTGGCCAGTAAATTTTCTCAATGAAAGATTCTCCTACTAGAAAATAAGTGTCTGGATCTTCAATTTTGTCCTAGCTCCAATGTGTTCCTTGGACAAATGTACGCCAATGTTTGAGTTGATCAGCAAAAGAGGAAGGAGCTTCCCAATCAAAGTCTGGGTCGGATGGGTAGTCTTTGAGTTTTGCTTGGTAACCACCAACCTCATTAACATCAATTTTGACTAGATGTCGAGTTGGTTCGATTTTGAGTTCTATCCATTCGATCGGAGTAATATCAAACGTGCATACCATAAATGTTTCTTCTTCTACTAATGCTATGGAAATAACAGTGTCCAATTTCTTGGGAAAGTCTTTAACTAAATTGGGATCATGGATCCATAATTTATGTAAGAGATCATAGTCTAGTAAAGTAAAAGGAGTAATAATCTGACCTTTATAGGCAGTGTTTGTGTAAGTTTCATAATCCACATTGGTTATGCGAAAAGAATAAATAAGTTGACATTGACAACCATATTTGTTAGAGTCAGTACAAGGTGGGTCTTTCTTTTGGCATTTAAGTTTGGGACTGGACTCAACCTCATAGACTATTGTCATACCTTCAGGAGGAGTTTTATGAAAAGCTTTCAGAGCTTCACATAGTTCCATAAAAGTTTGTAAAGTTAGTTTTTCAGCCAAACTGCGTACGTATGTGGCAATGTCTTCAGGAATAATATTTGAAAAACCTACTAAACGAGTTTCAGAGGCCCTTTTTAAGGCCGTAGTCTTATTTTATTCTTTAAGTTGGGCTAAAGTCGAATAGTCGGGCCTGTGGATTTTAGTAGCACCTTCTGAAGTGTGAGCAGAACTGTCTTCAATCTCACTGACTGAGCTAGTAGCTTGTAATGGAATTTCTTTTAGTAAGGAACTCATAAAGAAGTGTGGACCAAGTTACACCCTAACAACTGTAAAAGCTTCTTCCAGAGAGTAAAAATCCTTAAAGTAGGGATGCTCCAAGTCTTGTATAGCCAAGTTCATTTCTTCCCAAGTAGAGTAGACCCTTACATGGGGACCTGAGAAAACCACGTAACAAGAGAACTTCTTTCATGCTGGTTTTTGTATAGGGGTAAGGAAATAGTTGGAAAGTGCATAATGACAACAATATTATGTCCGGAGCTTCCAGGCAAAGTAGGAATATGGTAAATGTTGTTAAGGAGATAATTTTGAATGTGATCCAGTTTATTTCTTGTAGAGAAACAAAATTAATCGTCAGGTTGTGTAAATAGTTATAAGTCTTGGTTACTAAACCGTATTATTTTGGTACAGAAAGTACAAATCTTTCTTGGTCTATCCATAATTCTATAAGGAGTCACCAAAGTTAAACACAAATAGTTAATGCAGTAGTCTAGATAATGTATCAGCTAATGAATTATTAACTCCTTTTATGTGTTCCCATTGTATTCTTAAGCCTCTGTTAATTATAGTATCTGTAAATTTTAGCCAACGCTTAGTACCGAGGCCTTTCCTAATGTGTTTTTTCTACTGACTATATTTTATAATGGCTTCACAATATGTTCTAATAGTGATTTCTTGTTTGTTACAAATGAATAACTTAAAAGCCTCTAAACAATAGATTACTGCTAAGATTTTGTAATCGAGTGATGTTAAATGTCTTTTTTCTTGGTATTTTTCATAGGCATACCTACATAAGTTTTTAGCTACTTTAGGTTCATATTTTGATGTTTTTCGGTAGAGAATGCCACCCCAACCAGTTTCACATCTGTTTGTTTCAATAACTAAGTAGTTAGAATACAGAGGTAAGGTTAGTTTTGGAATAATATTAACCAAATGTTTAATCTGTTGTACTAAGGCTATATCTTGCTGATTAAAATGTTTCTGTCTTGTCAAAGATGTTTTATTGTATAAAGGTCCACTAATTTTTCCTATATCCTTAAGATAAGGTCTTGTATAATTTAGTAGATCTAAAAACACTTGTAAAGTTTTAGTATCTTCCATTTTATCAGGAAAAGCAAAGATTTTTGCAGAGATATGAGGTTGCAATGTTATTTTTCCTTGTACTATTTTAGCTCCTAAGAATTCTATATGTGTTTTTGCTAATTTTATTTTCTTTCTAGAAATGATAAGACTAAGCTGTTCAAATAAATTAAAAATAATATGTAAATAGGTGTAATGTTCCTGTTTAGTTCTCGAGAAGACTAGAATATGAAGGATCGAAAGATGCGATAGAGGAGGGGGGTGAATATCACTTTTTAAAAACTTTTCTTTTGAAGCGTTTAAAACACAAGTAGTGCAACAGAAAATAAAAGACTCATTTCAGTTACTTGGTTCGGAGCCTAGGTCGACTCCTACTCTAAGATCCGCAATCCTTGATCGCACTGTTGGACACTTCACTAAAACTTTACTTTCTGAAATCTCTAGAAAGAAGCAATTCGTACAATGAAATGTGCAAGATAGTAATAGCCTACTATCTTACTTGAAATTAAGTACAAAGCACACTAAATAAAAATATACTGACACTAGATAGAAGATGGAGCTCGGTTGGTACTTCTTGGATAAAACAACAACTTACTTCAAGATGAGTAGTAGAGTAGTAGCACGAACAGTAGCTTTGCACAGAGATGAACTGAAAATAGATGCCCTGCCTCAGACCTCGAGCTCCTTTTTTAAGCATCAACCGTTTGGTTAACCGAACCTCCTATCAGTCAACTGAACACATTCCCTTCCTTCTTCGCTAAAATCCGATCTTCTTCGAGCATTTATAATCTTTAATGGTTCGGTCAACCGATCCCCTTGTTTGGTCTATCAAATAGTGGATTTCCCTGTTCATCAAGATTCACACTTAATGCATCATTAATGAAGCGATTGTTTGGTCGATCGATCTCTGTGTTCGGTCAACCGATGAGGCTACCTTCCATCTCTGCTTCTGATTGATCTGATCTGTGCCACATCTGTATGGTTCGGTCGACTGATCCATGAGTTTGGTCGACCAATCAGTCACTTTACCAAACTCTTCTTCGACTGATCTCTAGTCTAAATCAACTTGGTTAGATCGACCGATCCTTGTGTTCGGTCAACCGATAAACTTTGGTTCCAATAAAATAGAGTTAGAATGAAAACTCCTGTAAAACAGAGTTAGATAATAATATGAATAATAGTAAAATGCATGAGCAGTAATAGATAGTAAAACTGTCTTGATCTTAACTTGGAAACCTTCCCGATTTCTTCAATTGGATTAGCGACCTAGAGTTTGTTCCTTCTCGGAACACGTCCTCATGGTCGCTCTTCTCCAGTTGCTTACCTCAACCTACCTGTCAAACGTTGTTCCTCCAGACCTATTTGGACTTTGTCGCTTAGCATCGGATCGGCCCACCAGTACTTTCCCTCAATCTTCGGTCCTCCATGTAAAATATGGCAAATTCAATAATAAGTGTTATTGAAGTAATAATCTTATTAGATTTTCTAAGATTTTTTAGAAATTTTTTGATATTTAAATGGAATATGTATGACATGTTTTAAGGAGATCAATTATTGGACAGTGAGAAAGGTTGTTTGGAATAACCATTTAAGTGAGAGTTGATTGAGGAATTACTTAAGATTTAATTAACTTAAACCTAAGTATGGATATAAAAGCCTAAGTGCCCTAATTCCTCATCTGATTCCTTTTCTTCCTCTCTTGCTCAATCGTAGTAGATGCCACCTCCTTCTCTTCTCCTATGATCGTCGAAGCTAGATCTGCTGTCGAGCTCTCTAAGTTTCCCTCCCTTGCATCAGCTTTTCTTCGGCCAAGAGCGAGGAGGTGTCACTACCCCTCTCCTGATCCACTTCTGACGTGAGCAGACGTGGTCATCAACCACCCCACTCACTATGCCACTCATCCAGACATTGCTGTGAGGTGCTACTGAAGAAGATGATGCGAGATCGTCTCCACATCCTCACCGTCGTATGCATAGATCGCCACACACTTGTCCTAGACTAACCACGTAAACACTGACCTTCACTCGATCCTTCTCTTCTCCAGTTGTCGCGAGCCACAACACTGAGCCTCTCCTTGTCGTAAGTAAGGGTCGATGATCCTTCTTCTATTTTCGGATCCTCTGTGTTGATACCCCTCACTTACAAATCTAGGCAGAGCAGTGGTTGATGCCAACTGAGAGGACGCCGCCGGCAGATCCCTAGTTCCTTGCCCATCGCTGCACTATGCTTCTTCGTCGGAGTGAAATTACAGCCATCGTCGCCAGATCTCGATCGTCACTTTCTATTCAGGGTCAGTAGTGACTCTTCACTCTCTCATATTTTCGATCTTCCTTCCCACTTACTGATGAGAGTACCTTGCTGCCCTATTGCCATCTTTGAGGTAATTAGTTAGCCCCTAGACAAGATTTGGGTATCAAATTCTTACATGATGCTGATTTGGGGTTATTGTCTTGGAGGACAGTGGCTTCGTTTAGTTCCGGCCACAACCCCGCTGACAGCCAGTAGCTAGCTTTGCTAGTAGCTAGTCTGATCTGTGCCACCACCGACCGTTGACGAAGAAGAGGTAATGGTTCAGTTAGTTGGATGCTTAGCTAATGGTTAATTAGTATATTTATATTGGTGGATTGTTGAAACTGACTTGATATCAGATTGGTTTGATTAACAATTGATTATGATGGATTTGATCGAATTGTTGGGTGAATTAATAGGAGATTGAGTTGATTAAATTGTTGATGTTAGGGTTTCCTAATTGAAATTGGATTTAGGGTTAGCTATTTAATGCTTAATGGAGTTGGTTAAAAACCCTACATTTGGTTACAAGACTTTAATTCGAGATGAACACCTCGATGTGAAAATTATTTGACATAGACTACATAGATTAAGGCGGGTATTTTTTTCCTTGGCCTCTTTAGTTCTTTGAACATAGTGCATGATTGTTTGATTAATGAAGTAGGTTACTTTACCATAAATCTATTCATTTTTTTTATCCTGCTTGAGATTTATCTGCTTGACATTAGAGATGATCTAGTTATTGTTGGATCGAGAAGCGCTAGAAGGGGGGGTGAATAACACTTGTGGCTTTCACTTGACGTAATCGAAAACTCGACGAGTAACGCAGCGGAATAAAATAAAATGCACATACATAGAAGGACCTAAGTATTTTTACTTGATTCGGAGCCTTGGGCGACTCCTACTCCAAGGTCCACGCTCATTGAACGTTTATTTTGGGCAACAACTATAATAGCGCAAAGTTATAAGTATGAAGTATAAGTACAACAATAACTAAATTATACCGACAACAGAAATACTAGATTTGAAGCTCCTGGTCGTCGGGGTGTTGCTACAGCACTTCTAGATCATTTCTTGAGCAGCACACGGAAGAAGATGTTGGAGCGTATACTAAAAGCCTAGCTTTTGTATAAACATTTATAAGAATCACATTGGTCAAGTGTCTACATTTATATATACCAAATGTAGATGTTCAATTAATTTATCACTACAACAAAAACCTTCATAGACATCGGTTTTCCACCGGTGTCTATTTCATTTTCGACCGATGTCTATGAAGCCGATGTTAAAAGTCTGCCATTTTAGATATCGGGTTAAAACCGGTGTAGTATCACTTAACGACACCGGTCTTCGAATCGGTTATTAACCGGTGTAGTATCACTTAACGACATTGTTTCATCAACGGTGTAAAACCGATGTAATATTGTATGTTAATAACACCAGTTTTGGCGGCGGTAAATGACCGATGTAATATTAGTTAATAACACCGGTTTTACAGCGGTGGAAAACCGATGTAATATGTATATTTTTTTTAACAGCACAATTTGATTTCCGAAACAATGAAAAATCGACAATAACAAAAAAAAAACACAAATATTCACAAATTATACAAATATTCTTCATTCAATAATATCCATTAAATACACAAATATTCACAAATTATATAAATAATCTTCTTACAACAATATCCATAAAATACCCAAACATTCTTTTTACATCAAAAGCTAGCTAATAGATATCAAAATCAAGGTAGAACATTCTTTTAACACATCAAGGTAGAACTGCACTTCAAATGTAATCTAGCATGCATTCAGCCCACTCGAACCGCACTTCATCAATTTCAACTCTGGAGTACTTGAGATTTGTAAACTGTAAAAACACATATATCCACCATATGTCAAATAACTAAAACAAATGTGTACATGTATCAAATAAAATAGAATACTGAGTTTTTAAAGGCTACTGTGGAAGATAACGAATATAACATAGAATCCAAAACTTTCATATATGACACTTAGTATATGCTGCTTAGAATATAACATAGATAATTTGCTCCTTCTAATTCAAGTGTACAGATTGATAAGAACCGACAGCATCATACAACAACTTACTAGGCATGATAATGGTTGAACAAAGAAATATGACTACACAACAAATCCAGTGAAGGAAGCATAGAAGAACAAAGCTACCTCTGATGAAGAGATATACTATTTATTGTACTACCTATGATGCCATCTTGGTATCCTGAATATCCTGCACTAAGCCCCCTATTTTCTGTGATTTCTGCTACCAACCACAGCAGCAAGGAATGCGGCAAGAAGGCAGCTGCCTCCTTAGTTCAGCACCCAAAACAACAAGTTAGAGCTTCCTTTTGAACACTCAAACTAGAACACTCAAACAAGTTAGAGTTGATGTGTATTTATCCTTTTTGTCTTTTCTTTTGATCCAGATATCAGCATCATAGGTGAATTAACTAGAAAACTCTACATGTTTTGCTTCAAATAATCTCTCAATTGTACAACCTTCAGTCATTATTGTCTTTCTCATGTTTTTTTAAGGTCGACTTGGGGAATCCATCCTTTGACATAAGGCATTACATCCAGGTGCCTAATTGCTTGAGATAACAAGTCGATGGCAATAAATACCTACTCCCCAAATGATCATTTGTTCTTTATTGGTTACTACAGTCAGTCATATGGAGCATGGTTCGCATGAGAGCAACGCCCAACTATAAAGGCGCACCTTTAAACACTGCATTTGGAAATATTAGGGTAACTGTAACTCTCTTGTAAGCCACCAAAAGTTCTTTTAACAAACTGGACGTGAAGCTGAGGCATTGATGGGCAAAACTAAGATCAATTGGCCTTTTAACCCCAAGTAAGTAATACCTACAGGAACCCATAGCAGTTAAAAAAAAGTGTAGGCTGACATCTGAAGGATTTGCAATTTAAACTAAGAAAATTAGAAAAATTTCTCACTATCACCCAGCTTAAAACCAGGGATACAGACATCTGTAAAGTCAGCATCTTCTTCCTCAATTAATTTCTTTATTGTTCCAGATGTTGTTTGACATATTAGTGCTTTCCTCATATGCTATATTTATCAACAGCTCAAAGAACAGATGTAAAGATAAAATTGACCTGTTTGATGCAATATGTGACGGCAAGAACAGCCCAGGACATCATACCAAATCGGCAGTTTGTAAAAACCTTGATGTCAAAGTTTTTGCCGATACGAGGATACAGTTCCATGCCCTGCACAAGAAAAAAAAATTGTCCACAAACTGTATAAATTGCAGCTACATTGATAGGAAAAATTAGGCTGAAAAGCATTGCCAAGTAATTCATTTGTTCATTATAGAAGGATATTAATACATGAGATACAACTTGCATAATAACAACACATAGCTAGAAAAACTAGCATGAAGAAAGGCACAAACCAAATGGTTGAGCAAAAGGAAGTCCAACAATATCAACAAGAGGTAAGATCCTCATGTGGTTTTAATGGCAATTATTTAAAAGCAAAGAATAACCTATTCCACCTAAGGTTTCCTCTGCCAGGACCTCATATCAGTGAATATACTTCTCCGTGCAAGAAAATTGAACAAGCAGTGTGAGGCAAGTGTTTATTGTATAGCCAGAAATCAAACTTTACTGATAAAAAGAGGAGAATTTCAATTCTGTCAAGATGCTCTTTTCCCAACAACTTAACATGAATGGAGCTTTAGAGATTGAAAAGTTCATGGAACTGCAGAACTAGCTTGAAAAGCTTAAATAGAGACCAGGCAGGAAAGTATTCCAATGCGCCATATTCAAATTGACTTGTGACATCCCAATTCATTGGGTATTCCTTATAATGAAAGCTAGAATGTGGTTGCCGAAATCAAAGACATCATATTCTAAGCCATGTTTAAAGAGTTTTTACATGTATGTGATATTATATAAGATCCCATCATCATAGTAAAAATAATCCTATTGTTGCAACAGAAGTACATGCATATGTGTATTATAGTTGGCAGTGAGACCAAGGATGTGAGAGAATTTTTTTTCCATGACGGTGAATATATGGCAACATTGAATATTGGTGGGCAAGTGTTTTAGATTTCTAAATAAATCATTTCATAAGATTTCACATAATGGAAAAAATACTTGAAGGTTTTTTGTGATTCAGTTGGTTCCACAAGTAGATATGGTTAGAAAATATCCTCTGAACTCTTAAGTCAACATATCTTGGATCACGAACAAACACATATAGAGTAGGCAATGAAACATTTGAAAATAAAATACTAATGAAGTCACAAATAAGGTTATTCATTTGTACCAAACATAAATATTTAACTAATTTTTTTTAAGGAAATTGCATTTTCCAATGCAATTTGATCTCATGGTACTCCTTTTACGACTAAAACCCTCAACACCAAAACATGTTATAGCACAATTCCCCATGGAAATATCTAGAGCATTAACTACTAGTCTTGGGTAGTTCTGCTCCCTGGTGTTGGCTAATGATTGAGACTTAACTATTCAGCAAAACAAATCACAAAACAAATCACAGAGTGATTTTCCTGTTTAAGTCTGTGATCAAGAGCATATATTACTTTCTATACTAAAAAAGAAAATGAATGAGGCTACATTGAATTTATGACATTTGACTTTAGCAAATAGACGTGCTTTTTTAATGTTTGTTGAGGATAAACATGCACAGTTAAGAAGCAAAAGAGAATCAATTGGTTAAAGAGACAACCAGAAGAAAGTAAGACTGCTACATATTCTACAAAGTACACTTACATACACAAATATAGTTTAATCTATATGCAGATTGGAGAAATCTCATGTAACCATTAGTACAGAGAATGGAAATGCAAGAATAGAGTGCACCCATGCAAACATAATTGTAATATGTAAAAATAGTGATACATCTGGGAACAAGTAACAGATAAAATCCTTCACTATCAAATATAGCTAATAAAAGTTTAAGCATTGGCACATAACCTGCCATGATTAGGTAACAGTGATTAAAAAATAAATCAACAAATCCATTGTAATATGTTCATTTGTTTTTTTTTTGAGATATTTGCAAGGCCCCTGCATACTCCATAGTATCTCAAATTATCAATCAGATGCATTTATCTGATTATTTTATGTGCAATCAATCCAGAAAAAAACAATGACACAACAACTCTGCAAATGATGTCTGGTTAAGAAAGCTCACCCAATAAAAATCAATTATGAAGTTCCCTAATGAACCAGAATCCGAAGAAGATGGTGCCAAATGACCCTTTGGAGAAAAACAATCATCTCAAATTAGGAACAAAGGACAGTAATAACCATAGGAAAAGCTAGATTGAAATTTACAGAAGCTCACTTTCAAGTATAACAAAATGCAGAACACTAAGCTTCCCAGAATAAGTGCTGAATAAATTTCTCCCAGGTGATCATACACGACTGCTGGGTTGAAGATTCCAAACCTTCAAAGATAATTCAAGAAGCACTGGTCATAGTTAAAAGTTAGAAGTATGTTAAAATAAAGATAAATACACATGAATTGCCAACCGATGTCAAAAAATGTGCATACATGTAGAGGAAAATAAGAGATGCAACTAGGTGTCTATAAACCACTCATCTAACTCCCTATAGAGAAACAAAATCCTACGTATGCACAACAATACGAAAAAGTATGAAATTAAACCATTTAATTACATACTTGAGGTATGAGTTAAACATAGGAGATCAACAAATTTAGCAATAACAATGGTAATCATCATGGCGACTTATCATTAATACTAACAAAGATTTCCTTTTTCCCTCCACCCCTTACATCTTCAACTCTAATTAATCCAAATACTTGAGAGTTTATGCACTTTACTAACAATATTCAGTCTTTGTCTGCATGACTTTATGCCTCTGTATATGCTTTGTGAACCTTGATCACAAGATAGGACTTTACCATGTGCTATTAAATTTGGAAAAAGTGGCATACTTGTAGCCG
This sequence comes from Zingiber officinale, assembly GCF_018446385.1. Lineage (NCBI taxonomy): Eukaryota > Viridiplantae > Streptophyta > Magnoliopsida > Zingiberales > Zingiberaceae > Zingiber > Zingiber officinale. The sequence continues at coordinate 71,505,267 of NC_055995.1, forward strand.
TTTAAGTGATATGCTAGTATATAAAATAAAAAAGACTGCCATTACCTTCAAAACTTACAACAAATAGCAATCAAACCAATCTCCATAGCTTGTGTTTTCCAAAAACAGAAATTGGAAACGAGAAAGAAAAAAAACCACAAATTTATGTCGGAAACGAAAATTTGCGGGAGGGAAAGACAGGGAGTTTCACCTCGTCGGATTCCTCCTTCTCCTCCACCTTCTCCTCCTTCTTAGGCTCCTCTGCAGCTGGGGCGCCGCCTGCGCCGCCGCTACCAGGGGCGGCGACCCCGATGGCAGCCACAGAGCCACCGGAGGGCACGGAAGCGAACTTCTCCCGGCCGGCAGCGATGACTTCTGTTATGTCCTTGCCCTTGACTTCTGCGAGGAAGTGGTTGATCCTCTTATCCTCTGCCTCCGCTCCTACTACAAGCAAGAAACAAGGATCACCGAAATGAAACCAAGATAAATATGAGAGGGAAGAGAGTTCAACCTGATTCAAGGATGGATCTGATATCATCGGCGGAGGGGTTGGGGTTGCCGCTGAGGACGGCCAGGAGATAAGCCACCACAATTTTCATCTTCGCTTCGAGATTTGCAGACGACGATGCCGCTGTTGCAAGGTCTCGGACCTCTCGGTGATGAGTGCGTAGAATGAGGTGGGTCGACTTAATTCCAATTTGTATCTTATCAAAACCCTAGGGTTGGGTCAGCGAAGGGAGGGCAGCGGAATGCAGGAGTAGGGGTGGGAGACGCAGCAGCGGCGGCGGCTAGGGGAAAGTTGGTCTTGGCCTTGGAACCACGGAACGCGCGAGCGGCGGAGTCGTAGGCCAGAGCGGCAGCCTCGGCCGAGTCGAGAGTTCTGAGCCACACCCTGACCTTCTTCTAGGGGTCCCTGATCTCGGCCGCGAACCACCCCCATGGCCGCTTCCGCACGCCGCGGAACCGCGTCTCCGCTACTGCCGCCGCCGGCTCCACCAGAACTCGACCTTTCTTCATCTGGCCAACAGATCGACGGAATGAAAAGGAACAAAAGAAGGGGGAAGAGGGAGCGAGAAATGGGATCAAAGGAAGAGGAGTGCTAATTTCGCCATGTCGAATTGTTCAAAATTGGGGAGATAAATTGGCTGGTTGCTTCATCCAAGGCGAGGAGAAACCCAAAAGAAAGGGCGCTAAGAAAGTACGTCAGAATTTTGGTTCATAGACACCGGTTTTAAAAACCGCAGTTAAAATCGATGTCTATTAATGAAAAAAAGGTGCTCATAGACATCGGCTAAAAAAACCGATGTCTATGAGCGAAAATCTGCACTCATAGACACCGGTTTTTGAAAAAACCGGTGTAAAATACTCAAAAACATCGGTTTTTGCTTAAAACTGTTGTTGTTCCACTGATGTCTATGAGGGTTTTTCTTGTAGTGTATATTGTAGATAACATAGTGTGTGGTGTCACACACAGAAGATTGTGTTATCGATTCTTTATAAATTAAAAACAGTAGCTCACGACCAAGATGGAAAGGAACAAACCATTGGAAGGTCGTAGTGTAATTAGGTATTAGTTTATCTTAATTATATAATTACACAAGTACACTTAGAGTGTATTGAGTAGGACCATTTAGGGGTCGTTTCTTTTATACTGACTTTATAAAGGAACAAAGACCTCAGTTATCATGGAAGTGTGTGCTCTTAATCCTAATATAATAACAAGCACATATATTTGATATTTATTTATTTAATTTATCAATGGGTGAGATTTAGTTCGATAAATCAATAAGCCCAATAAGTTGGGAAATGATATCACTTATAGTGTGTGTTGTTGATTATAGAAGGAAACTGTGTCCTAGTGATCTAGGTTGATAATGTTCCCAAGAGGAGCTCATAAGGATTGTCATGTTAAACCCTGCAGGTGGACTTAGTCCGACATGATGATAAGGTTGAGTGGTACTACTTTTGGACTAAGATATTAATTAAATGAGTTGTCAGTAACTCACTTAATTAGTGGACATTCGACATCTTAAATACAGGGAGACTAACACACTCATAATAAGAAGGAGCCCAAAAATATAATTTGGGATTGGTGCGGTAGTTCAATAATAGTTCTTTAGTGGAATGAATTATTATTGATGAAATTAAGTTGTGTGTTCGGGACGAACACGGGAAGCTTAATTTCATCGGGAGACCAAAACCAATTCCTCCTCTCGGCTCCTATCGTAGCCTCTTGTATATAGAGATTTATACCCACCACATACCCACCTTCTTACCCATCCTAATGGGGCCGGCCTAGCTAGCTTGGAACCCAAGCTAGGGCCGGCCAAGACCCAAAGGTTGAGCCAAGTTAATTGGCTGGCCATAGCTTGGAGCCCAAGCTTGATTGGCCGGCCATATTAAAAAGGAATTTATTTTTTAATTAAAATTATTTCTTATGTGGATATTATGGTTTTAAAAGAGAGTTTAAAATTTAAATCTTTCCTTTTATACCTTTCTACAAAAGATTAAGAAAAGATTTGAAATCTTTCGTTATTTGTAGATTGAAAGGAGATTTTAATTTTGAGAAAACTTTCCTTTTTAACCATGATAATAATTTAAAAGAGAGTTTTAAAAATTAAATATTCTCTTTTATTAGTTTCTACAAAAGATTAAGAAAAGATTTGATATCTTTCCTTATTTGTAGATTGAAAAGAGATTTTAATTTTTAGAGATAACTTTCCTTTTTGAAAATTATCCACATGTTTAAAAGAAAAATTTTAATTTATAAAATTTCCTTTTTATAGTCTACCATGAAGGAAAAAATTATTGGAGAATTTTTTTTATAAATTTCCGGAAACAAATTAGGAAGTTTTAATTTTTATTTTAATTAAAACTCTCCTTGTTTTGGGGAAATAAGTGGTCGGCCATTGAAATTGAAAAAAGGAATTGATTTTAAATCAATTAAAATTTCATTTTCATGTCAAAGGAATTAAGGAAGTTTTTATTAAAATTTCCTTATTTGCCAAGACCAAGGAATATAAAAGAGGGGGTAGAGGTGTCTTCATGGCTAACAACTCTATTCTTTTCTTCCTCTTTTTTTCTCCTTGGTGTGGCCGGCCCTTAGAGTTTCTCCCTCTCCTCTTCTCTTCTTCTCTAGTGGCTGGTTTTATTCCCTCTTGGAGCTCTTGATGGTGGTCGGTTCAAGCTAGGAGAAGAAGAAGAGAAAAGAGGTTTTGTTTCTTGCATCCCTTGGAGCTTGGTGGTGATGGCCAAACCTCTACTTCTCATGGAGAATTCTTGGTGGCCGAATCTAGCTTGGAGAAGAAGGAGCTTGGTGGTTCTCGTCTTGGAAGATCGTTGCCCACACAACGTCCGAGATAAGAAGAGGAATACGGTAGAAGATCAAGATGTTATTTTGCTTACAAAGAAAGGTATAACTAGTAATTATTTTCCGCATCATACTAGTTTTCTTTGTATAGTTATTTATGGAAATACCAAACGCAAGAGGCATATGATTCTAGAGTTTTTCGAAATAGTTTTTTTTTTCGAGTTTGTGTTTTCTTCTTTTTCTAATTTGTGATTCGATTGTTCTTTTTAGTTAACCTAGAGTTATTTAAGGAAATAAATATTAGCTTTCCTTAAAAGGCTTTGCCTAGGCGGTGGTGGTTGCTCTCATATCCAAGAAGGTCATATGCCTCACCATGCAGTCCTGGAAGCCAATTTTGGAAATTAATAGTTATGGAATTAATAACTTAGGTAGATTTGAATCAATAGTGTTAAGTTCTGCTTGCGATTCAAATCTAAACCATTAAGAACAGATAAGTTAAATTTGGAATCAATGATGTTAAGTTCCGTCTGTGATTCCTAATTTAACTTCTAAAGAACACAATAGGTTATTTAAGGAAAGGTTCGACACTTGTACAAAATTTTTTATAAAGTGGAACCAGTACGATTTTCTTAGGACTAACCAATAGAAGAATCACTTGGTATTGAATTATCTAAGTTGCTAGTCGAAACCCTCATATAAAGGTTGTTAGAGGCGCCTCAAAGGCCTTTGAGGGTGCCTCCATTCGCCGAGTCAACCGCGTGTGGATAAGCTGAGAAGAAGTCTTCGCCTATCCTCTTGAAGGCGCCTCCATACACCTTGAAGGCGCCTCCAATGCTATCCGAGGTGTCTCAAGCCGCTATCAGGGTGCCTCCAGCCTGTCGTCCAAGATGCCTCAAGCCTCCATGAGGGCGCCTCCAATGTGGCTTCCTGCGCAGCTTATGCCTTGCACCAGAGGCGCCTCCAAGCTCCATGGAGGGCGCCTCGAGTACTGTTCATCTGAGGCATAATGTGCTCTTTTATCCCTTCAAGATAGGTTAGTCCACAAAATAACAATATATCCTGCAAAATAAAGTTAGCACATAAATAACATGAACAATGTAATGCCCGACCTTCTATCCTTACCTCATATGGTGTAGATGTTACCCTTAGCTATACATATTAAATTTTGTCATTCTTACACATTATGTACTGCTTAGCCCATATGTCTACTCTAACTTGTTTGACTGATAGGACATGACCTGGAGCCAAGCGAAGCTGCACGACCGTGTGAATCCAAACGGCCGTGTCCCCTTGGCCGAGAGAGAGAGAGGTACATGGGTGTGTGAATTCACACGGCCGTGCCCCCTTGTCCGAGGGGAAGGAGTGCACGGCCGTGTGAATCCACACGACCGTGTCCCCCTGGCCGAGGGGAAGAAGTGCACGGCCGTATAAATCCACATGATCGTGTCACCTTGGTAGAGAGGAAGGGGTGCACGACTGTGTGAATCCGCATGGCCGTGTCCCCTTAGCCAAGAGGAAGAGGTGCATGACCGTGTGAATCCACATGACCATGTCACCTTGGCCGAGAGGAAGAGGTAGGGGGCCCTATGAATCCGCACGGCTGTGACACGGGCTGTGCGGAGGTCACACCCCACTCTAAAAAAAAAGTTTGTCCTCCCCTTTGTACTTATCTTTGTCACTTCAATTACTACCAACCCGATAAATTTATCCTAAGCAACTAATGACAACATTTCATGTAAAGCGGAAAGGAGAAAGATAATTTATCATCAGTTCTAATATATTCGGATGTTTACAAGTTCCCAAATCTTCTTCCATTGTTCCATCACACACACACAATGCACCGCTCCTGCTGCCTCCTCATACTCGAGCTATCCTTTACCTTTATCTGCAGTATAAGGAAATAAAAATCTATAAGCGAATGCATAGTTAGTACCATCTACTCACAAAATGATGCATTTAAAGAGAACATGCTTTCAAAACTGCTTGCAGAAAGCACAAAACTTACTCTTGACCGTAATTCACGTCAAAACGCATAAATCAGAGTTATATAAATGGCATGCATTTTTAAATAGGTTGATCATGCAAAACATCAACTCAAACCATGCTAGTAATATAATGTAAACAGGAATCTTGGCATATTATAGGTTTTATCAATGCTGTACTTTATAACTCAAGTTCTCAAACTTAGGAAGGCTTCTACTAAGACAACCAATGAATTTTGAAATCTTTATATTATATAACTAGTGAAAATAATAATAACTAGCTTGGGTCCGGCATTGTACCACTTTGCGCGCATCCTTAATAAGATCCGAGGTAGCTAATCCCGAACCTATTAAGGTACTACTAGGCGATCTACGGGCCTAGGGGCGATCTAGGAGCCCACCCATGGACCTTGTGTCTAGTACATGCTATTTTAAAGTAAAATACTTTCTTTTAAATATAACTTTCTTGTACTTGCACTTGTTTGTCATTTAAACAAACACCTTATGTGCACTTAATCCCCTCACCCCTATAGGGAAGCACTTTAAAGCACTTGAATGCGATTCTTAGCCCCAAACTAAATGGGAAGCAGTTCAAGATACTCTAAACATGCTCTTACTGCCAAAATTTTAGAGGGCATCTTACATATCATATCATGCATCTCCTTTAGCATGCATAAAACATAACATCTTCCTTACATGCATAAAAATATGATATCTTCTTTACATGCATAAAAATATGATAACCCAACATGCATTATCGAAACAACTTATACTACAGGTGAGTAGTACTTACATCTTTCGCTAGATCTTACTATTCTAAGGTGTATGGAAGATAATCCTCTCTTGCACGTTTTAATCTCCAAGATACCCTTCCTCGCGCGAACTACCTCCTTGGGACCCTCCCCTTAGATTCTCCCCTTGAAAAGCCTTAAGACTTGGAGCCCTAGGGTTCTTGGCCGAAACTTGAAAGGAGGAAGGAGAAATTTCGGCTAGAGGAGAAGAGGAAATGAAAATTAGGTTTTGATATCATCCATCCCCTTTTATACTAAGTGGAAGTTGAAGCATCTCTTCATATATAATCTACATATAATGAATTATTTCATATTGCTCATGTGATGCTTTACCACCACCTAATGGCTACTTAAATCAATCTCAACTAAGAGGTCTCTGGTTCAAATCCTAGCCTGGGCCATTCATGAATATATTTTTATTTCTTTTCTCTTCTTCTATTTCTTTTTGTTCTTTTTGTAGGAAAGGAAATTTACAGGTGTTACAATCCCCATACCTTATAAAAAGTTCATCCTCGAACTTAGAACAATTGTGGGTACTTCGGTCTCATATCATCCTCGTGTTCCCATGTTGCCTCTTCATACTGTTGTCTTTGCCATAGTACTTTCACTAACGGTATCTTTTTGTTCCTCAGTTTCTTAACTTCTCGATCTATTATCTAAATAGGTCAACTTTCATAACTGAGATCCTCTTGAACCTGTACCATCTTTGGCTCAATCACTTGCTTTGCATTAGGAACATGCTTCTTCAGCATTGAGACATGAAATACATTATGAATGACTGACATTTCCTGCGGTAGTTCCAGCTCATAAGCTACCTTGCCAAACCTTCTAGTGATCCGGTATGGCCCCACATAATGTGGACTCAACTTTCCTTTCTTTCCAAACCGCATCACTCCTTTTATAGGCGCTACTTTGAGAAACACCGAGTCCCCAACCTCAAACTCTAGCGGTCTACAGCGCACATCCACATAGATCTTCTGTTGGCTCTAAGCAGTTTCTATTCTCTGGCGAATGCTCTGAATGACCTTGGTGGTGCCCTCGATAAGATCTGTCTGGAGTCCCATTTCCTTCTTTTCCCCACCTTCATACCAGTAGATAGGAGATCTACATCTCCTCCCATATAGAGCCTTGTAGGGTGCCATTCTGATAGTAGCTTGATAGCTATTATTATAGGTGAATTCTGCTAAACATAGGTATCGACACCAGCTCCCTTTGAAATCTAAGGCACAAGCCCGTAGCATATCCTCTAGAACTTGATTTACTCATTCTATTTGCCCATCTATTTGAGGATGAAATGCTATGCTAAACCGCAGTTTAGTGCTAAGAGCTCACTGAACACACTCCCAGAAGTGTGAAGTAAAGCGACCATCTCTATCGGAGATTATGGTTTTGGGAACTCCATGCAATCTGATAACTTCTTTAACATACATTTGTGCTAGCTGTTCAATGGAGTAGGATGTTCTGATAGCTAGAAAATGAGCAGACTTAGTCAATTTGTCCACTATTACCCAGATAGTATCGTAACCATTTGTGGTTCTGGGTAGTCCTACTATGAAGTCCATAGATATATCCTCCCACTTCCACTCTGGAATCTAGATAGGCTGTAGAACTCCGCCCGATCTCTGATGTTCTGCTTTAACTAGTTGACAAGTCAGACAGGTACTGACATATCTTGCAATGTCTCTCTTCATTCCAGACCACCAGACGCGTTCCTTTAAATCTTGGTACATCTTGGTGGAACCAGGATGCATAGCGTAGGGCGTTCCATGGGCTTCATCTAGAATTTTCTGTCGCAGTTCTACTTGATTAGGGACACAGAGGAGATCACCATAATATAGTATCCCACCGTCTGGTACTCGGAACTCCCCATTTTCTCCTTCCTGTATTCCCTGCTTGATATTCTGAATATTAGGATCTTCATCTTTCTTTTTTTGTATATCGTCAAGAAGGGTTAACACTAGTGTCAAAGTGGAGAGCTGCCCGGTAACAATTTCAAGCACAAAGTTTACTACTTCCTTCTGTAGGGGTTGGGACATAGCAGCTAAGGATAATAAGGCTGCGCAACATTTCCTACTTAGTGCATCTGCCACTTTGTTCGCTTTCCCTAGATGGTAGAGTATTTCACAGTCATAGTCTTTGACTAGCTCAAGCCATCTCCGCTGTCTCATGTTCAGGTCTTTCTGAGTGAAGAAATACTTCAGACTTTGGTGATCTGTGTAAATCTTGCACTGAGCTCCATATAAGTAATGCCTCCAAATCTTGAGAGAGAAGACTACCGCTGCTAACTCAAGGTCATGAGTAGGATAGTTCTTCTCATAATCCTTGAGTTGTCTCGAGGCATAGGCAATGACTTTGCCATTCTACATCAGTACATCCCCGAGTCCCAATTTAGAAGCATCACTGTAAATATCGAAGCCTTCGTTAGTCTCTGGAAGAGTCAGGATTGGAGCGTTGGTCTGTCTCCTTTTCAGTACAGTGAAACTCTTCTCACAATCCTCTGTCCACTCAAATTTTTTGTTCTTTCTGGTAAGTACTGTCAGTGGGGAGGCGATCCTTGAGAAGTTCTCTACAAATTTCCTATAATAGCCTGCTAACCCAAGGAAACTCCTGATTTCACTAACATTCTTGGGTCTATTCCAGTTACTCATAGCTATTTTTGTCGGGTCCACCATAACCCCATCCTTGGAAATAATGTGACCTAGGAAGGACACTTGCTCGAGCCAGAACTCACACTTGGAGAACTTTGCGTACAACTGGCTCTGCTGAAGAATCTGTAGTACTGTCCTCAGATGTTCAGGATGTTCTTCCTGAGTTCTAGAGTATATAAGGATATCATCTATGAAGACGATTATGAACTTGTCCAGATATGCTTCGAATACTCTGTTCACCAGATCCATAAACGTAGCAGGAGCGTTCGCCACTCCAAAAGGCATAACTACAAACTTGTAGTGCCCATAACTCGTTCGAAATGCCATCTTCAGTACATCATCCGCTTTCACTTTCACTTGATGATATCCGGACCGTAAATCTACCTTGGAAAAGACTGTGGCTCCTTTTAACTGATCAAATAGATCATCAATTCTTAGTAGGGGATACTTATTTTTGATGGTTACTTTGTTCAGCGCTCGGTAGTCCACACACATTCGCATGGACCCGTCCTTCCTCTTTACAAACAACATTGGAGTTCCCCATGGAGAGTGACTAGGGCGAATAAAACCCTTGTCAAGAAGCTCCTGTAGTTGTCCCTGAAGTTCTTTCAATTCTGCCGGAGCCATGCGGTAGGGTGCCTTTGAGATTGGATGGGTACCAGGGATGAGTTCAATCTCAAATTCAATTTCCCTATCCGGAGCTAAGTCTGGCAACTCATCCAGAAATACTTCTGGGTAGTCACATAAGACTCTAACTTCCTCTAGCTTTTGGTCTCTTTCTTGTTGGGTATTAACCAAATGAGCTAGAAACCCAGCACATCCATCGACTAACATTTTCTGAGCTTCCATGGTTGATAAGAATTTTTGGGTTCTCTTCTTTGATTCTCCAATGAACTCAAACTTAGACTCCGCCTTGCGTTGAAATAGGACTCTTCGCTTACAACACTTGATGGAAGCACCAATCTTGCTCAGAAAGTCCATCCTAAAAATAACATCATAATCAGACATGTTCAGTATTATCAGATCACTGTACAATTCTTTGTCTAAAATTTTGACTGGCACAGCTTGTAGCCAGTGCGTAGACGTCATTATCTCTCCTAAGGGTAGTGTCATCAAGAATTGTCCGCTTAGGACCTTCGGGGGTATACCTATTCTTTCAGCAAATACTATAGAGGCAAACGAATGAGTTGCCCTTGTATCAAATAGCACAGTTGCATATTGACAAAAAATGCGTATATGACCTATGATAATAGTAGAGGCATTTGCTACCTCCTCTCTGGTAAGGGAGAAAACTCAAGCATTTGTAGAACTCGGTGGGGCCTCCAGTCTTCCTTGGCTAATATGAGGACCCTCCAACGTGGCCTGCACTGGTGTAGCTGTGTCTGCTTGCCTCCTTACTGAACAGGTTGTACCGGAGGTAGGTTGATCTTGGTCGAGCAATTCTTGGCCATATGCCCCTCTTGACCGCACGTATAATAGCCACTAGTGCCCTTGCGACAGATTCCAGGATGCATCTTTCCGCATGTGGAACACGTAGCATACTTGGGCTGCTTGCTTACGGATCCTCCCTTTTTATTGCTCCACTGCTTTCTCTTGGAGCTCCCCTTCCAGGTTAGACCTTGGCCCTGAGTTTTCTGAGTGCCAGAACTCTCTTGACTTTTATTCTCAATCTGTATTAGTTTCTGCTGCTTGATGCTGTTCAGGTAATGCTCCATGATCAGGGCACTACTAATCAGCTCTTCTGCAGTCTGCGATCTATTTATTCTGCCAGCTACATTCAGAGCTATCTCTGGCCTCAACATCTTGAGCATTAGTCTTGCCCTTTCTCGTTCTATGCTGACCAGTTCGGGGCATAGGCGAGCCAGCCTATTGAATTTCTTCACGGCTTTGTCAACTGATAAACTTCCTTGCCAGAATTCCATGAATTCGTCGTAATGTTTGTTCGTGACTCACATATGGAAGAACTCCTCGAAGAACTCAGTCTCAAAGTCAGACCAGGTCATTTGATTCACTATTCTTTTTGCCTTGATCTGTTCCCACCACATTCTTGCATCACCAGTGAGGCAGAAGGAGGTACACTTTATCTTTTCTACCTCCGGTCAGTCCAGTAGCTCCATTATACTCTCTAGGGTTTTGAACCATGCCTGAGCATCCTATGGTTCATTGGTGTCAGAAAAATTCTCTGGTTTCAGTTTCTGCCACTGGATGAGGTATGCTTCTTGCCTCACTACCTTTGCTGGGGCTACAGGTGTAATTGATGGAACTTCGGCCGTAATAGGTGCCACCATATTGGCTTCCGGTGGGACTACAGGAGGAGCTTGCTGGTTAGTAGTTAGGGTGGCAATAACCTGCTGCTGCTCCGCCAATTGTCTCTGCAGCTGAGCTACTAGTTCCAAAAGGTTGGGCGGTGGTGCAGACTCATTCGTCTTTAGTTGAGGTTCATTAACTCTTGGCTGTCTAGCAGGCTGTCCTCTGGCCATCTACATATTCACAAACCAACCAGTGAGACAATGCGTCAGCCCATCCTCATTCCTACTTGCTATTAGTAGTACTTTCATGTATAAGCATGCTCTCATTCTTACTTGCTATCATTAGCACTTATTAGCACTTTCATGTATAAGCATGCTCTCATTCTTACTTGCTATCATTAGCACTTATTAGCACTTTCATGTATAAGCATGCTCTCATTCTTACTTGCTATCATTAGCACTTATTAGCACTTTCATGTATAAGCATGCTTAATCTTAACAATAATTCTTACTAATCATAATAGAAATAAATGCGTAAAAGTTATGCGAAGGTACTTTCTTACTTGGAAGCTGCAAGATCAATGCTCGATGTGTGTGACAGAAGGATGAAACTTGCTTTGATATCAAATTGTAATGTCCGACCTTCTAACCTTACCTCATATGGTACAGACGTTACCCTTAGCTGTACATCTTAAATTTTGTCATTCTTACAAATTATGTACTGCTCAGCCCATATGTCTACTGTAACTTGTTCGACTGATAGGACATGACCTGGAGCCAAGCGAAGCTGCACTATCGTGTGAATCCACACGGCCATGTCCCCTTGGCCGAGAGAGAGAGGTACACGGCCGTGTCCCCCTGGCTGAAGGGAAGAAGTGCATGGCCGTGTGAATCAACATGGCCGTGTCACCTTGGCAGAGAGGAAGGGGTGCACGGTTGTGTCCCCTTAGCCGAGAGGAAGAGGTGCACGGTCGTGTAAATCCACACGTCCATGTCACCTTGGCCGAGAGGAAGAGGTAGGGGGTCGTGTGAATCCGCACGGCCGTGACACGGGCCGTGCGAAGGTCACACCCCGCTCTAAAAAAAGGTTTGTCCTCCCCTTTGTACTTATCATTGTCACTCCAATTACTACCAAACTGATAAATTTATCCTAAACAACTAATGACAACATTTCATGTAAAGCGGAAAGGAGAAAGATACTTTATCATCAGTTCTAACATATTCGGATGTTTACAAGTTCCCAAATCTTCTTCCATTGTTCCATCACACACACACAATGCACGCTCCTGCTACCTCCTCCTACTCGAGCTATCCTTTACCTTTATATGCAGTATAAGGAAATGCAAATCTATAAGCAAATGCTTAGTAAGTACCATCTACTCACAAAATGATGCATTTAAAGAGAACATGCTTTTAAAACTGCTTGCGGAAAGCACAAAACTTACTCTTGACCGTAATTCATGCCAAAACGCATAAATCAAAGTTATATAGATGGCATGCATTTTTAAATAGGTTGATCATGCAAAACATCAACTCAAACCATGCTAGTAATATAATGAAAATAGGAATCTTGACATATTATAGGTTTTATCAATGCTGCACTTTATAACTCAAGTTCTCAAACTTAGGAAGGCTTCTACTATGACAACCAATGAATTTTGAAATCTTTATATTACATAACTAGTGAAAATAATAATAACTTGCTTGGATCCGACATTGTACCACTTTGCGCGCGTCCTTAATAAGATCCGAGGTAGCTAATCCCGAACCTATTAAGGTACTACTAGGCAATCTAGGGCCTAGGAGCGAACTAGGAGCCCACCCATGGACCTTGTGTCCAGTACATGTCATTTTAAAGTAAAATACTTTCTTTTAAATATAACTTTCTTGTACTTGCACTTGTTTGTCATTTAAACAAACACCTTATGTGCGCTTAATCCCCTCACCCCTATAGGGAAGTACTTTAAAGCACTTGAATGCGCTTCTTAGCCCCAAACTAAATGGGAAGCAGTTCAAGATACTCTAAACATGCTCTTGCTGCCAAAACTTTTGAGGATATCTTATATATCATATCATGCATCTCCTTTAGCATGCATAAAACAAAACATCTTCCTTACATGCATAAAAATATGATATCTTCTTTACATGCATAAAAATATGATAACCCAACATGCATTATCGAAGCAACTTATACTGCAGATGAGTAGTACTTACATCTTTCACTAGATCTTACTATTATAAGGTGTAGCGAAGACAATCCTCTCTTGCACGTTTTAATCTCCAAGACACCCTTCCTCGCGCGAACTACCTCCTTGGGAGAGACCCTCCCATTAGATTCTCCCCTTGAAAAGCCTTAAGACTTGGAGCACTAGGGTTCTTGGCCGAAACTTGAAAGGAGGAAGGAGAAATTTCGGCTAGAGGAGAAGAGGAAATGAAAATTAGGTTTTGATCTCATCCATCCCCTTTAATACTAAGTGAAAGTTGAAGCATCTCTTCACATATAATCTACATATAATAAATTATTTCATATTACTCATGTGATTCTTTACCACCACCTAATGACTACTTAAACCAATCTCAACTAAGAGGTCTCGGGTTCAAATCCTAGCCCGGGCCATTCATGAATATATTTTTATTTCTTTTCTCATCTTCTATTTCTTTTTGTTCTTTTCATAGGAAAGGAAATTTACGGGTGTTACAAACAAGAACATCTGACAGTCACTGGACTGTCCGATTCTGACAGTCACTAGATTGTCCGATTCTGACTTCAAATTTTCGGTCGGAAATCCTAGGTCGAACCGACGCCTACTATTCCCTCCGCGGGAAACGCATCCTCACCTACTCCACTCAGGAGAGCATACCTGATGCTAGTTTGGTCCTCCAGACCGACTGGACTTTCTGCCTAGGGTTACCACCCCCTAAGGGTTTTCACCACCTAGGGTTACCTCCCCCTAGGACCTAAGGTTACTCCCCTTAGGATTTTCCTCCACATAGGGTTACCGCCCCCTGGACCTAAGGTTGCCACCTCTCAGGGGTTTTTCTCCACCTAGAGTTACCATCCCCTAGGACCTAAGGTTACCGCCCCTTAGGATTTTCCACCACCTAGGGTTACCACCCCCTAGGGTTTTTCACCTGCCTAAGCGCAGCTAGGACTTTTGTCTAAGAACACTTAGGGCTTTCTTGCAAAGCTCATTCAAGCACATTAAATAACAAAACAACTTAACTTGAACCCTTTGACATAATCAAAACATAGGTTCAATCGTCGGATGCTTCCTACTCTAACAATCTCCCCTTTTTTATTATGGCAACACGGTTCAAAGTTAAGTAAAAAAATATAACAGTAAATGCAAAAACATAAACATGAGCATAAATGAAATAATTTCAAAACAACACCTTATACTCCCCCTTTCATTCATTATCTTTAAGTTCTTAATTCTTAACTTTTTAATTCTTAACTTTGAAACTTTGACTTTTTTCTCCCCCATGACATAAATCAAAAAGAGCACTAAGAAGAGAGAAAAAATATTTATTCTATTTAACTTTAAGCCCCCCTGAAGAGTAGCACTTAGATGAATGAAGTTTTAAAAATACTTAGCCAATTTAGAAATGCTTAACTTTCTCAACAAAACTTAGATAAGCATAAGTTTTGGAACTTTCATATTTTCTTTTTTTGCTTTTAAAATACTTTTATCAAAGACTTAGCTAAACTTTTGAAAATAATAGTTTTGTCAAGTATTTTGCCTTAAAAAGACTTAGCTTTTCAAAAAGAATTATTTTGAAAATACTTTGGAAAATACTTAGCACTTTCAACAAAAACTTAGCAAAATTTAGCATTTGAAAATAATTATTTTAAGAAACACTTAGCTAAAATTTAAAAAATGCTTCGAAAAATACTTAGCTAAATATTTAGCTAAATTTGAAAATACTTAGCTAAATTTGAAATTCTTTTGAAAAGTACTTAGCTAAATTTGAAAGGCTTTTGAAAAAATATTTAGCTAAATTTGAAAGGCTTTTGAAAAAAATATTTTTGAAACTACTTAGCTTAATTTCAACAAAAATTTGGCTAAACTTTAGCTTTTGAAAATAATTGCTGTTTGATAAACTGAACTCTTAAGATGATTAAAAGTATTGATAAAAACTTGACTTTTAAAAGATTTTCTTGATTTTAGTTTAAGTACTTCACGTAAAAAGGATTTACATAAAAGCTTAGCTTAAGTACTTAGTTTTGAAAACATTTAGCTTCTAGAAAAGTTTTAATTTTAAAGCCAGGTCACAAATAATTTCAATTTTAAAGCCAAGTCAAAAATAATCTGTATTTTTTTAAGAAAAGTCAAAAATAGTTTTTAATTTTGAAGTTAAGTCAAAAACAATTTTTATTTTAAAGAAAAAACTAACTTGGAAAAAAAATTTCACTCCCCCTTAATTAATGGCTATAGTCGAAGCATGTATTTAAAGGTAATTATTTTCCTAATTTACCATCTCACTCATTCTAAGTTATCAAGTAAGTTCAGCTTATGAGTGAGTGTGGGACGAAGGTGTTATTGTTTTAAATTGTAATTGATATTTATAATAAGTTTGAGTTTGAATTTCAAATGAGTAAACATTTACAATTATAAATATTTTGAAAATTGAGTTTTAAATTATAATTTGAACTTATGATTTGAAAATTAATTAAGATTTAAAAATTAATTATCATTAAAACTCTGAATATAATTTCAAAATTAATTATTATTAAGATTTTGAATCAAATATGATTTGAAAATTAATTAATATTTAAAAATTAATTATCATTAAGACAATGAATATAATTTAAAAATTAATTCTTATTAAGATTTTGAATCAAATTTGATTTGAAAAATAATTAAAATTAAGATTTTGAATCAAATATGATTTAAAAATTAATTAAGATTAAGATTTTGAAAATGATTTGAAAATTAATTAGGATTTTAAAATTATTATTTTGTAAATAATGATTTTGAATTTTGAAATTATTATGATTTATACTTACAAATAATTAACATTTTAAGAAATAATTTAGAAATTAATTATAATATGAAGTGAGATTTTGAAATTAATTATTATTTTAAAAATTAATTATAATACCAAATTAATTATATTTTTTGAAATAATTATTTTAATTTAAATAATTTTTAAAGGATTTTTAAATTATTATTTTTTAAATAATTTTTAAAAGATTTTTAAAAGGTTTTTAAAATAATTTTTAAATAATTTGTAAAGGATTTTTAAAAGGTTTTTAAAATAATTTTTGCAAGATATCGTAAAATTAAATAATAAATATTATTGAACGGAAAATCTTATTGGATTTTTCCGGAGTTTTTAGAAATTTTCTGGGAATTTTTCGGAGCTCGTACGACGAGTTTTGAGGGGACGGATTCGGGGCTAGTTGGAGGCCTGTTTGGAATACCCTTAAAAAGGGAGTGGATTAATTTCATTTAATCTAAATTACCTAAGTATAAATTCTTTACCTAGGTTTAATTTCCGAACCATTCCCCTTCCTCCCGATTTCTTCCCCCTTCATGCGCGCGAGCTCTCTTCGTCCCGAGCCTCACCAGCGTCGGCGATTCTCCTCTCCTCTTCTCTCAACGTCGCCGGCGCAGGGCAACCCTTGAGTGTTAAGGAGGGAAGTGGCAACCGATCTTCCTCTCTTCTTCCTTCCTTTCTCGCGCGGATGAACCCGACATCGACGAAGAGATTCTCCCCCGACAAACCTATTCTCGCCAAGTCGCCTGAGGGAGAGCGCCGGATCTCAACGGTATCATCCATCTCTGGAGGACCGACCACCTTCTCGGCCTCTCGGCCATTCCTTACGCGCGATCGACGGTGATCAAGTGGCGAGGGCACGACAAGGCTAGAGCCCGACGAGGGAGGGGAGATTCGAGCCCTAGTTGCCTCTTGTGGATGTCCAGTGCCTTCTTGTCATCGGATCTTGGATCAGGGAGGTCCACTTCACTGGATTCCGGTTCCTCCTTCTCATTGGTGTTGATTGGATCCTGATCCAAGAGTGGATGGACTGCCAAAGCATAATTTAGGTAAGGAAGTGTCAGGAAGTGCTGTGAATTCAAGGTTTCTCATGTAATTGGGTTTGTTTGTGATGTTCTTCCTGATGCTGGACTTGTAGGAGGCATCAGATCAGCTTCTTGGTGGATTCTTCGTGAGCATATCACTGCCCCTTCACTTCTTGCAGCTGTTGAGGTCTCGGTGGGAGGATTAGGGATCAATGGAGGTGAGTAAGGTCTATATTTGTTAGAGTTGCAGCAAAATAGATACTCTACATCTAGGTTCGGGGTTAATCTTGGAAAGAATTGGTGTAGTGGAGGCTCTTGGTGGCTGTTGGCAAGGGATTATGGTGCTGTGAGCTGTTGAATATGCTGCCAAACCTCAAGGTAAATGACTTCCATTTAGGTTTTTCTGTTGGATTCAGTAGTGTGTTGCTAAACCTGGTTCTTACAGGATGATAGGGTTTGTTTTGTTGAGATATGTTAGCAAGTATTGTTGCTTCCATGTGGATATTAGATTAGGGATGTGAGGTTGGAAATTATGGATATGAGTGAGAATCTAGAGGTGAATCATGTTGGAGTTTGTGATTGATTGAGGTTTGTATTGGGTGGAAATTTGTGGATATGATGATCGGTTGATGTAGAGTGTTATGTGATCATTCTTAGGATCATTGGATTGGTTGTTGGTTGGATTATCAGATGTGGTGGTTTGGTTAGTTGTAGATGATGATGTTAGGTTGTTGTGGATTTATGATGAGTTTGGATTAGTGAGTTTTGGATTGATTAATAGATTGTGGATTATGTTTGGATCTAGAAGGAGTTGAATTAAGGAATTAGATAAGTTACTTCGATTAGGGTTTTCCCTAATTAGATTGGGAAGTTTATTTAGCTATTTGCTACCTATGTAATTAGCTAAATATATATTATGTGATCACAGGACTTGGATTCAGGATGAGTGCCTCGACGCGGGATTATTTGGCACGATCGACAGATAAAGGCGGGTATTTCTTCCTTGCCTCTATGTAGATTTTATTGAGCTTAGTGCATGGTTTTATGTGATGGTTTAGGATGCTTTATCTTATATCGTGTTCGTTTGTTGCTTTCCTGCTTGATACCGATGCTTGACCCTTGTGATGATCTATTTAATTCTTATACAGTCTACACTTTGGATTATCTATACTCTGTGGTATTTGTGTACATGTAGAGTATGTATGGTAGGGGTTACTTCGTTGGTGGTATTCATATGAGGCTTGTCCATCCGTATGTCGTGTATACTTCTGTCCGGTGTGATGATTGGAGTTGTGTTGATTGTATGTCCGTGGTTTATATACGTATTTGATGTGTTTTTACTGGAGGATACATGTTGATTGTACACGTGGGGTTGTGTAGGTGTGTCTGTTGAGGTTATTGGAGATTTTTGGTTGACTATACATGTGTAGTTATATACATATGTTTGGTGGGATATATGGAGGTATCATGATGATTATACTCATGTTGTGGGACACTTAGGTGGATTTAGAGTTGCATGGATGATGACGGTGTCCGTATCATGATTATATATATATATCATCATGTTCATCATTCATGGCATACTGACGACTATCGTCTCCCTTGTAGTTGAGAGGGTTGTCAGTCTTTTATAGCCGTCCATTCGGCCACTGATGGAGAGTGGTAGTTTGGAGTGGAGCTAGTCCTGTCACGCTTACTCCGCCGCTCAGTGTGCTGTCAGCCTCGACCACTCTGGAGTAGTGAGTCTTGAGGGTACAGTTGTCAGAGGGCTAGAGATGTGAGTGGTCAGGGACCCTTGGCTATGTAGTTATATAACTACTTAGCTGACCGTCCGCTTCGGCCGCCTATAGCGGTGCTTGTACTGGAGGCTAGTACGGTTTGTCACGGACCCAAGCCTCTCGGCCATACAGGGGTCGTGGTGTCTAGAGAGGTGGCGGGGGTGACCATGGAGCATGCATGCACATTGGCATTTGATGCGCGGTGCATCTTTGGAGATATATTTGCATACATGCCTAGTAGATACTAGTTGCATGTGTTTGTGGTATGTTGCATTTGTTTGCGATATGACTGTTGCATATGGTTGTCATGCTGCATACATGTCATTTATTTTACATGTATATGCAGTCGTATTTATATTGCACAGGTGTCACGGGTATGCCTGTTGCAGATCTAGTGAGTTTATTGATCTTTGTACCTTGCGTCGATTTCGGATTGGGTATGTATCTGTCCTTATGTTAGTTGTGGTTTGTACAGTTTATATGTCAGGTTATTATGTCAGGTATGTTCAGATGCATTGATTATGATAGTATGATCATGTTCTTTATTCCCTACTGAGACTGTATACTTGTGATCTCCATGTTGTTTATGGACCATGCACTATCTTGTCTATTACCCGCTGAGTTACCTATACTCACCACCGCATTTGTACATTTATGTTTTCAGGTAGCAGGTAGATGGTTGGTGTCGCTTGGAGTATCCTGTCTGCCGGGTCCTACGTCACATCCGAAGACCGTGCTTATTTTCTTTTGTATATTCTTTTCTTATTTTTTTGGCATTGTATTTGTGTATAGCCATGTGGCTATCCTATGATTTTGGTGTTGTATTTGTGTTTAAGCCGTGCCGGCATGCATTTTATTTATTTGTGTTGTGTGGGCTTTCCTTCGTTTTTCCGCTGTGTTTTGGTACAGCCGTGTGGGCTGTTATATATATAACTGCGTGGTTGTGATTGTTTCATTCCAACCGTGTGGGCTGTTATTATAACTGCGTGGTTGTGTATATAAATATTCCAGCCGCATGTGGCTGATGTATTTTGCTTGTAGTGATGCTTCAGATTGTCACCGGTACAGGGGAGGTGCTGCCGGATTTTTGTCTGGCAGAGACTCCTTTGGGGGCGTGACAATTTAGTGGTATCAGAGCGGGTACGATACCTGTCTTGCTATGTGTTCTGGTTTTTCGAGATTTATCTGATACCAATTTTTGGTATCAGAGCAGGTACGATGCCTGTTATTTGTGTTTTGGATTTCGTGATTCGATTTTCTTGATGTGACTTTTCGGGCTTTGGGACCAGGCAGCAGCAGGACATCTCCAAGCTATAGGAGGTACGTTTGCATATTGTTATCATACACTGCTGTTGGTATATGTATTGTTCCCCGTGATAGTTTGTTGTGACATGTGTTAGTACTCTTTTGCTAGTATCTGTCTGGTTATTTGTATCATGCATTACATTGGTTGGGTCAATCACTGATCACGGTTGACCTACTGGAGATCAAGGAATTACAGTCTCAGGGGATTTCTTCATATCATACTACCAGTTGTGTTAGTTACTGTTACTACTAGTTGGTTGAGATTTAGAGTCACATACCAGCCTCTATTATTGTTAGCTGGATAGTGGATGGTATCTGTATGCATATGTTGAATCAGCTTGTATTACTCCGGTTGATTAGATCAGTTTAGGATTGAGTTATCTGATCGACTTGTGCAGTGATGGTTTGATTGATTTTAGTTGGTTTTGTACTCCTGTTGTTTTGATTAGTAGAGTATTGATTTACTCCTGTTGGTTAGGTTTGTAGATTACCCTTGTTGACTTGGGTAGTGGTGGATTGATGTTACCTTAGTTGATTTTGACGAGAATTGATTTACCCTTATTAGATCAGTTAGTTGACGACCGATTTAGTTAGTAGTTTGATCATTAGGGTATCATCATACTCTATTTTTAGAGATTCTGATCTTTGGGGTTACTTGTGTTTGATTAGATATTTTGGGAGATATATTTGAGTACATGACTTGTACCGGTGTATAAAGGACTGAATTGGTCGTATACCATTATCGGCTTAGTCAGTCTATAGAGGATCGATGTATCCTATTCCATGGGGACTTTGACCATGGACTGTCTGTACCTAGTTGAATGACTTAGAAGGTACATTCGGATAGGATACCTCCACTGATGTGGAAAAGGGTAAAGCTACCTGCTTAACACTTATGAGATGGATCCATTACTAGGGTGTATGAGTTGGAGAGTACATTTGGATATATGATTTGTACTGACATGAGAGAGTTGAAGTTAGCTACTTAACCTTTACGTGACCCGGTACCACGTGAAGGAAGAAGCAGGGAATGCTTTTTGGAGATCAGGTCATCACTTAGTGATTCCCTTGAGGTGTTTTGGAGAGAGAGTATTTCTATACTTCTTTCAGTAGTATGGTGGTTGATAAGGCGATGATTAATCGACTCGCTTAACGTTGTTCCATGGGAGATCCTGACTCATTGATTGAGCAGATATGATTAGATATCCTTGACGTACTTAGTGATATGTAGCCCGTAATGGTGCGGAGGAAATGATATTAGTTGAGTAATACCTAGGAGGTCCGTCTGTAACTAGGTAGGATTTCAGATGACGATCTTCGAGGGGTAGAGCGTCGATTGACAGATATTTTGATCAGTTGTTTAGTTGTAGTGTTCCTCTATTTTTGTGTTCATTGCTTGATACTGGAGGTTACTGAACCTCAGATGGAGCAATCACAGTATGATGGGGTACCAGACGATGGTTAGACGGCTCAGCTAACATTGTCTCTATCAGGTGGCTCAAGACCTTGACCACGTGATCATTTTACCAGATCTTGTAGTCTATATCTCATATTAGAGGGTTGGACCTTTTATCGATATTTATCGAGGGACATTTATGGAATGATTATGAGAGTTGTGGAGATACCTTCTAGATGGGTAGACTCTTAGTCAAAAGGTTGTGTGACCCTTTGACTTTGGATTGATCTTCTTTTACTATGGATATATGAGTATCTAAGAGGATGAGATGATGAGATTGGGCAGACCTTTTGGATACATTTAGTATGTTGGTAGTGGGGGTTGAAGGTTGAATACTTTCCTTTTACTCTATCATTGTTTAGGAGACTATCTAGTATGATTGATTGATATTGAGGATGATTTTGATTCGTGGATATTGTGAGATCATGTGTGGTGATATGCTATTTGTTGATGATTTATTAGTGGATATATGACTTGATGATCTATTATTAGTGTTTGATGTTGATAGTGACATGAGGAGTGATATGCCTGTGATATATATGGATTGGTTGATTTGTAGTTGGTGATTAGACTACATTCTTATTGTTGGAGACCTTACGGTTGAGTGAGTCTGTTATACGGATATTATGAGTCCTTGGTTTTTACCATTTAGGCTTACAGCGCCCTCGATGTTTTTATGGACTCGATGTATTTGGTATTATTAGGGTGTTTAGATCAGTTTTCATTGTCTACATTGACGATGTTGTGATCTATTTTCGATTCGAAGTGGATCATGTACACTAGCTTCGCATAGTTCTAGAGATGTTTCGACGGGAACATCTATATGTGAAGTTAGTAGTGCGTATTGTGATTGTCTTTTACGAGTTTCTGGGACGCGTTGTCTTTAGTAGAGGATATCGGTGGATCCATAGGAGATAGAGGCTGTTATCAGTTGGGAGTGGTCGTAGTCTATACACGAGACTCATAGCTTTTGTAGTCTGGCTGGATATTATCGAAGATTAGTTGACGGTTTCTCTAGCATCGTTATGTGCTGATTTGATTGTCTAGGAAGAGAATAGAACTTTCTTGGACGGATGCTTGCGATCGGTTTAGTTGCACATGTCTTATGGGTACTTTCTAGGATTTGACGTTGCACTCTCATGTATCGTACTTGGGGTTAGTTGAGATAGCGAAGAGCGATCTCGTAGTCTAGTAGTGGTGAGAATTCTCGTGTAATGAGAATGAGATTCTTTGATTTCTAGAAGATTATGTTCGCCACTTTTCCGGGAGAAATAACGAAATAATCTGATAAATACTGAATTTGTGGTGAAGGTGTGTCGGTGGAGATGTGAGGAGAGTTCTTATCGGTGGATTTTCATGAAGGAAGACATCGTGGATTTGGATCTATTATGTCAGCAAGTGGAAACATTGATTAGTAGGATTATCATTGGAGGGGATGGATCTTGTTGGGGATTACCCAAGACTGAGGGGATATGATGGTTTGGGTAATCAGTTTGGAGATGACTTGCTCCTAGCTATTGATTTGTAGGATAGATTCTTTTGGATTGAGTAGTAGGATTATACTCTAGAGGGATGACCGGATTTGATGATGTATCTTTGAGTATGGTTTTGGATGGAGATTAGTGATTTCACATCATGGTTTTGATTGTGGTTACAGCAGGCTTTGGATTAGGAGCTTCGCTTACTGATGGATAGTTTGAGCGTCTTATACTGATGTTGGATGATTGGTTGGTAGTGGATTTTGGATTTCAAAGATAGTTGATTTATCGACAGTTAGTTCGGTAACAGTGTTGGAGTAGCAAAAGTAGGGTGAGCATATAATCCTTAGAGTCATCCTTTAGGGTTGGAGATTTGTTCTTGATATTTAGATGGAGTGGTATATGAGTTTGTTGCTTAGTGGTTACCCTTGGATGAGGATCTCTGAGTTGAGTAGTAAATTTGGGGACCAAATTTTTTTTTAGTGGGGGAGAATGTAAGATATCGTAAAATTAAATAATAAATATTATTGAACGGAAAATCTTATTGGATTTTTCCGGAGTTTTTAGAAATTTTCTGGGAATTTTTCGGAGCTCGTACGACGAGTTTTGAGGGGACGGATTCGGGGCTAGTTGGAGGCCTGTTTGGAATACCCTTAAAAAGGGAGTGGATTAATTTCATTTAATCTAAATTACCTAAGTATAAATTCTTTACCTAGGTTTAATTTCCGAACCATTCCCCTTCCTCCCGATTTCTTCCCCCTTCATGCGCGCGAGCTCTCTTCGTCCCGAGCCTCACCAGCGTCGGCGATTCTCCTCTCCTCTTCTCTCAACGTCGCCGGCGCAGGGCAACCCTTGAGTGTTAAGGAGGGAAGTGGCAACCGATCTTCCTCTCTTCTTCCTTCCTTTCTCGCGCGGATGAACCCGACATCGACGAAGAGATTCTTCCCCGACAAACCTATTCTCGCCAAGTCGCCTGAGGGAGAGCGCCGGATCTCAACGGTATCATCCATCTCTGGAGGACCGACCACCTTCTCGGCCTCTCGGCCATTCCTTACGCGCGATCGACGGTGATCAAGTGGCGAGGGCACGACAAGGCTAGAGCCCGACGAGGGAGGGGAGATTCGAGCCCTAGTTGCCTCTTGTGGATGTCCAGTGCCTTCTTGTCATCGGATCTTGGATCAGGGAGGTCCACTTCACTGGATTCCGGTTCCTCCTTCTCATTGGTGTTGATTGGATCCTGATCCAAGAGTGGATGGACTGCCAAAGCATAATTTAGGTAAGGAAGTGTCAGGAAGTGCTGTGAATTCAAGGTTTCTCATGTAATTGGGTTTGTTTGTGATGTTCTTCCTGATGCTGGACATGTAGGAGGCATCAGATCAGCTTCTTGGTGGATTCTTCGTGAGCATATCACTGCCCCTTCACTTCTTGCAGCTGTTGAGGTCTCGGTGGGAGGATTAGGGATCAATGGAGGTGAGTAAGGTCTATATTTGTTAGAGTTGCAGCAAAATAGATACTCTACATCTAGGTTCGGGGTTAATCTTGGAAAGAATTGGTGTAGTGGAGGCTCTTGGTGGCTGTTGGCAAGGGATTATGGTGCTGTGAGCTGTTGAATATGCTGCCAAACCTCAAGGTAAATGACTTCCATTTAGGTTTTTCTGTTGGATTCAGTAGTGTGTTGCTAAACCTGGTTCTTACAGGATGATAGGGTTTGTTTTGTTGAGATATGTTAGCAAGTATTGTTGCTTCCATGTGGATATTAGATTAGGGATGTGAGGTTGGAAACTATGGATATGAGTGAGAATCTAGAGGTGAATCATGTTGGAGTTTGTGATTGATTGAGGTTTGTATTGGGTGGAAATTTGTGGATATGATGATCGGTTGATGTAGAGTGTTATGTGATCATTCTTAGGATCATTGGATTGGTTGTTGGTTGGATTATCAGATGTGGTGGTTTGGTTAGTTGTAGATGATGATGTTAGGTTGTTGTGGATTTATGATGAGTTTGGATTAGTGAGTTTTGGATTGATTAATAGATTGTGGATTATGTTTGGATCTAGAAGGAGTTGAATTAAGGAATTAGATAAGTTACTTCGATTAGGGTTTTCCCTAATTAGATTGGGAAGTTTATTTAGCTATTTGCTACCTATGTAATTAGCTAAATATATATTATGTGATCACAGGACTTGGATTCAGGATGAGTGCCTCGACGCGGGATTATTTGGCACGATCGACAGATAAAGGCGGGTATTTCTTCCTTGCCTCTATGTAGATTTTATTGAGCTTAGTGCATGGTTTTATGTGATGGTTTAGGATGCTTTATCTTATATCGTGTTCGTTTGTTGCTTTCCTGCTTGATACCGATGCTTGACCCTTGTGATGATCTATTTCTAATTCTTATGTCTACACTTTGGATTATCTATACTCGTGGTATTTGTGTACATGTAGTAGTATGTATGGTAGGGGTTACGTTGGTGGTATTCATATGAGGCTTGTCCATCCGTATGCGGTATATACTTGGAGTGATGAGTTGTGTTGATTGTAGATTGTATGTGGTTTTATATACACGTTTGATGTGTTTTACTTGGAGGATACATGTTGATTGTACACGTGTAGGTGTGTCTGAGGTTATTGGAGATTTTGGTTGACTATATGTAAGTTATATACATATGTTTGGTGGGATATATGGAGGTATCATGATGATTATACTCATGTTGTGGGGACACTTAGGTGGATTTAGAGTTGCATGGATGATGACGGTGTCATTATCATGATTATAATATATATCATCATGTTCATCATTCATGAGCATCTTGACGACTATCGTCTCCCTTGGTGAGAGGGGGTCGGTCTTAGCCGCCCATTCGGCCAACCATGGTGGAGAGTGGTAGTTTGGAGTGGAGCTATGTCCTTATCCGCTTCCGGCCAGGCAGGTCATCGCCCGACTACCTAGTGAGTCTTGAGGGCACAGTCGAGAGGCTAGAGATGAGTGGTGGGACCCTTGGCTATGTAGTTATATAACTACTTAGCATAAGCCGCGTCAGCTTATCTGTACTGCTTAGGCTGAATGCTATACGGTTTGTCACGGACCCAAGCCTCTCGGCCATCGGGGTCGTGTCTCAGAGGTGGCGGGGGTGACCATGGCGCACATGCACATTGGCATGATGTGCATCTTTGGAGATATATTTGCATACATGCCTAGTAGATACTAGTTGCATGTGTTTGTGGTATGTTGCATTTGTTTGCGATATGATTGTTGCATATGGTTGTCATGCTGCATACATGTCATTTATTTTACATGCACAGGTGTCACGGGTATATCTGTTGCAGATCTAGTGAGTTTATTGATCTTTGTACCTTGCGTCGATTTCGGATTGGGTATGTATCCGTCCTTATGTTAGTTGTGGTTTGTACAGTTTATATGTCAGGTTATTATATGCATTGATTATGATAGTATGATCATGTTCTTTATTCCCTACGAGACTGTATACTTGTGATCTCCATGTTGTTTATGGACCATGCACTATCTTGTCTATTACCCGTGAGTTACCTATACTCACCACCGCATTTGTACATTTATGTTTTCGGTAGCTGTAGATGGTTGGTGTCGCTTGGAGTATCCTGTCTGCCGGGTCCTACGTCACATCCGAAGACCGTGCTTATTTTCTTTTGTATATTCTTTTCTTATTTTTTGGCATTGTATTTGTGTATAGCCATGTGGCTATCCTATGATTTTGGTGTTGTATTTGTGTTTAAGCCGCATGCATTTTATTTATTTGTGTTGTGTGGGCTTTCCGTTTTCATTTTTCCGCTGTGGTGTGGGTTGTTTTATATATAATTGCGTGGTTGTGATTGTTTCATTCCGGCAGTGTACGTGGTTGTGTATATAAATATTCCACATGTGGCTGATGTATTTTGCTTGTAGTGATGCTTGATTGTCCAGTGAAGGTGCGTGTCGGATTTTGTATCGGAGACTCCTTGGGGGGTGTGACAATTTAGTGCGAGGCGGTGCTGGATATACTGCTGCTATGTGTTCGGTTTGAGATTTATCCGATACCAATTTTGGTATCGGGTGCTGATACTGATTTATTTGTGTTTTGGATTTCGTGATTCGATTTTCTTGATGTGACTTTTCGGGCTTTGGGACCAGGACATCTCAAAGCTATAGAGTACGTTTGTTTCATTGTTATCATACTTCTTCTGTGTATATATATGTTCCCGTGATAGTTTGTTGTGACATGTGTTAGTACTCTTTTGCTAGTATGCGTTATTTGTATCATGCATTACATTGGTTGGGTCAATCATGATCACATCACGGTTGACATCAGAGATCAGAATTCTGAGATTTCTTCATATCTACCGGTTGTGTTAGTTCATTACATTACTAGTTGGTTGAGTCACATACCGACCTCTATTATTGTTAATGGATAGTGGATGGTATCTGTATGCATATGTTGAATCAGCTTGTATTACTCCGGTTGATTAGATCAGTTTAGGATTGAGTTATCTGATCGACTTGTGCAGTGATGGTTTGATTGATTTTAGTTGGTTTTGTACTCCTGTTGTTTTGATTAGTAGAGTATTGATTTACTCCTGTTGGTTAGGTTTGTAGATTACCCTTGTTGACTTGGGTAGTGGTGGATTGATGTTACCTTAGTTGATTTTGACGAGAATTGATTTACCCTTATTAGATCAGTTAGTTGACGACCGATTTAGTTAGTAGTTTGATCATTAGGGTATCATCATACTCTATTTTTAGAGATTCTGATCTTTGGGGTTACTTGTGTTTGATTAGATATTTTGGGAGATATATTTGAGTACATGACTTGTACCGGTGTATAAAGGACTGAATTGGTCGTATACCATTATCGGCTTAGTCAGTCTATAGAGGATCGATGTATCCTATTCCATGGGGACTTTGACCATGGACTGTCTGTACCTAGTTGAATGACTTAGAAGGTACATTCGGATAGGATACCTCCACTGATGTGGAAAAGGGTAAAGCTACCTGCTTAACACTTATGAGATGGATCCATTACTAGGGTGTATGAGTTGGAGAGTACATTTGGATATATGATTTGTACTGACATGAGAGAGTTGAAGTTAGCTACTTAACCTTTACGTGACCCGGTACCACGTGAAGGAAGAAGCAGGGAATGCTTTTTGGAGATCAGGTCATCACTTAGTGATTCCCTTGAGGTGTTTTGGAGAGAGAGTATTTCTATACTTCTTTCAGTAGTATGGTGGTTGATAAGGCGATGATTAATCGACTCGCTTAACGTTGTTCCATGGGAGATCCTGACTCATTGATTGAGCAGATATGATTAGATATCCTTGACGTACTTAGTGATATGTAGCCCGTAATGGTGCGGAGGAAATGATATTAGTTGAGTAATACCTAGGAGGTCCGTCTGTAACTAGGTAGGATTTCAGATGACGATCTTCGAGGGGTAGAGCGTCGATTGACCGATATTTTGATCAGTTGTTTAGTTGTAGTGTTCCTCTATTTTTGTGTTCATTGCTTGATACTGGAGGTTACTGAACCTCGGATGGAGCAATCACAGTATGATGGGGTACCGGACGATGGTTAGACGGCTCAGCTAACATTGTCTCTATCAGGTGGCTCAAGACCTTGACCACGTGATCATTTTACCAGATCTTGTAGTCTATATCTCATATTAGAGGGTTGGACCTTTTATCGATATTTATCGAGGGACATTTATGGAATGATTATGAGAGTTGTGGAGATACCTTCTAGATGGGTAGACTCTTAGTCAAAAGGTTGTGTGACCCTTTGACTTTGGATTGATCTTCTTTTACTATGGATATATGAGTATCTAAGAGGATGAGATGATGAGATTGGGCAGACCTTTTGGATACATTTAGTATGTTGGTAGTGGGGGTTGAAGGTTGAATACTTTCCTTTTACTCTATCATTGTTTAGGAGACTATCTAGTATGATTGATTGATATTGAGGATGATTTTGATTCGTGGATATTGTGAGATCATGTGTGGTGATATGCTATTTGTTGATGATTTATTAGTGGATATATGACTTGATGATCTATTATTAGTGTTTGATGTTGATAGTGACATGAGGAGTGATATGCCTGTGATATATATGGATTGGTTGATTTGTAGTTGGTGATTAGACTACATTCTTATTGTTGGAGACCTTACGGTTGAGTGAGTCTGTTATACGGATATTATGAGTCCTTGGTTTTTACCATTTAGGCTTACAGCGCCCTCGATGTTTTTATGGACTCGATGTATTTGGTATTATTAGGGTGTTTAGATCAGTTTTCATTGTCTACATTGACGATGTTGTGATCTATTTTCGATTCGAAGTGGATCATGTACACTAGCTTCGCATAGTTCTAGAGATGTTTCGACGGGAACATCTATATGTGAAGTTAGTAGTGCGTATTGTGATTGTCTTTTACGAGTTTCTGGGACGCGTTGTCTTTAGTAGAGGATATCGGTGGATCCATAGGAGATAGAGGCTGTTATCAGTTGGGAGTGGTCGTAGTCTATACACGAGACTCATAGCTTTTGTAGTCTGGCTGGATATTATCGAAGATTAGTTGAGGGTTTCTCTAGCATCGTTATGTCGTTGATTGGACTGTCTAGGAAGAGAATAGAACTTTCTTGGACGGATGCTTGCGAGATCAGTTTAGATAGTTGCACATGTCTTAGCGGTACTTTCTAGTGTAGACGGATTTGCACTCTACACAGATGTATCGTACTTGGGGTTAGTGCAGTTCCGATATAGCATGAGCGGAGTAGTCTCGTACTAGTAGTGAGAATTCTCGTGTAATGAGAATGAGATTCTTTGATTTCTATGGAAGATTATGTGTGTTTTCGCGTCACTTCTTATCCGGGAGAAGTTACTGCAGGAAATAACTTGATCTGAATTTGTGGTACATTCGGGTGACACCCGATGTATGGAGATGTGGAGCGTTCTTATCGGTGGATTTTCATGAAGGAAGACATCGTGGATTTTGTAGCTTGATGTCTATTATGTCAGCAAGTGGAGGCTGAACATCAGTGATTAGTAGGATTATCTCCGTTGATTGGGATACTGGAGTGGAGTGGGAGTATGTTATGATGGATCTTGTTGTGGGATTACCCAAGACTCGGAGGGGATATGATGGTTTGGGTAATCATGGTTGGGAGATGACTTGCTCCTAGCTATTGATTTGTAGGATAGATTCTTTTGGATTGAGTAGTAGGATTATACTCTAGAGGGATGACCGGATTTGATGATGTATCTTTGAGTATGGTTTTGGATGGAGATTAGTGATTTCACATCATGGTTTTGATTGTGGTTACAGCAGGCTTTGGATTAGGAGCTTCGCTTACTGATGGATAGTTTGAGCGTCTTATACTGATGTTGGATGATTGGTTGGTAGTGGATTTTGGATTTCAAAGATAGTTGATTTATCGACAGTTAGTTCGGTAACAGTGTTGGAGTAGCAAAAGTAGGGTGAGCATATAATCCTTAGAGTCATCCTTTAGGGTTGGAGATTTGTTCTTGATATTTAGATGGAGTGGTATATGAGTTTGTTGCTTAGTGGTTACCCTTGGATGAGGATCTCTGAGTTGAGTAGTAAATTTGGGGACCAAATTTTTTTTTAGTGGGGGAGAATGTAAGATATCGTAAAATTAAATAATAAATATTATTGAACGGAAAATCTTATTGGATTTTTCGGAGTTTTTAGAAATTTTCTGGGAATTTTTCGGAGCTCGTACGACGAGTTTTGAGGGACTGATTCGGGGCTAGTTGGAGGCTGTTTGGAATACCCTTAAAAAGGGAGTGGATTAATTTCATTTAATCTAAATTACCTAAGTATAAATTCTTTACCTAGGTTTAATTTCCGAACCATTCCCCTTCCTCCCGATTTCTTCCCCCTTCATGCGCGCGAGCTCTCTTCGTCCCGAGCCTCACCAGCGTCGGCGATTCTCCTCTCCTCTTCTCTCAACGTCGCCGGCGCAGGGCAACCCTTGAGTGTTAAGGAGGGAAGTGGCAACCGATCTTCCTCTCTTCTTCCTTCCTTTCTCGCGCGGATGAACCCGACATCGACGAAGAGATTCTCCCCCGACAAACCTATTCTCGCCAAGTCGCCTGAGGGAGAGCGCCGGATCTCAACGGTATCATCCATCTCTGGAGGACCGACCACCTTCTCGGCCTCTCGGCCATTCCTTACGCGCGATCGACGGTGATCAAGTGGCGAGGGCACGACAAGGCTAGAGCCCGACGAGGGAGGGGAGATTCGAGCCCTAGTTGCCTCTTGTGGATGTCCAGTGCCTTCTTGTCATCGGATCTTGGATCAGGGAGGTCCACTTCACTGGATTCCGGTTCCTCCTTCTCATTGGTGTTGATTGGATCCTGATCCAAGAGTGGATGGACTGCCAAAGCATAATTTAGGTAAGGAAGTGTCAGGAAGTGCTGTGAATTCAAGGTTTCTCATGTAATTGGGTTTGTTTGTGATGTTCTTCCTGATGCTGGACATGTAGGAGGCATCAGATCAGCTTCTTGGTGGATTCTTCGTGAGCATATCACTGCCCCTTCACTTCTTGCAGCTGTTGAGGTCTCGGTGGGAGGATTAGGGATCAATGGAGGTGAGTAAGGTCTATATTTGTTAGAGTTGCAGCAAAATAGATACTCTACATCTAGGTTCGGGGTTAATCTTGGAAAGAATTGGTGTAGTGGAGGCTCTTGGTGGCTGTTGGCAAGGGATTATGGTGCTGTGAGCTGTTGAATATGCTGCCAAACCTCAAGGTAAATGACTTCCATTTAGGTTTTTCTGTTGGATTCAGTAGTGTGTTGCTAAACCTGGTTCTTACAGGATGATAGGGTTTGTTTTGTTGAGATATGTTAGCAAGTATTGTTGCTTCCATGTGGATATTAGATTAGGGATGTGAGGTTGGAAATTATGGATATGAGTGAGAATCTAGAGGTGAATCATGTTGGAGTTTGTGATTGATTGAGGTTTGTATTGGGTGGAAATTTGTGGATATGATGATCGGTTGATGTAGAGTGTTATGTGATCATTCTTAGGATCATTGGATTGGTTGTTGGTTGGATTATCAGATGTGGTGGTTTGGTTAGTTGTAGATGATGATGTTAGGTTGTTGTGGATTTATGATGAGTTTGGATTAGTGAGTTTTGGATTGATTAATAGATTGTGGATTATGTTTGGATCTAGAAGGAGTTGAATTAAGGAATTAGATAAGTTACTTCGATTAGGGTTTTCCCTAATTAGATTGGGAAGTTTATTTAGCTATTTGCTACCTATGTAATTAGCTAAATATATATTATGTGATCACAGGACTTGGATTCAGGATGAGTGCCTCGACGCGGGATTATTTGGCACGATCGACAGATAAAGGCGGGTATTTCTTCCTTGCCTCTATGTAGATTTTATTGAGCTTAGTGCATGGTTTTATGTGATGGTTTAGGATGCTTTATCTTATATCGTGTTCGTTTGTTGCTTTCCTGCTTGATACCGATGCTTGACCCTTGTGATGATCTATTTAATTTTTATACTGTCTTCACTTTGGAGTATCTATACTCTGTGGTATTTGTGTACATGTAGAGTATGTATGGTAGGGGTTACTTCGTTGGTGGTATTCATATGAGGCTTGTCCATCCGTATGTCGTGTATACTTCTGTCCGGTGTGATGATTGGAGTTGTGTTGATTGTATGTCTGTGGTTTATACACGTATTTGATGTGTTTTTACTGGAGGATACATGTTGATTGTACACGTGGGGTTGTGTAGGTGTGTCTGTTGAGGTTATTGGAGATTTTTGGTTGACTATACATGTGTAGTTATATACATATGTTTGGTGGGATATATGGAGGTATCATGATGATTATACTCATGTTGTGGGACACTTAGGTGGATTTAGAGTTGCATGGATGATGACGGTGTCCGTATCATGATTATATATATATATCATCATGTTCATCATTCATGGCATACTGACGACTATCGTCTCCCTTGTAGTTGAGAGGGTTGTCAGTCTTTTATAGCCGTCCATTCGGCCACTGATGGAGAGTGGTAGTTTGGAGTGGAGCTAGTCCTGTCACGCTTACTCCGCCGCTCAGTGTGCTGTCAGCCTCGACCACTCTGGAGTAGTGAGTCTTGAGGGTACAGTTGTCAGAGGGCTAGAGATGTGAGTGGTCAGGGACCCTTGGCTATGTAGTTATATAACTACTTAGCTGACCGTCCGCTTCGGCCGCCTATAGCGGTGCTTGTACTGGAGGCTAGTACGGTTTGTCACGGACCCAAGCCTCTCGGCCATACAGGGGTCGTGGTGTCTAGAGAGGTGGCGGGGGTGACCATGGAGCATGCATGCACATTGGCATTTGATGCGCGGTGCATCTTTGGAGATATATTTGCATACATGCCTAGTAGATACTAGTTGCATGTGTTTGTGGTATGTTGCATTTGTTTGCGATATGACTGTTGCATATGGTTGTCATGCTGCATACATGTCATTTATTTTACATGTATATGCAGTCGTATTTATATTACACAGGTGTCACGGGTATGTCTGTTGCAGATCTAGTGAGTTTATTGATCTTTGTACCTTGCGTCGATTCCGGATTGGGTATGTATCTGTCCTTATGTTAGTTGTGGTTTGTACAGTTTATATGTCAGGTTATTATGTCAGGTATGTTCAGATGCATTGATTATGATAGTATGATCATGTTCTTTATTCCCTACTGAGACTGTATACTTGTGATCTCCATGTTGTTTATGGACCATGCACTATCTTGTCTATTACCCGCTGAGTTACCTATACTCACCACCGCATTTGTACATTTATGTTTTCAGGTAGCATGTAGATGGTTGGTGTGTCGCTTGGAGTATCCTGTCTGCCGGGTCCTACGTCACATCCGAAGACCGTGCTTATTTTCTTTTGTATATTCTTTTCTTATTTTTTTGGCATTGTATTTGTGTATAGCCATGTGGCTATCCTATGATTTTGGTGTTGTATTTGTGTTTAAGCCGTGCCGGCATGCATTTTATTTATTTGTGTTGTGTGGGCTTTCCTTCGTTTTTCCGCTGTGTTTTGGTACAGCCGTGTGGGCTGTTTTATATATAATTGCGTGGTTGTGATTGTTTCATTCCAGCCGTGTGGGCTGTTATTATAACTGCGTGGTTGTGTATATAAATATTCCAGCCGCATGTGGCTGATGTATTTTGCTTGTAGTGATGCTTCAGATTGTCACCGGTACAGGGGAGGTGCTGCCGGATTTTTGTCTGGCAGAGACTCCTTTGGGGGCGTGACAATTTAGTGGTATCAGAGCGGGTACGATACCTGTCTTGCTATGTGTTCTGGTTTTTCGAGATTTATCTGATACCAATTTTTGGTATCAGAGCAGGTACGATGCCTGTTATTTGTGTTTTGGATTTCGTGATTCGATTTTCTTGATGTGACTTTTCGGGCTTTGGGACCAGGCAGCAGCAGGACATCTCCAAGCTATAGGAGGTACGTTTGCATATTGTTATCATACACTGCTGTTGGTATATGTATTGTTCCCCGTGATAGTTTGTTGTGACATGTGTTAGTACTCTTTTGCTAGTATCTGTCTGGTTATTTGTATCATGCATTACATTGGTTGGGTCAATCACTGATCACGGTTGACCTACTGGAGATCAAGGAATTACAGTCTCAGGGGATTTCTTCATATCATACTACCAGTTGTGTTAGTTACTGTTACTACTAGTTGGTTGAGATTTAGAGTCACATACCAGCCTCTATTATTATTAGTGGATAGTGGATGGTATCTGTATGCATATGTTGAATCAACTTGTATTACTCCGGTTGATTAGATCAGTTTAGGATTGAGTTATCTGATCGACTTGTGCAGTGATGGTTTGATTGATTTTAGTTGGTTTTGTACTCCTGTTGTTTTGATTAGTAGAGTATTGATTTACTCCTGTTGGTTAGGTTTGTAGATTACCCTTGTTGACTTGGGTAGTGGTGGATTGATGTTACCTTAGTTGATTTTGACGAGAATTGATTTACCCTTATTAGATCAGTTAGTTGACGACCGATTTAGTTAGTAGTTTGATCATTAGGGTATCATCATACTCTATTTTTAGAGATTCTGATCTTTGGGGTTACTTGTGTTTGATTAGATATTTTGGGAGATATATTTGAGTACATGACTTGTACCGGTGTATAAAGGACTGAATTGGTCGTATACCATTATCGGCTTAGTCTGTCTATAGAGGATCGATGTATCCTATTCCATGGGGACTTTGACCATGGACTGTCTGTACCTAGTTGAATGACTTAGAAGGTACATTCGGATAGGATACCTCCACTGATGTGGAAAAGGGTAAAGCTACCTGCTTAACACTTATGAGATGGATCCATTACTAGGGTGTATGAGTTGGAGAGTACATTTGGATATATGATTTGTACTGACATGAGAGAGTTGAAGTTAGCTACTTAACCTTTACGTGACCCGGTACCACGTGAAGGAAGAAGCAGGGAATGCTTTTTGGAGATCAGGTCATCACTTAGTGATTCCCTTGAGGTGTTTTGGAGAGAGAGTATTTCTATACTTCTTTCAGTAGTATGGTGGTTGATAAGGCGATGATTAATCGACTCGCTTAACGTTGTTCCATGGGAGATCCTGACTCATTGATTGAGCAGATATGATTAGATATCCTTGACGTACTTAGTGATATGTAGCCCGTAATGGTGCGGAGGAAATGATATTAGTTGAGTAATACCTAGGAGGTCCGTCTGTAACTAGGTAGGATTTCGGATGACGATCTTCGAGGGGTAGAGCGTCGATTGACAGATATTTTGATCAGTTGTTTAGTTGTAGTGTTCCTCTATTTTTGTGTTCATTGCTTGATACTGGAGGTTACTGAACCTCAGATGGAGCAATCACAGTATGATGGGGTACCAGACGATGGTTAGACGGCTCAGCTAACATTGTCTCTATCAGGTGGCTCAAGACCTTGACCACGTGATCATTTTACCAGATCTTGTAGTCTATATCTCATATTAGAGGGTTGGACCTTTTATCGATATTTATCGAGGGACATTTATGGAATGATTATGAGAGTTGTGGAGATACCTTCTAGATGGGTAGACTCTTAGTCAAAAGGTTGTGTGACCCTTTGACTTTGGATTGATCTTCTTTTACTATGGATATATGAGTATCTAAGAGGATGAGATGATGAGATTGGGCAGACCTTTTGGATACATTTAGTATGTTGGTAGTGGGGGTTGAAGGTTGAATACTTTCCTTTTACTCTATCATTGTTTAGGAGACTATCTAGTATGATTGATTGATATTGAGGATGATTTTGATTCGTGGATATTGTGAGATCATGTGTGGTGATATGCTATTTGTTGATGATTTATTAGTGGATATATGACTTGATGATCTATTATTAGTGTTTGATGTTGATAGTGACATGAGGAGTGATATGCCTGTGATATATATGGATTGGTTGATTTGTAGTTGGTGATTAGACTACATTCTTATTGTTGGAGACCTTACGGTTGAGTGAGTCTGTTATACGGATATTATGAGTCCTTGGTTTTTACCATTTAGGCTTACAGCGCCCTCGATGTTTTTATGGACTCGATGTATTTGGTATTATTAGGGTGTTTAGATCAGTTTTCATTGTCTACATTGACGATGTTGTGATCTATTTTCGATTCGAAGTGGATCATGTACACTAGCTTCGCATAGTTCTAGAGATGTTTCGACGGGAACATCTATATGTGAAGTTAGTAGTGCGTATTGTGATTGTCTTTTACGAGTTTCTGGGACGCGTTGTCTTTAGTAGAGGATATCGGTGGATCCATAGGAGATAGAGGCTGTTATCAGTTGGGAGTGGTCGTAGTCTATACACGAGACTCATAGCTTTTGTAGTCTGGCTGGATATTATCGAAGATTAGTTGAGGGTTTCTCTAGCATCGTTATGTCGTTGATTGGACTGTCTAGGAAGAGAATAGAACTTTCTTGGACGGATGCTTGCGAGATCAGTTTAGATAGTTGCACATGTCTTAGCGGTACTTTCTAGTGTAGACGGATTTGCACTCTACACAGATGTATCGTACTTGGGGTTAGTGCAGTTCCGATATAGCATGAGCGGAGTAGTCTCGTACTAGTAGTGAGAATTCTCGTGTAATGAGAATGAGATTCTTTGATTTCTATGGAAGATTATGTGTGTTTTCGCGTCACTTCTTATCCGGGAGAAGTTACTGCAGGAAATAACTTGATCTGAATTTGTGGTACATTCGGGTGACACCCGATGTATGGAGATGTGGAGCGTTCTTATCGGTGGATTTTCATGAAGGAAGACATCGTGGATTTTGTAGCTTGATGTCTATTATGTCAGCAAGTGGAGGCTGAACATCAGTGATTAGTAGGATTATCTCCGTTGATTGGGATACTGGAGTGGAGTGGGAGTATGTTATGATGGATCTTGTTGTGGGATTACCCAAGACTCGGAGGGGATATGATGGTTTGGGTAATCATGGTTGGGAGATGACTTGCTCCTAGCTATTGATTTGTAGGATAGATTCTTTTGGATTGAGTAGTAGGATTATACTCTAGAGGGATGACCGGATTTGATGATGTATCTTTGAGTATGGTTTTGGATGGAGATTAGTGATTTCACATCATGGTTTTGATTGTGGTTACAGCAGGCTTTGGATTAGGAGCTTCGCTTACTGATGGATAGTTTGAGCGTCTTATACTGATGTTGGATGATTGGTTGGTAGTGGATTTTGGATTTCAAAGATAGTTGATTTATCGACAGTTAGTTCGGTAACAGTGTTGGAGTAGCAAAAGTAGGGTGAGCATATAATCCTTAGAGTCATCCTTTAGGGTTGGAGATTTGTTCTTGATATTTAGATGGAGTGGTATATGAGTTTGTTGCTTAGTGGTTACCCTTGGATGAGGATCTCTGAGTTGAGTAGTAAATTTGGGGACCAAATTTTTTTTTAGTGGGGGAGAATGTAAGATATCGTAAAATTAAATAATAAATATTATTGAACGGAAAATCTTATTGGATTTTTCCGGAGTTTTTAGAAATTTTCTGGGAATTTTTCGGAGCTCGTACGACGAGTTTTGAGGGGACGGATTCGGGGCTAGTTGGAGGCCTGTTTGGAATACCCTTAAAAAGGGAGTGGATTAATTTCATTTAATCTAAATTACCTAAGTATAAATTCTTTACCTAGGTTTAATTTCCGAACCATTCCCCTTCCTCCCGATTTCTTCCCCCTTCATGCGCGCGAGCTCTCTTCGTCCCGAGCCTCACCGGCGATTCTCCTCTCCTCTTCTCTCAACGTCGCCGGCGCAGGGCAACCCTTGAGTGTTAAGGAGGGAAGTGGCAACCGATCTTCCTCTCTTCTTCCTTCCTTTCTCGCGCGGATGAACCCGACATCGACGAAGAGATTCTCCCCCGACAAACCTATTCTCGCCAAGTCGCCTGAGGGAGAGCGCCGGATCTCAACGGTATCATCCATCTCTGGAGGACCGACCACCTTCTCGGCCTCTCGGCCATTCCTTACGCGCGATCGACGGTGATCAAGTGGCGAGGGCACGACAAGGCTAGAGCCCGACGAGGGAGGGGAGATTCGAGCCCTAGTTGCCTCTTGTGGATGTCCAGTGCCTTCTTGTCATCGGATCTTGGATCAGGGAGGTCCACTTCACTGGATTCCGGTTCCTCCTTCTCATTGGTGTTGATTGGATCCTGATCCAAGAGTGGATGGACTGCCAAAGCATAATTTAGGTAAGGAAGTGTCAGGAAGTGCTGTGAATTCAAGGTTTCTCATGTAATTGGGTTTGTTTGTGATGTTCTTCCCGATGCTGGACATGTAGGAGGCATCGGATCAGCTTCTTGGTGGATTCTTCGTGAGCATATCACTGCCCCTTCACTTCTTGCAGCTGTTGAGGTCTCGGTGGGAGGATTAGGGATCAATGGAGGTGAGTAAGGTCTATATTTGTTAGAGTTGCAGCAAAATAGATACTCTACATCTAGGTTCGGGGTTAATCTTGGAAAGAATTGGTGTAGTGGAGGCTCTTGGTGGCTGTTGGCAAGGGATTATGGTGCTGTGAGCTGTTGAATATGCTGCCAAACCTCAAGGTAAATGACTTCCATTTAGGTTTTTCTG
This sequence comes from Zingiber officinale, assembly GCF_018446385.1. Classification (NCBI taxonomy): domain Eukaryota; kingdom Viridiplantae; phylum Streptophyta; class Magnoliopsida; order Zingiberales; family Zingiberaceae; genus Zingiber; species Zingiber officinale. Next base: position 71,544,435 of record NC_055995.1, read on the forward strand.
TTGGATTCAGTAGTGTGTTGCTAAACCTGGTTCTTACAGGATGATAGGGTTTGTTTTGTTGAGATATGTTAGCAAGTATTGTTGCTTCCATGTGGATATTAGATTAGGGATGTGAGGTTGGAAATTATGGATATGAGTGAGAATCTAGAGGTGAATCATGTTGGAGTTTGTGATTGATTGAGGTTTGTATTGGGTGGAAATTTGTGGATATGATGATCGGTTGATGTAGAGTGTTATGTGATCATTCTTAGGATCATTGGATTGGTTGTTGGTTGGATTATCAGATGTGGTGGTTTGGTTAGTTGTAGATGATGATGTTAGGTTGTTGTGGATTTATGATGAGTTTGGATTAGTGAGTTTTGGATTGATTAATAGATTGTGGATTATGTTTGGATCTAGAAGGAGTTGAATTAAGGAATTAGATAAGTTACTTCGATTAGGGTTTTCCCTAATTAGATTGGGAAGTTTATTTAGCTATTTGCTACCTATGTAATTAGCTAAATATATATTATGTGATCACAGGACTTGGATTCAGGATGAGTGCCTCGACGCGGGATTATTTGGCACGATCGACAGATAAAGGCGGGTATTTCTTCCTTGCCTCTATGTAGATTTTATTGAGCTTAGTGCATGGTTTTATGTGATGGTTTAGGATGCTTTATCTTATATCGTGTTCGTTTGTTGCTTTCCTGCTTGATACCGATGCTTGACCCTTGTGATGATCTATTTAATTCTTATACAGTCTACACTTTGGATTATCTATACTCTGTGGTATTTGTGTACATGTAGAGTATGTATGGTAGGGGTTACTTCGTTGGTGGTATTCATATGAGGCTTGTCCATCCGTATGTCGTGTATACTTCTGTCCGGTGTGATGATTGGAGTTGTGTTGATTGTATGTCTGTGGTTTATACACGTATTTGATGTGTTTTTACTGGAGGATACATGTTGATTGTACACGTGGGGTTGTGTAGGTGTGTCTGTTGAGGTTATTGGAGATTTTTGGTTGACTATACATGTGTAGTTATATACATATGTTTGGTGGGATATATGGAGGTATCATGATGATTATACTCATGTTGTGGGACACTTAGGTGGATTTAGAGTTGCATGGATGATGACGGTGTCCGTATCATGATTATATATATATATCATCATGTTCATCATTCATGGCATACTGACGACTATCGTCTCCCTTGTAGTTGAGAGGGTTGTCAGTCTTTTATAGCCGTCCATTCGGCCACTGATGGAGAGTGGTAGTTTGGAGTGGAGCTAGTCCTGTCGCGCTTACTCAGCTGCTCAGTGTTCTGTCAGCCTCGACCACTCTGGAGTAGTGAGTCTTGAGGGTACAGTGTCAGAGGGCTAGAGATGTGAGTGGTCAGGGACCCTTAGCTATGTAGTTATATAACTACTTAGCTGACCGTCCGCTTCGGCCGCCTATAGCGGTGCTTGTACTGGAGGCTAGTACGGTTTGTCACGGACCCAAGCCTCTCGGCCATACAGGGGTCGTGGTGTCTAGAGAGGTGGCGGGGGTGACCATGGAGCATGCATGCACATTGGCATTTGATGCGCGGTGCATCTTTGGAGATATATTTGCATACATGCCTAGTAGATACTAGTTGCATGTGTTTGTGGTATGTTGCATTTGTTTGCGATATGGTTGTCATGCTGCATACATGTCATTTATTTTACATGTATATGCAGTCGTATTTATATTGCACAGGTGTCACGGGTATGCTGTTGCAGATCTAGTGAGTTTATTGATCTTTGTACCTTGCGTCGATTTCGGATTGGGTATGTATCCGTCCTTATGTTAGTTGTGGTTTGTACAGTTTTATATGTCAGGTTATTATGTCGTATGTTCAGATGCATTGATTATGATAGTATGATCATGTTCTTTATTCCCTACTGAGACTGTATACTTGTGATCTCCATGTTGTTTATGGACCATGCACTATCTTGTCTATTACCCGCTGAGTTACCTATACTCACCACCGCATTTGTACATTTATGTTTTCAGGTAGCAGGTAGATGGTTGGTGTGTCGCTTGGAGTATCCTGTCTGCCGGGTCCTACGTCACATCCGAAGACCGTGCTTATTTTCTTTTGTATATTCTTTTCTTATTTTTTTGGCATTGTATTTGTGTATAGCCATGTGGCTATCCTATGATTTTGGTGTTGTATTTGTGTTTAAGCCGTGCCGGCATGCATTTTATTTATTTGTGTTGTGTGGGCTTTCCTTCGTTTTTCCGCTGTGTTTTGGTACAGCCGTGTGGGCTGTTTTATATATAATTGCGTGGTTGTGATTGTTTCATTCCAGCCGTGTGGGCTGTTATTATAACTGCGTGGTTGTGTATATAAATATTCCAGCCGCATGTGGCTGATGTATTTTGCTTGTAGTGATGCTTCAGATTGTCACCGGTACAGGGGAGGTGCTGCCGGATTTTTGTCTGGCAGAGACTCCTTTGGGGGCGTGACAATTTTTTAAAGGATTTTTAAAATAATTGTTTAATGAATTTTTAAAAGATTTTTAAAATAATTTTTACAATAATTTTTCAGAGAATTTTTAAAAGGGTTTTAAAATTATTTTTAAGTAATTTTTAAAGGATTTTAAAAGATTTTTGAAATAATTTTAGAAATAATTTTTGAAATAATTTTTAATGGATTTTTAAAAGGTTTTTTAAATAATTTTTAAATAATTTTAACGGATTTTTAAAAGGGGTTTGAAATAATTTTTAAAATAATTTTTTAAATAATTTTTACATGGATTTTTAAAAGGTTATTTAAAATAATTTTTAAATAATTTATAAAAGGGTTTTAAAAATAATTTTAAAATAATTTATAAATGGATTTCTAAAAGGTTTTTCAAACAATTATTTAAATAATTTCTAAGAGAATTATTAAAAGGTTTTTAAAATAATTTTTTAAATAATTTTTAAAATGATTCTTAAAAGGTTTTTTTTAATAATTTTATAGATAATTTTTAAAAGGTTTTTAAAATAATTTTAAAAGTATTTTTAAAATATTTTTTGAATAATTTTTAAAAGGATTTTTAAATGGTTATTTTTTAAATAATTTTTAAAAGGTTTTTTAAAATGTTTTTTTTAAAAATAATTTTTTAAAAGGTTTTTTAAAAATGTTTTTAGAATAATTTTTAAAAGGTTTTTAAAAGGATTTTTTTAATGTTTTAAAAATATTTTTAAAAGGATTTTTTTAATGTTTTAAAAATATTTTTAAAAGGATTTTAAAATAATTTTAAAAATATTTTTAAAAATATTTTTAAAAGGTTTTTAAAATAATTTTTAAAAGGGGTTTTAAAATAATTTTTAAATATTTTTTAAAAGGATTTTTAAATATTTTTTTAAAATAATTTTTAAAAGGATTTTTTTAAAGGGGTTTTTAAACAATTTTTGAAATAATTTTAGTAAGGATTTTTAAATGGGTTTTAAAATAATTTTTAAATAATTTTAAAAGGATTTTTAAACAGGTTTTTAAAATAATTTTTGAAAGCTTTTTTAAAAGGATTTTAAAATAATTTTTTAAAATGATTTTTAAAAGGGTTTTAAAATAATTTTTAAAAAGTTGTCCTAGGTCCATCTCACTTGATTCTAAGTTATCAATCAGGGAATCTTATGTAGTTTTGTGAGATGGTTATCTTTAATTAAGATTATTTCTAACGATTAATTTACATTTGTATTAGACTTAGGTTTTCTAATTAGTTAATTAATTACACATTTCAAAGATTGGCTCCTAGGCTGTGGCGAGGTACTAGGCCTTCTTGGATATGAGATCATCCACCACTTCTAGACAGATCCTTTCTAAGAAATTATATATTTAATTTTCTTTTTGAAACCCCTAGGTTTAACTAATCAAGTGTAAATTATGTCTAGGTTTTTAGTCTATCCTAGTCTAAGTATGCATAAAGAAAAGAAGAAACAATCATCAAACAATTCTAATTATTAATAAAGATAGTTTTTCCATTGGCTCCTTCTGGATCATAACCTCGATATGGTCTATTAAGGTAATGGACTTGATCCTTGGGGACCCAATATTTACCAAGTCCAACTTGATTGACCAAGTTGGACTTAGGTACCCATGATTGGACTATCTTTTTATTTGGTCTGTAAACAAGTGATAGATAAGATCGGTATTTTCTTTTAGTTTTAAATCCTAGTCCGAATCGATTGTATACGGCTTTCTATTTTCCAAGAATCAAGTCAAGATTCTTGGAACCCAGTGCAAACCGTTCCAATGCTATCTTCAAATCCTTGACTTGAGTTTTCAAGCTTGAATTCTCTTCCTCAAGCTTTTAGACTTGAGTTGAGGTTCCAGTCTTAACGGAGCTAGTCAAGGATTCGGAGTTAGTCATTTCCTTAAGGGTTGTTACCTCCTTTTGGAGTGACTTGACCCAGACATTGGATTTAGCTAATTTCTTTAACAAGTATGGAACTAGGTTTTCTAAATTAATACCAGAAATTAAAGAGCTTACAGTGGGGGTCGGTCCTTCGGAAACGGATACAGATCCGTGGCTTCTCTCGGACTCAGCTTCCGATTCGTCCTCGCTTCCGAACTCGAACTAGGACTCGATTTCGACAATATTTGCTTGTACCTGTAGAGCGAAGAAGTTTGCTTGTTCTTCTTCATCGGATTCGGATTCGCCTGATGACTCAGACCACGTTGCTTTCAACACCTTTCTCTTTCTAGCTTCCTTTATCTTGTTTGTACCTGCAGCCAATGTAATACCTTCCTAGGCCAGAGCAGTATTAGTCTGCTCAAATAGTTTATCTATTAAATCTTGCGTACTTACTTTCGTATCAGAAGTACCTTCGTGTAGCTCAATTTGCTTCTCCCATAATTCTTTTGTGCTTGAAAATGGGCCGACTCGGTTCAGCTCCTCCTTGGTTAGGCCGCATTGAAGTGTATACGTCGCTTTGACATTTGCTTCTACCTTCTTTATCAGAGATGCATCCCAGTTCTCACACGATATCAGCTTGCCGTTGTCGTCAGTTGGGAGTTCAAGGCCGATTTTGATAATCATCCAGACCTCGAAATGAATCTGAAGGTACGACTCCATTCGGCCCTTCCAGTAGTCGAAGTCTTCTCCAATGAAGAGCGGTGGGCGAGCGGTGTTATAGCCTTCTTGGAGAGCCATTGATGATCTAGCACACAATAAAAGAAAACAACTTCATTCCAAGACTCAGTCTTGGATTAGTAGTGCTAGATAAATAAAGAATAACAATTCACTAATTTCAAAAAAAATAATAAAATAATAATAAAATATAAAAAAAGTCTTATTGCAAATTTTTGAAAAGTGATATTTCGTTAATGTCGACCAATGGTAAAAAGATGAAAATTAATTTTGGAGGGAAAATTAATTTTTCTAAAAAGGAACCCTCCTTGCTCGATTGGTGGTTTCACCAATTCAGAGCGGCTTGGCTCTGATACCAATTGTTGGATCGAGAAATGCTAAAGGGGGGGGGTGAATAGTGCTCGTGGCTTTCACTTGACGTAATCGAAAACTCGACGAGTAACGCAGCGGAATAAAATAAAATGCACACACACAGAAGGACCCAAGTATTTTTACTTGGTTCGGAGCCTTGGGTGACTCCTACTCCAAGGCCCACGCTCGTTGAGTGTTTACTTTGGGCAACAACTATAATAGCGCAAAGTTACAAGTATGAAGTATAAGTACAACAATAACTAAATTATACCGACAACAAAAATACTAGATTTGAAGCTCCTGGTCGTCGGGGTGTTGCTACAGCACTTCTGGATCATTTCTTGAGCAGCACACGGAAGAAGAATCGCTTGGTATTGAATTATCTGAGCTGCTGGTCGAAACCCTCATATAAAGGCTGTTGGAGGCGCCTCAAAGTCCCTTGAGGGTGCCTCCATTCGCCGAGTCAGCTGCGTGTGGATAAGCTGAGAAGAATTCTTCATCTATCCTCTTGAAGGCGCCTCCATACACCTTGAAGGCGCCTCCAATGCTATCCGAGGCACCTCAAGCCACCATGAGGTCGCCTCCAGCCTGCCGTCCAAGGCGCCTCAAGCCTCCATGAGGGTGCCTCCAATGTGGCTTCCTGCACAGCTTTTGCCTTGCACCCTAGGCGCCTCCAAGCTCCATGGAGGGCGCCTCGAGTACTGTTCATCTGAGGCATAATGTGGCCTTTTGTCCCTACAAGATAGGTTAGTCCACAAAATAATAATATATCCTGCAAAATAAATTTAGCACATAAATAATATGAACAAGAACATCTGACAATCACCGGACTGTTCGATTCTGACTTCGGATTTCCAACCAGAAATCCTAGGTCGAACGGACGCCTACTGTGTCACGCCCCCAAAGGAGTCTCTGCCAGACAAAAATCTGACAGCATCTCCCCTGTACCGGTGACAATCTGAAGCATCACTACAAGCAAAATACATCAGCCACATGCGGCTAGAATATTTATATACACAACCACGCAGTTATAATAACAGCCCACACGGCTGGAATGAAACAATCACAATCACGCAGTTATATATATAACAGCCCACACGGCTGTACCAAAATACAGCGGAAAAATGAAAGAAAGCCCACACAACACAAATAAATACAATGCATGGCCGCTTAAACAAACACAACACAAATACACTACACCTAGCTAGGATATACCATAAATACAATGCCAAAATAATAAAAGATATATACAAAAAGAGAAAACAAGGATGATGTGATAGGACCCGTAGATAGGGATTCCGAATAAACACAACCATCTACAATCTCACCTAAAACATAAATGTATACATGTGGTGAGTATAGGTAACTCGGTAATAGAAAAGATAGTGCATGGTCCATAGACAACATGGAGATCACACTGTATCTGAAGAGGGAATAAGAACACGATCATACTATCAATCATCCATGATACGAACACCTGACCTGATCATACACACAACAGCATAATCTGTAAACCACCATATTACAATGATTAGTAAACTCACCGGGATTCCGCTGCATATACCTCGACACTGACACGTAGATACTGCATGTAAAATAAATGATCAACATGTAAATAGACATGTATGCAATACATGCAACAACCATATCTCAATCAAGTGCAACAACGACAATCACATGCAACTAGTATCTACTAAGCATGGTATGCAAATCATGCACCCGCGCAAATGCAAGAATAATAATCGCATGCATGCTCCATGGTCACCGCCACCTCCAGACACGACACCATGGCCGGTGGCCGCTGTGGCTCGCAGACAGACCACCACCTATAGTCGGCCACAAACTAGTAACTATCTAGCTACATAGTATCGTGGTCCCGATCGCCACAACGCGGATCTCACTAAACCTGCGGCGGGTGGCACGACAGACGAAGCGGCTTAGCCTACCTACCACTACCCATGAGGTGTCGAAAGCGTGCTAACCCAAACCAAGCGATGACTCTCTCACCACAAACAATGGTCATCGATGCAAAATGAATGTGATATATATATATATATATATAATCATCATCCATGCAACCCCAAACCTCATAAATACCTCCAACATGAGAGTAATCACATGATACCTCCTCGTCAAACATCCCACAAACATGTATAATCTACCAATATGATCCAAACTCACACACCCACAACATGTAAAATACAATCAACATGTATCCTCCAATAAACACAACCGATATGTGTATATATCCAATACAATCAACACAACTCCTCCAAAGTACATGTACATACAACAAAATATACAACATGATAACTCCTAACACATACAAGATAAACATACACCTATGTACAATAATATATAAATCAATCAATGAGAATACCAACAACCCGACAATCCCTTACAAGACATACTCTACACGTGTAATCATAATAGAGTAGATATCAAGAGTGGAGATCATGATGAATTAAATAGATCATCTCTAAGCTCAAGCAAAAGTAACAAGGTGAAAAAAAAGAACCAACACGATATAAGGTAAAGTAACCTAATCCAGTCAAACAACAACCATGCACTAAGCTCAAAGAAAATACATAGAGGCAAAGGAAGAAATACCGCCTTTATACGTAGATCAAGATCGTAGTCTCACGAGACGCCTCCCGAATCCAAGTCCTGCGAGTCACATGATATATAGTTTAGCTATTCACATAAACAACAGCTAGCTAAACCCCGAACCTAATCCTATGTAAATTAGGTAACCATGTTTAATTTCACCTAAAGATCCAATTAAATGATAAATCCATCCTTCACCCAACCCCTTCTAAATCCAAACATAATCCACAATCTATTAATCAATCCTCTGTATCATCTCTACTAAACATTATGAATCCAACATGCATAATCCTTCCACCAAATTAATCTCTAACCACCACATCTGATAATCCAACCGACAATCAATCCGATGATCCTAAGAATGATCACATAACAAATCTATATCAACCAATCACTATCAACAACTAATTAACCAAAACAATACTTACCACTAGAAGAAAAAGCTTAATCCTTAATTCACAATCTTTAATTAACAACTTACCATAGATTGGTGTCGACAGTGCCAGGAGCCATCAAAGAGCCAAAACCGAAGCAACTACTGCTAGGAATCATGGGTATGATGCTTACTGCTGCCCACCTCTATCACCTACTAGCCTAACAATCCAACCCACCTTTTAACCCACAAATCTAATGCAAGAAATAACCAACAGTGTATCAATTCAATTCTCATCACAGCTTACCTCAAATTCGATCCCTGTTTTCCAACAAGAACAGTGATGTGTAGCCGGGCTGTGTTGTCTGGGAGATTCAAAGCAGATGCTTCATGTCGGATCCAAGCAAAAAGACTAGTACACCTCCAAGTATCAGGAACGGAATCCCTCTACAAGGAAAGGATTGAGAATACAAGCACTGCTCAAAGTAAGGATCGGCTATAGAAAATAGGAATCAACGACATAACCTACCTTCCTGTGGCCAGAAGTATCGTGACTAATCCGATAGGTTGCCGCGGTGGGAAAACAAGAGCTAGGGCTCCGATCCTTGCTCTTGTCCAAGATCAAATCATGCCAAGGCGAGGTCTTGGATCAAGAAGAAAGTTGCGGACCCGAAGCTAGGGCTCAGGAAACGGTGGCCAGCATCGGCTGCTCATGGATGTCTGGCGACCAACGAATCGGAGCAGCACAGGGTCGGCGTCGCAAGTTTGGGGAGGAATCGTGAGGGAGAGGGAGGAGGGAGGCTCGGGCAACCTGGTAGCTTGGTGTTGATGATGCACACCGAAGAAGAAAATCGTCGCCGGCGGAGAGCTCGCGGCGATCGACGCGGTGGCGACATCGTGCGCGCGTGAGGAGAAGTGTGGAATCGGGAAGAAGATGGGGAGAGGATCGGTAGAAGAGAAATTAGGTTTAAATTAACTTATATAACTTAGGTTTAGGAAATTAAAACCTAAGTTAATTCCTCAATCAAAACCCAATTTAATTGGGTATTTCAAACCGGCCTCCAATTGGCCCCACCCATTCATCCCCTCAAAACGAGTCATACGGACTCCATTTAAATCCCGAAAAATTTCTAAAAATTCTTGAAAAATCCTATAAGATTTTTCGTCCAATACCATTTATTATTTAATTTTACGGTATTTTACATTCTCCCTCACTAATAAAAATTTGGTCCCCAAATTTACTAGTCAACTCAGGGATCCTCCTCCAAGCATAACATCCAAGCAACAAACTCATATACCACTCACTCCAAGCATCAAGAGCAAATCTCCAACCCTAAAGGATGTCTCTATGGGTTATAAGCTCACCCTACTTCTGTTACTTCCACACTACTATCTAACCCGCTGTGGATAAATCAACTACCTCTGAAATCCAAAATCCGCTATCATCATATCCTCCAATATCTGTATAGGGTGCTCAAACTATCCATCTGTCTGAGGGTGAAATCTATACTGAAACGAATCTCCTAATCCAAAGTTTGCTGTAACCACAGTCAAAACCATGACATGAAATCACTAATCTCCATCCAAAACCATACTCAGAGATACATCATCTAATCCGGTAATCCCTCTAGAGTATAATCCTACTACTCAATCCAAAAGAATCTATCCTACAAATCAATAGCTAGGAAGCAAGTCATCACCCAACCATGATTACCCAAACCATCATATCCCCTCCGAGTCTTGGGTAATCCCACAACAAGATCCATCATAACATACTCCCAACTCTACTTTAGTATCCAAACCAACAGAGACAATCCTACTAACATCTGATGTTCAACCTTCTCTTGCTGACATACTAGACCTCAAGCTACTAAATCCGTGATGTCTTTCTTCATATCGTTCCACAAATAAAAGCACTCCAATGTCTCCATACATCAGATATCACCCGAATGTATCGCAAATCCAGATCAATGTGTTTCCTGCAGCAACTTCTCCCGGGTAAAAAGTGACTCGGAAACACACATAATCTCCCACGGAAATCAATGAATCTCATTCTCATTACACGAGAATTCTAACTACTGGCACGAGACTACTCCGCTCATGCTATATCGAAACTGCACCAACTCCCAGATACGATACATCTGTGTAGAGTACAAATCTGTCTACACTAAAAAACATAACTAAGACGGTGCAGTTAACAACTTTTCGTCCAACTCCCAAAACTGATCTCGTAAGCGTCTATCAAGGAAAATTCCATACTCATCCTGAATAGTCCAGTCAACGGCATAACAATACTGGAGAAACCCTCAATCAATCTCAGATAACATCTAGTCAGATCAAGAAAGGAACAACGAATCTCCGGTATAGACTATGACTACTCCCAACTGTCCCAAAACTCGTAAAAGACAATCATAATACGTACTACTAACTTCACATATAGATGTTCCCGTCGAAACATCTCTAGAACTATGCGAAGCTAGTGTACGTGATCCACCTCGGATCGGGAATAGATCACAACATCGCCAATAAGGACAATGAAAACTGATCCAAACATCCTAATGATACCAAGTACATCGAGTCCATAAAACGTCTAGGGCACGATATGCCTAAAATGGTAACACCAATGACCCATAATGTACGTACAATAGGCTCACTCAACCGTAGGATCCCCAACAACGAGTCTGTGATCGAATCACCCACTACAAATCACCAAATCCATATATATCACAGACATACTACACTCCATGTCACTATCAACATAAAACACCAAATAATAGATCATCAAATCAAATATCCACTAATAGATCCTCAAAAGATAACCTATCCCCACACCTGATCTCCTAATATCCACCAATCTCCAATCATCCTCAACATCAATCAGTCATACCAGATAGTCTCATAAACAAAGATAGAGTCAAAGAAAAGTATCCAACCTTCAACCCCCACTACTAACAAACTAAACGTATCCAAAAAGGTCTGCCAAATCTCATCATCTCATTCTTTCCGATAATCAAATATCCACAGTAAAAGAATGTCAATCCAAAGTCATAGGGTCACACAACCCGCTGACTAAGTGTCTACCTAACAAAGAGATATCTCCACCACCCTCATCATCATCCTATATATGTCCCTCAACAAATACCGATAAAAGGTCAAACCCTCTAATATGAGATATAGACTACAAGATCTGGTACAATGATCACGTGGTCACGGTTTTGAGCCACCTGATAGAGACAATGCTAGCTGAGTCGTCTAACCATTGTCTTGTACCCCATCAAACTACGATTGCTCCATCCTGAGACTCAGCAACCTCCAGTATCGAGCAATGAACACAAAGATAGAGGAACGCTACAACTAAACAACTGATCAAAATATCTGTCAATCAACGCTCTACCCCTCGAAGATCATCATATCTGAATGTACTCTCTAAGTTATACCCTTGTAACGGTTGTATCTCAAAGTGTTAAGCACGTAGCTTTACACTTTTCCACACCGTGCGGTATCCTATCCGAACCAGGTACAGACAATCCATAGTCAAAGTCCCCATGGAATAGGATACATCGATCCCCTATAGACTGGCTAAGCCGATAATGGTATACAGCCAATTCAGTCCTTTCTACACCGGTACAAGTCAAAATATCTAACCAAGTATGAAACATCCCAAAGATAGGAATCTCTAAAAATAGAGTAAGTCAGTCCCCTACTGGTCGGACCAACAAAATAAATCGATCAACACTATCTGATTTAACGAGAGTAAATCAATCATCCACTGATGAAACTAACTAAGGTAAATCGATACACAACTACCTAAGTCAACAAGGGTGATAAGTCAAATCGAAACCACACAAGTCGACCAAGTAAATCAATCCTAAACAGGAGTAAACTGATACTCTACCAACACAGTCAACATGAGTACACAAATACTATCTACTATCCAACTAATAGTAACCAAGACTAGTATGGGACTCTAACTCTCAACCAACTAGTAGTATGATATGAGGAAATCTCCTGAGACTATAAATCCTTGATCTCCAGTAGGTCAACCGTGATCAGTGATTGACCCTACACATGAAATGTATGGTACAATCAAATAAGCAAGTACTAACAAAAGTACTAACACATGTCATAACTATATGAGCAACAATACATACACCAACAGAAATGCATGATAACAATATGCAAATGTCCTGCTGCTGCCTGGTCCCAAAACCCGAAAAGTCACATCAAGAAAACCGAATCACGAAATCCAAAACACGAATAATAGGTATCAGACCTACTCTGATACCAAAAATTGGTATCGGATAAATCTCGAAAATCCAAAACGCATAGCAAGTATCGTAAACCTGCTCTACTACTAATTGCGCCCTTAAAGAAAGTTCTCACCGATAACAATCGATTGTTGCATCGATAGTGATAATCGAAGCATCACTACAAGCAAAATACATCAGCCACATGCGGCTGGAATATTTATATACACAACAACGTTATAATAACCACATGAAATAATCACAACCACGAGTATATATATGTTCTACACGACCTACTAAAATGGAGAAAAATGAAAGAAAGCCCACACAACACAAATAAATACAATGCATGCACGGCTTAAACACAAATACAACACTAAAGCTATAGGATAGCCACATGGCTACCATAAATACAATGCCAAAAATAATAAAAGATATACAAAAGAAAACAATAGCGGTCTTGACGTGTGACGTGGACCCGTGAGATGGATACTCGAGCGACACCAACCATCTACAGGCTACCAAAACATAAATGTATACATGCGGTGGTGAGTATAGGTAACTCAGGTAATAGAAAAGATAGTGCATGGTCCATAGACAACATGGAGATCACAAGTATACAGTCTCGAGGGAATAAGAACATGATCATACTATCATAATCAATGCAATCCACGATATAATAACTTAAACCGCAACAAACTAATATAATGACACATACGATGGATGAACATGGTACAATGATCAAGTACTGATGACCAACCATCGACACCACAACTTCGCATAGTATAGTTGCATCATACATGAAATGACATGTATGCGATATGATATCTCAATCAAATGCAACTAACGATAATCACATGCAACTAGTATCTACTAGGCATGTATGCAAACGTATACGCATCAAATCATGCAAGAATAATAATGCTCGTATGCATGCTCCATGATCACCCCACCCGCATCTACACACGACACCACGAGAGGCCGAGATCGGATCAGATTTCACACTCTACTATATAGTGGTCGGACAGGCGATCCACTAGATATCTAGCTACATAGTATTAGGGCCATCGATCACACGACCGGATCTCACTAAACCTCGACCGTGTGGGTGGTGACGGGTGGCCATTTGCTACCCTACTACCACTACTGAGTGGTCGGTGGGCAGTAACAAACCAACTGATGACTCTCTCACCACAAGGGAGACAATGGTCATGATGCAATGAATAATGAACAGACATATATATATATATATATATATATAATCATCATCCATGCAACAACCCCAACCTCATAAATACCTCCAACATGAGTATAATCGTCATGATCCACGTATCCCACCAAACATATGTACCCACTACACATGTATAATCAACCATCCCACCCCAATAATCCACACGACAACAATATAAAAATAACAATCAACATGTATCCTCCAATAAAACACCAACGTATATACTCCAACATACAACCAACACAACTCCTCCAAAAGTACATGACAAATACGTGTGTACATACAACATGAAAATGCACGGTCAACAAGATAACTCCTATAACACATACCCACCTATGTACAGTCCACATCATATACTCAATCAGCATGAGAATACCAACAACCCGACAATCCCTACAATACATACTCTACACGTGTAATCATAACAGAGTAGATATCAAGAGTGGAGACTGTATATGAATTAAATAGATCATCTCAAGCAGGAAAAACAGCAACCGAACACGATATAAGGTAAAGTAACCTAATCCGTCAAACAACAACCATGCACTAAGCTCAAAGAAAATACATAGAGGCAAAGGAAGAAATACCCGCCTTTATACGTAGATCGTATCAAGTAGTCTCACGTTGAGACGCTCCTCCCGAATCCAAGTCCTGCGAGTCACATGATATATAGTTTAGCTATTCACATAAACAACAGCTAGCTAAACCCCGAACCTAATCCTACGTAAATTAGGTAACCATGTTTAATTCCACCTAAAGATCCAATTAAATGATAAATCCATCCTTCACCCAACCCCTTCTAAATCCAAACATAATCCACAATCTATTAATCAATCCTCTGTATCATCTCTACTAAACATTATGAATCCAACATGCATAATCCTTCCACCAAATTAATCTCTAACCACCACATCTGATAATCCAACCGACAATCAATCCGATGATCCTAAGAATGATCACATAACAAATCTATATCAACCAATCACTATCAACAACTAATTAACCAAAACAATACTTACCACTAGAAGAAAAAGCTTAATCCTTAATTCACAATATTTAATTAACAACTTACCATAGATTGGTGTCGACAGTGCCAGGAGCCATCAAAGAGCCAAAACTGAAGCAACTACTGCTAGGAATCATGGGTATGATGCTTACTGCTGCCCACCTCTATCACCTACTAGCCTAACAATCCAACCCACCTTTTAACCCACAAATCTAATGCAAGAAATAACCAACAGTGTATCAATTCAATTCTCATCACAGCTTACCTCAAATTCGATCCCTGTTTTCCAACAAGAACAGTGATGTGTAGCCGGGCTGTGTTGTCTAGGAGATTCAAAGCAGATGCTTCATGTCGGATCCAAGCAAGAAGAGTAGTACAACTCCAAGTATCAGGAACGGAATCCCTCTACAAGGAAAGGATTGAGAATACAAGCACTGCTCAAAGTAAGGATCGGCTATAGAAACAGGAATCAACGACATAACCTACCTTCCTGTGGCCGGAAGTATCGTGACTAATCCGATAGGTTGGCGCGGTGGGAAAACAGGAGCTAGGGCTCCGATCCTTGCTCTTGTCCAAGATCAAATCATGCCAAGGCGAGGTCTTGGATCAAGAAGAAAGTTGCGGACCCAAAGCTAGGGCTCAGGAAACGGTGGCCAGCATCGGCTGCTCATGGATGTCCGGCGACCAACGAATCGGAGCAGCACAGGGTCAGCGTCGCAAGTTTGGGGAGGAATCACGAGGGAGAGGGAGGAGGGAGGCTCGGGCAACCTGGTAGCTTGGTGTTGATGATGCACACCGAAGAAGAAAATCGTCGCCGGCGGAGAGCTCGCGGCGATCGACGCGGTGGCGACATCGTGCGCGCGTGAGGAGAAGTGTGGAATCGGGAAGAAGATGGGCAGAGGATCGGTAGAAGAGAAATTAGGTTTAAATTAACTTATATAACTTAGGTTTAGGAAATTAAAACCTAAGTTAATTCCTCAATCAAAACCCAATTTAATTGGGTATTTCAAACCGGCCTCCAATTGGCCCCACCGATTCATCCCCTCAAAACGAGTCATACGGACTCCATTTAAATCCCGAAAAATTTTGAAAAATTCTTGAAAAATCCTATAAGATTTTTCGTCCAATACCAATAAGCTCCATGGAGGGCGCCTCGAGTACTGTTCATCCGAGGCATAATGTGGCCTTTTGTCCCTACAAGATAGGTTAGTCCACAAAATAATAATATATCCTGCAAAATAAATTTAGCACATAAATAATATTAACAAGAACATCTGACAATAACCGGACTGTTCGATTCTGACTTCGGATTTCCAACCAGAAATCCTAGGTCGAACCGACGCCTACTGTTCCCTCCGCGGGGAATGCGTCCTCACCTACTCCACTCAGGAGAGCATACCTGATGTCAGTCTGGTCCTTCAGACCGACTGGACTTTCTGCCTAGGGTTACCACCCCCTATGATCTAGGGTTACTACCCCTAGGACCTAGGGTTACCACCCCCTAGGGTTTTTCTCCACCTAGGGTTACCTCCCTATAGAACCTAAGGTTACCCCCCCCCCCCCTTTAGGATTTTCCTCCACCTAGGGTTACCACCCCCTAGGACCTAAGGTTGCCACCCCTTAGGATTTTCCTCCACTTAGGGTTATTGCCCCTTAGGGTTTTCCACCACTTAGGGTTACCACCCCTAGGACCTAGGGTTACCACCCCTTAGGGGTTTTCACCTGCCTAACCGCAGCTAGGAGTTTTACCTAAGAACACTTAGGTCTTTGCTGCAAAGCTCATTCAAGCACATTAAATAATAAAAAAACTTAACTTGAACCCTTTGACATAATCAAAACATAGGTTCAATCGTCAGATGCTTCCTGGACCAACAGTTATTTCATATACAGTCTTGGCTTTTGATATCTATATTATGTTGTGTATACACATATAGAGTATATATTGTAGAAGATATCTTGTTGGCTGGGTTAATATGCTGATTATGCATATGATGTTGAGTGTACACATGTTTGGTATGTGTTACAAGTGTTATCATGTTGACCGTGCATTTACATGTTGTAGAGAGCATATATGTATGATGTGTTCTACTGGAGGAATTATGTTGATTATACCTATGTTGTGTGTACACATGTCTAGTGTGGTTATTGGAGGTTTCTTTTTAATTATACTTATGTGGTTGTGTGCATATGAGTCAGGAAGTACTATTGGATGAAATATATCGATAATACCTAAGTTGGTAATCATATGTATCCGGTGTGATGTTGGAGGTATCTTGTTGATTATACATATATTATAGAGTACGTAAGTGTATAGTGTGTTCATGTTTGGTGTTGCTACTTGTTGTAATTGTTGTCTACTAGACATCAGTTAGATCTATCCATACCTATAGTTATAGGTGTTAGATGGATCATTGTACTGGCAGTACTTATGTGGATTGGGATGTTGCATTAATGATGATTGTGTCGGTATCATGATTATTTATATCAAGTTATCATTAGATTATATGTATGTTGACAACCATTGCTCCCTTGTGGTATAAGCTAGTTGATAGTCATATATACCTATGCATGTTGACGACCATTACTCTCATGTGGTATGGGCTGGTTCAATGACCATTGCGCCCTTGCGGCATGAGCTAGTTTTCAGTTATGTTAGTTGCCCATTTGGCCACTGAGGGAGAGTGGTATCTTAGAGTGGAGCTATTCTGTCGTGCCACCTGACCACTCAGTGGGGGGAGTGATATCCAGCATTATAAACAGTTAGGGACCCTGATGCTATGTAATTAGATAACTACTTAGTCAGCATCGACCACTATATAGTGGTAGTTGGAGGGTAGTACAGTTGTCACGGATCCGACCTCTCGTCCATACAGGGGTCATGGTGTCTAGAGAGGTTTTGGAGGTGACTACATGCATGCGCATTTGCATATGATGTACGGTGCCTCTGTGGAGATATATTTGCATACATATCTTATAGTCACTAGCTACATGTGATTGTGATATGTTGCACTTGTTTGAGATATGATTGTTGCATATGGTTGTCATGCTTCATACATGTTCATTATTATACATGTATATGTTGTCGAGTATATTGCTCAGGTGTTAAGAGTAGATCTACTACTAATTCCTGGTGAGATTATTGATCATTATACCGTATGCGTAAGTTCCAAATTGGCTATGTGTATTCATTATGTCAGTTATGGTTATATTCATGCATTATGTCAGTTATGGTTATGTTCGTTAATTATGTCAGTTATGGTTATGCTCATTGATTGTCTTATATAATCATATTCTTATTTCTTTACTAAGACTGTATACTTTGATTTCCATATTTTATATAGACCATGTACTATCTTATCTATTACCCACTAAGTGACCTGCACTCACCACCGTATTTATGTATTATCTTTTTTCTTAGGTAGCAGGTAGATAATTATGGAGTCGCTTCGAGTATCCTGTCTTCTTGTCCCATGTCACATCAGAAGACGATTTTTACTTCACTCTTGTGTTCTTACATATTTTCCTTATGGTATTAACATTGTATTGGTGTTTAGCCATGTAGCTACTTTATCATTTTGGTATTCGGTTTGTGTTTAAGACGTGTAGGCATGCATTGTATCTTTTTTTTCGTGTGGCTTTCCTATGTCTTCCGCTATGTTTTTGATACGGCCATCTGGGCTACTTATTATACAACTATATGATTATATTAATTTTGTAAGTACCCTGTGGTAGTTTTGATGTGATAAACCAAGTCAAGTTTGGTCTTATTGTGTTTTAACCCTTATGTCTAAGTGTACAAGAATTTAAGAGCATAGGAAGTCGAGCAAAAGATGCAACTAGCAAGAAGGACGGCACAGTAGAGAGTCGACGAGCTCAATGCATCCAAGGGATGAGGTACTGCAAAAGAGTACGCTGGTAGACAGAAGGAAGCGCACAATGTTTCCAAGGGATGAGAAGCCGGAGCGAAAGGTTGCTCGAGAAGGCTGGAAGATTGGTTCGAGTGAGCCCTATTCACCCAAGCAAGCGAAACAGGAGCGGAAGACCCAGACCCTAGTGAGCAGAACTAGAGCAGAAGACCCGGACTAGAAATTTTATCAACTTGCAACGTGGCATGATCCGTTGCGATGAGGATAAAATTATATCCACATCCAAGCACCTGGAACCCTTCTAAGCGCCCCGATCAGGGCTATAAATATAGCCCTGATCCCATTAGCTAAATATAACACTTGTAATCGATTCTAATTCAGTTTAGCTTTGTAGTTGTGAGATTTGACTGCTGTAAGAGACTTCTATGCCCAGAGGAGACTTTAGTGAGTTTTCTACTTCCTTGGATTAGCAATCCCCTAATTACAAACCAAGTAACTCCTTTTGTACCTCTTCTTTCTTTAATTAGTTTGTATTACTTTTTATGCAAGTGTTAATAAAGCTGTAAAGTTCGAAAAAGGTTCATTTTTATTGTGCAGGCTATTCACCCCCTCTAGTCGAACGCCAAGGGACTTACAAGTGGTATCAGAGGAAGGACGCTTCAGGAGGACTAACCGTTAATCGAAGCAAAAGAGATGGCCGGACCAAACATCTATATCAACCTAAGTTCGAGGGAGAATTCGTGAACTGAAAGAAAAACATAGAGGTACTTTTTTAAAAACATTTTGATTTATTATTAATCATGAAGTTTGGTTTTGTAGCACTAGAGGGCAAAGAAGAATACCAATGGACGAAAAAGGAGCAAGCTGACTTCATAGTAAATGGTAAAGCAAAGTTTCATCTGATTAGTGTTTTACCACCTTAAGAAGTCAACCGAATTGGAGCTTATGAGTTAGCCAATAAGCTCTGAGAGAAATTCCTAGAACTACACGAAGTGACCTCGGAGGAAAAACTAGTGAGACAGGATCTGCTCCAAACTAGATCATCAACCTTTGATTAGAAGAAGGCAAAACCGTTGCACACCTTTACTCAAGGATCAAGGAACTCATCACCAAACTCATAAATCTTGAAGAAAATGTAACTAGCTGAGATTCGCTAAGGTATACACTTTACGCATTTCCTAGGACTTCTAAGTGGGTATCCTTAGTAGATGCATATTACATCTCTAAGGATCTAGAGATAAACACTTTAGAAGAACTTTTTTGAACTTTTGAAATTCATGAATCAAGATATGCAGTTCTAAAGAAGGAATCAAGGCCTAACATTGCCTTAAAGGCAAAAATGGACGAACCAAATTCTGAGACATCACTTGACGATGACAAAATGATGTTCATGGTAAGGAGATTTAAAAAGTTATTTAAATCTAAGAAGTTTAATCAGGTGCAAGGTAAGAGGAAGAAAAGAAAGGGAAAGTGCTACCACTGCAATGAAGAAAGGCACGTGAAAGACAACTGCCCAAAACTAAAGAAGATGGACAATAGACCAACCTAGAAAAGGCACTAGAACCTAAAGGTGATGCAACTCAGAATAAAGCAGCTCTACAAGGAGAGGCTCATATGATGAAATTCACAAGGTAAGTCAGGAAGAAGAGAGAAAAGCTCTTCCTCAAAATTTATAAAAATTCTGACTAAAACATCTTATAAATTAAAAATTGAGAATAAGAAACTATTAGATGATTTTGACAAACTCAAAATAGAAAATGAAAATTTAAAAGAATAAATATAAAATTTAAAAAATTCTGCATGCTCAAAGTTTACTCTTTAAATTTTAGAAATAATTCAGGACTTAACTGGTATCTCAGATATCTTAAGGGCCAAATTAGAAGAATATCACAAAAGTATATTCCTAGAAAGTTTCTGATTAATCCGATAGGAAGGATTCTATTTTGGGTTCCAAAGTCATGTTTAAATTAAAATTATCTTTTTGTGCATGTTTTAATTTTTTGAACGTTTGACCTAGGGCTTTCAGAAAGAAAATTAAATGTTTAATTTATTTAAGAGGCTTTATCTAGAATTGGTTTTTATTTCAATAACCAAGAAGGTCTATTATCTCGCCATAGCCTAGAAGTCAATTACTGAAAAGAATGTTTAATCGACTACGTGTTAAAGCATTTAACTATTATAAAATTATCTAATGCCTTCAAATAAATTGTTCTGCATAATTTTTGCTACAAATTAATTAAACTTAATTTTTTTTGAGAAATAAAATTTCATTACTCATCTATAGAATTTTTTTTGCATTATTTTTACAAAATGCACATTCTTCAAATTAAAAAAAATATATCTTGCAATGCTATTTTATACAAAATATATTCTTCTGTGGAATTTTTTTCATTTTCTTTATCTAAGAGAATTTTTTTTCAAAACTTAAAATTTTTTTTGGTTTATAAATTGGAAAATTTAGATTTTCAAAACTTAAACCTTCTTGATTTTGTTTACTATATTTTAACCCTTAGACTCTATTTCAAGTTATTTTCTTGGACTACCCCATTTTAATGTGATCAATGGGGGAGAATTAGTAAAGTTTAGGGGGAGGTAGATTTTTTTTTTCATATTTTATACTTGTAAAATTCATTACCTTACCGTCACTTTTGTTTCATTTATCTTAACTTAACTTGGGTTGCTCACATCAAAGAAAGAGAGATTGTAAGTATCCTGTGGTAGTTTTGATGTGATCAACTGTAACGCCCGAAAATTCTCAAATCAATTTTAGAAATATTCTATGATTTTTCTGGAATTTTAGAATATTTTTATGGAATTTTTGAAGTAGCAAAAGTAGCAAAAATAAATAGAAACGTAAAATAGCCTAAGCGGGAATTGAACCCGAGACCTATGAGACCCTATGTCTTATAGACAACTCTAGTAACCAGGAGGCCCCAGCAGGGGTGTGCTGAAAGAAGAGGGAAACAGATATATTTAAGGTTTAGTTAGTCGAATAAACTACTTAATATAAATAGGAAAAATTAAGTGAGGAGTTATTAGTTTTCATCGGAAGCTTTTCCTCTCCTCACCCTAATTCCGCCGACCCCTCTCCCTTCCTCACCTCTCAGCGCCCAACTCCAAGGAAGAACCTAGGGTTCCATCCCTAGGGCCGTAGGAGTATCGTCCGGCAACATCAAGGGTACGAGGGTGCTCCTCTCCGCGAGAAGAGCACGTAGACGCGAGGAGATCGGCAAAGGGATCTTCTTCACAGGAAAACTAGCGATTAGAATCGTAAGAAAACTAGCGCAAGAGGTAAGAAACCCCTCACCTGCAGTATAAGTAGCTATTCGTGTGTTTTATACATTAGTTTAGTAGTATGCAGATTTTCAGTTTGTAGGGTGTGTTCTAGTGCACACCAAGTGCTTGATAAAATGTTTAGCTTAGTAAAATGCTACAGTAGGCATTTTAATAGATCAGTAAATGCAGTAGGAGCATTTAGAATAGCATATTTAGTCTTGCTACAGCTTACATGGGACTACGGTCCAATGGGTGGGCTCCCACAGTCGCCTCTAGGTTCAGACAACCTAGTTCTAGGTTCAGATAACTTAGTAAGAGCAAGGTAAAGTATATTAGCTACAAATCAGTATTTTACTTTTCAGTGGCACTGTACTGGACTTCAGTTTTCCATAGGTTGAGCTCTCATAATCAACCCCGGGTCTAGTTAGGGATGTGCGCATAGCAAGTACAGTTGCCGGGCCCAACAGCAGCATGATTAGTATTTTTATCTATTTACGATAAATAGTTTTTTTTTAGAAGCTTCACAAATTAGTGATGTAATTACAGTTCAGAATTTGTATCAGCTTAGCATTAGTTTAGTCAGCTATTGTATCAGTTTAGTTTTATCTTGTTGATAATAGAAGATATTGTTATGATCAGCTTTTGCTTTCTATGTTTTGTATGCCAGAATGTCATGTTTTAGCATGTTCAGCACATATTTCAAATAGCATGTTTTCAGAACATAAATTGCATCGTATGCATGGTTTTGTGAGGTAGATGGTTTCTTACTAAGCGTAAGATTACAGATACTTCTTTCCCTTATACTGCAGGTAAAGGTAAAGGAAAGATGGACTAGCGGAGGCTGAAGGTCAATGCAGTGAAGATGTGTGTGGATGGGAACATGGAATAAAGATGTTTGGGATCTAGCTAACCTGCACTTAGTATTTCCGATTTTATTTACTTTCCTACATTGTAGAATGTTTGAGTAGCATGAATTGTGTAGTATGCATTAAGTTTGTTATTAGATAGTACCTTATGAGTAATGTTATGGCTAGTAGTTTGGTTTTATGCTTATAGAGTTGACACATGTGATTTGGGCATGAAACAGTGCTGAAATCATATTTCTGGTGCGAAATCAGAAACCCCAATCGATCAGCCGATCGATTGGAGGCTTCTCGATCGATCAGTTGATCGATTGAGAGCTGATTTCCGCGAACAATAAGCTCTGGAATCGATCACTGGATCGATCGAGGAATTAGCCTCGTGAACAGAGAGCTTCTGAATCGATCGTTGGATCGATTGGCAAGTCTGGATATATCAGCCGATCGATCCAGAATATTACCCCGCGCACAGTAGCGCGCTGAATCGACCAATGAATCGATTAGTCAGGCCGGATCGATCAGCCGATCGATCTAGAATTTCGTCTGTGCACAGTAGCACGCTGAATCGATCCACGGATCGATCAGATGACTCCAATCGATCAGCCGATCGATTGGAGTGTCTGATTTCAGCTGGAAGGGTCTCATTTCAGTCTTTTGATCAAATCGAAAGTTCAGGTTCCTTCGCTAGTGGATGCATGTCAATGGAAAGGTCTTTGAACCTAGTCTTACAGACTGTGATGGTCATTAGCAGAGTAAGATTTTAATTAGCACAGTTTTCCGCACCTTCTAGTTAGCACAGCATAATGTGATGGCCCGGCCTCGCAGCCTAGTTAGTAGGAGGTGGGTCGTTACAGAGTGGTATCAGAGCAGTAGTTCCATACTTCCTACACACACATCAGCATTGAACATGCAGCTTCCAAGTAAGAACATCTCTCACTTCATTTATGTTTTGCTTGTTTTCATATTCCTAGATAACTAAAGCATGCTTGTATATGTATGATAGTACCTAACATGATAACAATAGTTATGCAATATGATCCTATTAGTTATGTATGCCCTCTATTTGTTTAGAAAATGGTACGAGGACGCCCAAATAGAAAGACACCGGCAGTTCAGTGCCTCCTCCAGACCTTTCAGAGGTAGTGGCTCGGTTACAGAAGCAAAACAGCAACAAGAGATATCCACTTTAAGGGCTAACTGCGAACACTCCCACCGCAACCTAACTTAGCAACTCCAAGAGTGATAGAGGTTCCACCAACTGCAGTTAGCCCGGCGGGGGCAATGAGGAAGCCTATCTAATCCGTGGCGTAAGATCAAGTCGAGAATTTCTCGCACCAGGAACCATGGGATGCTCAAGCTTGGTTCAAAACACTGGAGAGGCGATGGAGCCGGCGAGGAGCATGAGAAGGTGAAGTGCGCCTCTTTCTGTCTGACAGGAGACACACGTATGTGGTGGGAGAAAGTTAAAGCGAAGCGCCCAGTGAATCAGATGACATGGGCTGACTTCGAAAAGGAATTCTTCGAGGAGTTCTTTCACATGCGGGTCACAAATCGCCACTACGACGAGTTCACTGAATTTCGCCAGGGCAACCTTTCAGTGGAGGAAGTCGTGAAGAAATTCAACAGATTGGCTCGTCTATGCCCTGAATTAGTCAGCACTGAAAAAGAACGAGTCCGGTTGAGCAGATGCTAAGGCCGGAAATAGCAATAAACGTGACCAGTGGCGTCCAGAGGCCGCAAACCACTGAAGAACTAGTAAGCAGTGCTTTGACCACCGAGCACTACCAGAACAACATCAAACAGCAGAAGCAAGTCCTCTCAGAGTCCAAAAGTCAGGGAGGCTCAGGTACTCAGAAACACCAGGGCCACAGCTCCCACGGGAACTCCAGCAACAAACGCAAACCAGGGAGTTACCCAAAAGGAGGACCAGCCAACAAACAGCCTAGTTATCTCAAGTGTTCTACTTGTGGGAGATTCCACCCAGGAGTTTGTCGCAAGGGCACACGGGGATGCTTCGAATGTGGACAAGAGGGGCATATGGCTAAGCAGTGCCCGAACAAGACCGGTTTTCCTCAACCACAGCCGATTCAGCATGGAGGCCAGCCAGCCCAGTTACACCAGATGCAGGCTGCTTTAGACGGTCCATCCATCAGCCAGGGCAGACTAGAAGCTCCCTCAGCCACGACGAACGCAAGGATCTATTCACTCACCAAAGAGGATGTAGCGAATGCCTCGACAGTTGTTACAGGTCAAATTAGTATTTTACAGCAAAGTGCAACTGTCTTATTCGATACCCCCAGAGGTATTCAGTGGTCAGTTTCTGACAACACTACCTTCGGGAGAAATTATGGCATCCAAGCACTGGCTCAGAGCAGTGCCAGACGTTATAGCAGACAGAGAACTCTTTTGTGATCTGATAGTGCTAGATATGACTGATTACGATGTCATTTTTGGAATGGACTTTCTGATGAAGTACGACGCCTCTATAGAGTGTCATAAACAGAGAATTATATTCCAACCCGAAGCAGGAGTGCAGTTTGGGTTCGTCGGAGAACCAAAGAGAAAGGCCAAAAAGTTTCTCTCAGCTCTGAAGGTACAGAAACTACTAGATTCAGGATTTACGGGATTCTTAGCACATGTAGTCAGTAGCAGCTAGGACAAGGACCGAAAGCTAGAGGAGGTTCGAGTCATATGTGACTACCCAGCAGTCTTCCCTGCACTAGACAGGGAGATTGAATTCGAGATAGAACTCATCCCCGGTACAAATCCCATCTCCAAAGCACCCTACCGCATGGCTCCAGCAGAACTGAAGGAACTTCAGGAGCAACTACAGGAGCTGCTTGACAAGGGCTTCATACGTCCTAGTCACTCACCATGGGGAGCGCCTGTACTATTCGTGAAGAAGAAGGACGGGAGCATGCGCTTGTGTATAGATTACAGAGCACTAAACCAAGTCACAATCAAGAACAGGTATTCTCTTCCCAGAATAGATGACCTGCTTGATCAGCTAAAGGGAGCAGTAGTGTTCTCTAAGATAGATCTCAGATCGGGATATCACCAAGTGAGAGTTAAAGAAGGTGATATACCCAAGACAGCCTTCAGGACCAGATACAGACACTATGAGTTCGTAGTCATGCCCTTTGGCGTGAAAAATGCTCCAGCTACTTTCATGGACCTCATGAACAGGGTATTCAGAGAATACTTAGATAAGTTCGTTATCGTATTCATCGATGACATCCTTATCTATTCGAGAACTCAGGAAGAACACGTAGAGCACTTGAAGACAGTACTACAGATTCTTCGGCAGAACCAACTGTACGCCAAGTTCATGAAGTGTGAATTCTGGCTCATTCAGGTGTCCTTTCTGGGTCACATTATCTCCAAGGATGGTATTATGGTAGACCCCAGTAAAATAGAGGTTGTGAGTAACTGGAAAAGACCCAAGAACGCCAGTGAGATCAGAAGCTTTTTGGGACTAGTAGGTTATTACAGAAAATTCGTAAAGGACTTCTCTAGGATAGCCTCCCCACTGACAGCTCTTACTAGAAAGAACAGAAAATTTCAGTGGACAGAGGACTGTGAGAACAGCTTCAGCGAGCTAAAAAGAAGATTGACCAGTGCACCCATTCTGACTCTACCAGAAAGGGACTGGGAGCAGTACTGATGCAGAATGGCAAGGTGATCGCCTATGCCTCCAGACAACTCAAGGACTATGAGAGGAACTACCCCACTCATGATCTTGAGCTTGCAGCAGTTATCTTCGCTCTCAAAATTTGGAGACATTACTTGTACGGAGCTCAGTGCAGAGTGTATACAGATCATCAGAGTTTGAAATACTTCTTCACTTAGAAGGATCTGAATATGCGACAGCGTAGATGGCTCGAACTGGTCAAAGATTATGATATAGACATCCTCTACCACCCAGGAAAAGCCAATAAGGTGGCAGACACACTTAGCAGGAAGTCCAGCACCACCTTACTATCCCTAGCAGTCATGTCACCGTCCCTACAGAAGGAGATTACAGATTTTGGTCTCGAACTTATAGCGGGACAGCTCTCTACTATGACTTTAGCATCTACCCTGCTTGGTGACATCCAGACAGCTCAGGGTCAAGACCCTGAAATTCAGAGAATCAAGCAAGGGTTGACAGAATCAGAAAGGGGAGAGTTCAGGGTCTCAGATAGTGGAGTATTATATTTGGTGACAGACTTTGTGTTCCAGATCAGGAGGAACTAAAGAGAAAGATTTTAGACGAGGCTCACAGGACTCCCTATGCGATGCATCCGGGCTCCACCAAAATGTACCAAGGCCTGAAGAAACGTTTTTGGTGGCCTTGGATGAAAAGAGACGTCGCTAGATATGTTAGTATTTGTCTGACCTGCCAGAGGGTCAAGGCAGAACATCAGAGACCAGGAGGAGTTCTGCAACCCATTCAGATCCCGGAATGGAAGTGGGAGGATATTTCCATGGATTTCATAGTGGGATTACCCAGAACCATGAATGGTTTTGATACCATCTGGGTAATAATTGACAGGTTGACTAAATCAGCCCACTTCTTAGCTATCAGGATATCCTACTCCATGGAGAAGCTAGCTCAGTTGTATCTCAAGGAGATCGTTAGACTACATGGAGTCCCACAGGACCATTTTGTCAGACAAAGACAGTAGATTCACATCACACTTCTGGGAGTGTGTACAGTCAGCATTGGACACCAAGTTAAAATTTAGCACAGCCTTCCATCCTCAGACAGATGGTCAGACGGAGCGAGTGAATCAGGTACTTGAAGATATGCTCCGAGCATGTGCCCTAGACTTCAAGGGAAGTTGGTGCAAATATCTGAGTTTAGCAGAATTTGCATACAACAATAGCTATCAGGCCACCATCGGCATGGCACCTTACGAGGCTCTCTACGGGCGGAGGTGTAGATCTCCAATCTGCTGGTATGAAAGTGGTGAACAGAAAAAACTAGAACTTCAGACAGATCTAGTAGCAGATACCACAGCAGCTATACAACAGATCCGCCAGAGGATAGAGATAGCTCAGAGTCGCTAGAAAAGCTATGCTGATACACGGTGCAGACCCCTAGAGTTTTTAGTTGGGGATACAGTATTTCTCCGAGTGTCTCCCATGAAGGGAGTAATGCATTTTGGGAAAAAGGGCAAATTAAGTCCCAGATATGTGGGACCATACCTTATCACTAGAAGAGTGGGCAAGGTAGCATATGAGCTAGAGCTACCCCAGGAGATGTCAGTCATCCACAATGTATTTCATGTCTCTATGCTGAAGAAGCATGTCCCGGATGCCACCCAGGTGATTGAGCCCCAGTCGGTACAAGTCCGCGAAGACCTCAGCTATGACAGTCGGCCTATTCAGATAATAGACCGAGCAGTTAAGAAATTGCGGAACAAGGAAGTACCATTAGTAAAAGTTATTTGGGAGACAGAAGCTAGTTTGAGACAAAAGCACCCAGAGTTATTCTAAGTTCGAGGATGAACTTTTTATAAGGTATGGGAGATTGTAACACCCGAAAATTCTCAAATCAATTTTAGAAATATTCTATGATTTTTCTGGAATTTTAGAATATTTTTATGGAATTTTTGAAATAGCAGAAGTAACAAAAATAAATAGAAACGTAAAATAGCCTAAGCGGGAATTGAACCCGAGACCTATGAGACCCTATGTCTTATAGACAACTCTAGTAACCAGGAGGCCTGATGTAGTTGAATCTCTGTCACATCCGCTAATCAAATTGTACAAATGTATATTTCACTGAACCCCTTAATTAAACAATAATGTCATAGTAACGAGCCCAAGATCGATCCGAGGAATCAACAGTATGATGTAATCTAAGATTGACTTTTTATTCCTATTTTTGGGGTTTTCGATATAAAAATGGAGTTGGGGGTTTTAAAGCTTTGAATATAAATCTACAAAGAAAAACACAGCAGTAAAGAAATTAACCTAAAGCATAACTAAAACCTACCTATGTACCAACAATCAAACCTTAACGCATTGTCACTCCTACATTGAGATTAAATCATCGACACACTCTTAAACTAAGGAATGAAATACAAGATGCAAATAAATCTGATCTACAACACCAATTAAACCCTAGCTTGAATTTAAACTCTAAACACTTAACCAAGCAACAAATTAAAATTAAACTAAGCTTCAACAAGGAAAGAAATGCTAACTACTTGCATAAAAATATAACAAAACATAAAGGTAATCTGTTCTAAGTTACAAAACAATAATAAAAGTGAACTAAACCCTAACCAATCCAATCCCTCAACCAATCTAACAAAGCTTCACACTCTTGCCGTCACACAAGAGTGCCAATGTCGAGACCACCCAACTATGGACCTCAATGGAGCATCTCAGTGCTTATCAGCTCTAGGAGTGTTCAACAACGCCGACGGACCACCCCCGACGAGCTAAGAACATCCCGGAACCCAGAATTGCCGAAAATGCTGGAAATCTGCTAATCTGGACCTCTGGATCTGGAGTGGAGCTGTGGATGGCGGATGGACATCGGATGGAGTTCAGGAACACCGGTGGACCACCTCCGAGTGTTGCTGATGGACGGAGATACCGTAGATTTGGAGGACCACCTCCAAATCTCGGCGGGAACAGAAAATCACAGAAAAGAGAATTGCGCTGGAAGGAACACCTGTCGGCGGCTCCAGATGATCGGGATGAGCTGCCGTGAAGCTCTACAATGAAGTTGAAGCTTGAGAGATCGATTGGAGAAAGAATCGGGGCCGAAATCCGCTGGAAGACGCGCGTCGGGACTGAGCTGCGCGAAGGGGATCGACGAAGAAGCTCACTGTAGCTTCTCAGATTTAAATCAGATCTGGATCTGAAATGGACGGCGAGATGATTCCGGGCTAAATCAACGGTGAAAGTTTGCCCAAAATCTGATCCGAAGGTGCTAATCTTGATCTAGGGTCTGGATCTACCCTCCCGTAGGTCGGATCGATCAGATCATCACTGGATGGCCCAGATCTTCACAGTCTTCAATGAACGGTCCAGAATGTTCCGGGCTGGATCAATGGCTAGATGAACTCAGATCTTGATCAAAACTTCTGGTTCTTCATCAATGACTTATATCTGCTCCCCATTAGGTTGGATCGGCCAGATCTTCAACGGATGGTTCAGATCTCTCCTATTCTTGATAAACGGCCCATAATGCTTCAAAGCTTGATCTTCTCATTTGAACTCCGATTCGAGCCCAATTTCAGTCCAAATAGATCCAAATCCAAGATCCTTTGATGCCTACAAAATAAGAATCAAATATTAGCATCAAATAATATAAAAAGAAAGTAATTTGCAATTAAGTCTAAAAATACACACAATGCACAAAATGTGATGTAACCATGATTTTATCCTATGAAATCAACATCAAACCATGCATATATGAATCAAAATAATGCAGTAAAATCATGGTTATCAAGGCCCCAGCAGGGGTGTGCTGAAAGAAGAGGGAAACAGTTATATTAAAGGTTTAGTTAGTCGAATAAACCACTTAATATAAATAGGAAAAATTAAGTGAGGAGTTATTAGTTTTCATCGGAAGCTTTTCCTCTCCTCACCCTAATTCCGCCGACCCCTCTCCCTTCCTCACCTCTCAGCGCCCAACTCTAAGGAAGAACCTAGGGTTCCATCCCTAGGGCCGTAGGAGTATCGTCCGGCAACATCAAGGGTACGAGGGTGCTCCTCTCCGCGAGAAGAGCACGTAGACGCGAGGAGATCGGCAAAGGGATCTTCTTCACCGGAAAACTAGCGATTAGAATCGTAAGAAAACTAGCGCAAGAGGAAAGAAACCCCTCACCTGCAGTATAAGTAGCTATTCGTGTGCTTTATACATTAGTTTAGTAGCATGCAGATTTTCAGTTCGTAGGGTGTGTTCTAGTGCACACCAAGTGCTTGATAAAATGTTTAGCTTAGTAAAATGCTACAGTAGGCATTTTAATAGATCAATAAATGCAGTAGGAGCATTTAGAATAGCATATTTAGTCTTGCTACAGCTTATATGGGACTACGGTCCAATGGGTGGGCTCCCACAGTCGCCTCTAGGTTCAGACAACCTAGTTCTAGGTTCAGATAACCTAGTAAGAGCAAGGTAAAGTATATTAGCTACAAATCAGTATTTTACTTTTCAGTGACACTGTACTGGACTTCAATTGTCCATGGGCTGGGCTCTCATAGTCATCCCTAGGTTTAGATAACCTAGTAACTCTACTAAATTCGGGATTTGCAACTCCGGGTCTAGTTAGGGATGCGCGCATAGCAAGTACAGTTGCTGGGCCCAACAGCAGCATAATTAGTATTTTTATCTATTTACGATAAATAGTTTTTTTTTAAAAGCTTAACAAATTAGTGATGTGATTACAGTTCAGAATTTGTATCAGCTTAGCATTAGTTTAGTTAGCTATTGTATCAGTTTAGTTTTATCTTGTTGATACTAGAAGATATTGTTATGATCAGCTTTTGCTTTCTATGTTTTGTATGCCAGAATGCCATGTTTTAGCATGTTCAGCACATATTTCAAATTTCATGTTTTCATAACATAAATTGCATCGTATGCATGGTTTTGTGAGGTAGATGGTTTCATACTAAGCGTAAGATTACAGATACTTCTTTCCCTTATACTGCAGGTAAAGGTAAAGGAAAGATGGACTAGCGGAGGCTGAAGGTCAATGCAGTGAAGATGTGTGTGGATGGGAACATGGAATAAAGATGTTTGGGATCTAGCTAACCTGCACTTAGTATTTCCGATTTTATTTACTTTCCTACATTGTAGAATGTTTGAGTAGCATGAATTGTGTAGTATGCATTAAGTTTGTTATTAGATAGTACCTTATGAGTAATGTTATGGCTAGTAGTTTGGTTTTATGCTTATAGAGTTGACACATGTGATTTGGGCATGAAACAGTGCTGAAATCATATTTCTGGTGCGAAATCAGAAACCCCAATCGATCAGCCGATCGATTGGAGGCTTCTCGATCGATCAGTTGATCGATTGAGAGCTGATTTCCGCAAATAGTAAGCTCTGGAATCGATCACTGGATCGATCCAGAATTTCGTCCGTGCACAGTAGCACGCTGAATCGATCCGCGGATCAATCAGATGACTCCAATCGATCAACCGATCGATTGGAGTGTCTGATTTCATCTGGAAGGGTCTCATATCAGTCTTTTGATCAAATCGAAAGTTCGGGTTCCTTCCCTAGTGGATGCATGTCAATGGAAAGGTCTTTGAACCTAGTCTTACAGACTGTGATGGTCATTAGCAGTGTAAGATTTTAATTAGCACAGTTTTCCGCACCTTATAGTTAGCACAACATAATGTGATGGTCCGGCCTCGCAGCCTAGTTAGTAGGAGGTGGGTCGTTACATCAACCAAGTCAAGTTAGGTCTTGTTGTGTTTTAACCCTTGTGTCTAAGTGTGTAGGAACTTCGGAGCACAGGAAGTTAAGTGAAAGACGTAGCTAGTAAGAAGGATAACACGGGAGAGAGTCGACGGGCTCGGTGCGTCCGAGGGAAGAGGTGCTACGGAAGAGTACGCTGGCAGACGAGAAGGAAGCGCGTGGCATTTCCGAGGGACGAGAAGCCGGAGTGGAAGGTTGCTCGAGAAGGCGTAAAGATGGGTTCGGGTGAGCCCTATTCCAGATGGCTGAAATCACCCAAGCGAGCGAAATCGGAGCGGAATACCCAAACCAAAATTTTTATCAACTTGAAACGTGGCACGATCCGTTGAGACGAGGATAAAATTCTATCAATGTCAAGGCGCCTGGAACCCTTCCAGGTGCCTCGATCAGGGTTATAAATATAGCCCTAATCTCAAAAGATAAATACAACACTTATAGTCTATTCTAATTCAATTTAGCTTTGTAGTTGTGAGATTTGACTGTTGTAAGAAGCTTCTCCGTCCAAAGGAGATTTTAGTGAGCTTTTAACTTCCTTGGATTAGCAATCCCTGATTGTAAACCAAGTAACTCTTTCTGCGCCTCTTCTTTTTTTAATTAGTTTGTATTGCTTTTTATGCAAGTGTTAATAAAGCTGTAAAGTTCAAGGAAGGTTAGTTTTTTATTGTGCAGGCTATTCACCCCTCTAGCCGTCCGCCAAGGTGTTAGGATCCTTTGTACTCGGCTAGAGAGGGGGGTGTGAATAGCCGACCCCAAT
Organism: Zingiber officinale; assembly: GCF_018446385.1. Lineage (NCBI taxonomy): Eukaryota > Viridiplantae > Streptophyta > Magnoliopsida > Zingiberales > Zingiberaceae > Zingiber > Zingiber officinale. The sequence goes on from NC_055995.1 coordinate 71,577,524, forward strand.
CTTTCGCGTTTCTTCCTACGATTAGGTTAGTGCAGCGGAAATACAACGTAGAAAGAAAAAGGAAGAAGAAATCAAACCTCAACGCAAGGATGTAACGAGGTTCGGAGATGATACTCCTACTCCTCGGCGTGTCCGTGAGGTGGACGAGCCCTATCAATCCGTCGGTGGATAAGCCCCCGGAGAACCGGCTAATATATATACTCCTTCTGGGTGGAGAAACCTCACCACAATCTTTGCAACAGCAATAAGGAGTACAAGAAGAACAGGAAAACAAGAACAACAGGAATGTAAAGACACTTGCTTGCCTCTTGTTGTCGATTGGAAACCAGGTGAAGCAGCAGCTTCTAGGATCCAAACTCAGCTAGAAAACCAGCAGGAAACTCACGCAGAGCTTCAACACAATGAGAGCTCAGCAAAGCTCAAATCACAGTCTCGTGAGAAAGAGAGTTGTTATCTTCTTCGTCTCCTGTAGAGGTCTTATACCTGCACCTGCGAAGAAGACACAGAAGATGACGGCTGGTGTGGACGATCATCACCGATGGCGTCTGATCGATCGGTCCCGGACCGATCAGAGGTCGAGTTGCCCAAGCTGACCTGATCGGTCCGTGGACCGATCAGGCTTCCTTCGATCGGTCATGGGGACCGATCTGATCGGTCCCGGACCGATCCCACCTCTAGTGGGCGTGCTCAACTCTCGATCGGTCTCGGACCGATCAGATGTCTTCTAGAACCCTTCATTTGTTATCGATCGGTCACCGATCGATCGATACACAAACGGCTGATCGGTCGGCCGATCGCAAGCTTGGCTTTTGCCCAAACCAAGTCCCAAGTCTCCCAAACCAACATCCGGTCAACCTTGACTGTTGGTACATCATGCTTAGCATCCGGTCGGTCCCTTGACCTGCTAAGACTCTCCACCAAGTGTCGGTCAATCCCTTTGACCCACTTGGACTTTTCTACACGATGTCCGATCATCCCCGATCTATTTCCCTGCCCGGCTTCACTCACGGGACTTTCACCTCACTCTTCCAACCTTCACTCACGATTTCCATACGCCTAACATCCAGTTAGGACTTTCCCCGGCTTCACTCACGGGACTTTCCACGCCTAACATCCAGTTAGGACTTTCCCATTTGGTTTCACTCACGGGACTTTCCACACCCTAACATCAGTTAGGACTTTCCCTTCGCCGGTTTCACTCACGGGACTTTCTGCCTAACATCCCAGTTAGGTCTTTCCCTTGTGCCAAGCTCCCTGCTTGGACTTTTCCAGTGCCAAGTCTCCATACTTGGACTTTTCCCGTGCCAAGTCTCCACACTTGGACTTCTCGCGTGCCAAGCTCCCTGCTTGGGCTTTTCCGTTGCCAAGTCTCCATACTTGGACTTTTTCCCGAATCAGGTCAGCCAGGTCAACCTTGACCTACGGTTGCACCAATAATCTCCCAAACATCTATTCTTGTCCCATATCAAGAATACAACTCTTCCACGAGTGTCAAACATCAACATGCAACTCAACTAGGTCAACCTCGACCTAAGGTTGCACCGACAATCTTCCCAAGTGAAACATCAAAATACAACTCGAGTCAAGTCACCTCGAGTCGGGTCAACCAGGTCAACCTTGACCTAAGGTTGCACCAACAATCTCCCCCTTTTTGATGTTTGACAAAACCCATAATCAAGTTAGGTTAACCCGATAACCTAACTTAGGTTTTCCAACCATCTTCCAATGTCCAATGTTCTTTCCTTGAACATTCTCTGGACATTCTCCCCTTAGGTTAACCCGATAACCTAACTTGGGTTCTCCAATAATTCTCCCCCTTTTTGACATACATCAAAAAGAATTCAATGTTCTTCCTTGAACATTCCTTGACATTCTTCCCCTAGCTTAGGTTAACCCGATAACCTAACTTGGGTTCTCCAATAATTCTCCAATGAACGCTCTCCCCTTTTTGACACACATCAAAAAGAAAAAAGGAGGGTATCAAGGTCAAGAGTTTCTTCCTAATGAAAGTCCCATACCTTTCATTGAAACTCTTAATTTCCCCCTTGATACTAAACTCAACAATCAACTTAGTGATAATCCCATATCACTAATCCTCAAAAGTATTTTGGAGTAAAAACTCCCCCTAAAAGTCAACTCCCCCTTGACCATTGCACCAACAATGTCTTGGAGAGTTTCAAACCTTTAGAAATCCACAAAACCCAACTTCCAGAGCTGAAATTTCAGACAACCAGTCGAAAAATAGCAAGTTGGCACGCCCTGATCGGTCGCCAGACCGATCAGGGATTCCCTGGATCGGTCACGGTGACCGATCCAGGCACCCCTGGACCGATCAGGCAACCTCCTGATCGGTCCACAATTCTGATATCAGAATTTCTGATTTTCCTTCCGAAATTTAGAAACTCCTAGAAAATTCCAGAAAATTAGAAAAATTATGAAATTTTGAGGATACATTCCTCATAACATATACTATCATGGAAAAATAATTTTCGATGAAAATAACTTCCATTTTTCAATCTTGATACAAAGTTCAAAAACTCTGAAATAGTTCAAGTTTAACTCAACTTTGTATCACAATGTTCAATGATGAATGCTATCACTAGGAAAGCTTCATCAAGGTTTTTCAAATCAATTTTAAAATGCTTTTAAAACCATTTGAATTTAGGACCATAATCTTAGGGCTAAATGTACATGACTTGTACACAAGCTTTCCCTATGATCCCCGATTTCTTGAATTAGGGTCATCTAGGTACAAGAATAATGCACCTTGATCCTAACTCATGATCCTAATATCTCACACACATCTAAGGTGTATCAAACCACATTCAAGTCAATTTGATGTGAGATATGGGTTAAGGTCATCTTAGGCTAAGTTCTCATGCATTTTCTAAACTACACTTTGATCTCAATATCAAAATGTGTTTTTATCCTTAAATCAATTTCATTGATTCTTAATGCAAGAGATGATGACATGGCATGAAATAATATCATAAATGAAAACATGTGCCAATGTCATGATGTCATGGCATAAAGTTTGAAACTTAAATAAACATGACATATAAATAACCTAAGCATTATCATGACATTTCAAATGATCATAAATTAAATATGATGTCATGACATGGCATATGGCAAACAACCATGGTAAGTTAACACAAATAAAATACTTAGATTACCTATCTAAGTATCCTTAATCACTTAGCTAACTTAAATTCTAATCCTAGATTGCCCAAAGTGCTCCAAGAAAATGTCAAGACCCAAATTGGCATTTCTTGATTTCTTGTTTGATTTATACCATTTAAAAATTCTACAAGAGTAGCACTTCTAAATTAAGGCCCGGATTGCCTTGATTACCTAAGAGAATATCAAAATCCCAATTTGATATTTCTCTAGGTTTTTCCAAATTGTGTCAATTTAAAGTAAGATTAATATATTCTCACTTTGGCACACTTTACTCTTCCAAGGAGTGAATGATAAAGATTATTCCATTCCATTTTCAAAGGTTCCCAAAACCTTGAAAATGCTCCTTGAGTGTCAATTCCCTCAAAGTTGGGTTAACTACCCTTCTTATTGGAGTTGACACTCTCTAACCCATCTATGGGGTAGAGAAGATGCTCCTAGGAACCCAATACCTATTAGAGCTCATTGGGTTCACTAAATATTCACTAGGGATAACTTCCCTAGCAACCCTCCTAATGACCCTCTTAGGCTTTAAAGCCTTGGTCATTTGGGACTCATCAAGATCAACTCTAGGGGTGACTCCCCTTGTGACCTTGGTGATGGTCTTCCTAGCCCTAGTTTTTGTTCCATAATCGAATGGAACATTATGGTAAGTGGGCTTGACCACTTGGGACTTAGGTTTGTGACCCAAATCTTTCTTGTCCTTGAACATTGGTTTTTGACCCTTAGAGCCTAGAGATGACTTCTCCAAATTCTTAAGAGCCTTTTCCAAAGTATCAAGTCTTGACCTCAAGACTTGATTTTCCTTCTCTAATACCTCAATTTTTGATTTATCACTCTTCCTTGAGGTATTCCTAGGCATATGTCTAGTTGATTTGGGATTCCTACCTAGGTTATCCTTAGCCTTAGATAGGTTGATCCTAGTGTTAGCCTTTCTAGAATTATCCTTATCTAGACTCACATGTTTAGCTCCTAAGCACATGTATTGATTCCTAAGGTTATCATGCTTGTCATTATCGACAAATGCAATAAAATTCCTAGCATGCATTTTATTAGAATTGCAAAAATGAACCTTAGAGGTTACCTTAGAGTTTGCCTTAGCTCCCCCTATCGATGTGCCCGGTCTCTTGCCCTTGTGAGGTTGCTTCCCTCGGACAATGGCTCCTATAGTGTCCCCTTTGCTTGCATTGGAAGCACACGATGTGCTCCTTGCCCTTGCGTTTCGGGACTCCGGCTTCCTTGACCTTTGGCGCCGGTGGAGTCTTTCTTACCCTCTTTGGACACTTACTCTTGTAATGTCCATGTTCCCTACACTCAAAGCACATAATGTGTAATTTAATTGAGCTTAAATTGCTTGAGTTACCTAGGATTGAGGGTGGATGCGAGCTCTCTTCTTCATCCCTTTCGGAGGTAGAAGCTTCTTCTTCTTGCTCCGAACTTGAAGAAGAACTCTCCTCCTCTTCGTCCTTAGATGTTGAGTAACCCTCAACTTCTAAATCCATTCCTCCATGAAATGAGCTCCTTGGCTCACTTGACTCCTCTTCATGGCTTGAAGTGGAGTTCCCCTCATGGAACTTAGCCAAGTTGTTCCACAATTCCTTGGCATTGTTGTATCCACCTATCTTACATAGAATGTCATTAGGTAATGAGAATTCAAATACTTTCATTACCTCATCGTTGATTGTGGATTGGTGGATTTGCTCCTTCGTCCACTTCTTCTTCTCAAGAGGTTTTCCTTCTTTATCCATCGGAGGAGTGAAGCCTAATTGTACACAACTCCAATTTTCGATGTTAGTCATAAGGAAATACTTCATCCTTACCTTCCAATATGCGAAGTCGTCGCGATCGTAGAAAGGTGGAATGGTGATGTCTTCTCCAAGTTGATCCATCTCTAGCCCGTGCTCCCCCGGGTGTTGATCCGTCGAAGAGCGGCCTCGCTCTGATACCACTTGTTAGGATCCTTTGTACTCGGCTAGAGAGGGGGGTGTGAATAGCCGACCCCAATCTTTCGCGTTTCTTCCTACGATTAGGTTAGTGCAGCGGAAATACAACGTAGAAAGAAAAAGGAAGAAGAAATCAAACCTCAACGCAAGGATGTAACGAGGTTCGGAGATGATACTCCTACTCCTCGGCGTGTCCGTGAGGTGGACGAGCCCTATCAATCCGTCGGTGGATAAGCCCCCGGAGAACCGGCTAATATATATACTCCTTCTGGGTGGAGAAACCTCACCACAATCTTTGCAACAGCAATAAGGAGTACAAGAAGAACAGGAAAACAAGAACAACAGGAATGTAAAGACACTTGCTTGCCTCTTGTTGTCGATTGGAAACCAGGTGAAGCAGCAGCTTCTAGGATCCAAACTCAGCTAGAAAACTAGCAGGAAACTCACGCAGAGCTTCAACACAATGAGAGCTCAGCAAAGCTCAAATCACAGTCTCGTGAGAAAGAGAGTTGTTATCTTCTTCGTCTCCTGTAGAGGTCTTATACCGCACTGCGAAGAAGACACGAAGACATCTGGCCGCCGCATGGCGGCTGGTGTGGACCGAGCATCACCACGATCGGCAGAGGCGTCGATCGGTCGTGGGGACCGATGCTGATCGGTCCCGGCGATCGAATGCAGTTGCCCAACTCTGTGCGTACCTGATGGTCCGTGGACGATCGCTTCCGATCGGTCATGGGGACCGATCAGCCCGATCGGTCCCGGACGATCCCACCTCTCGCACGAGAGGTGGGTGTCTCTGCTCAACTCCGATCGGTCTCACCGATCAGATGTCTTCTGCATTTGTTATCGATCGGTCACCGGATCGATCATACCCATCGGTCGAGATCGAAGCAATTGCCCAAACCAAGTCCCAAGTCTCCCAAACCAACATCCGGTCAACCTTGACTGTTGGTACATCATGCTTAGCATCCGGTCCCTCGACCTGCTAAGACTCTCCACCAAGTGTCCGGTCAATCCCTTTGACCCACTTGGACTTTCTCTACACCGGATGTCCGATCATCCCGATCCATCTGGATTTCCCTTCGCTTCACTCACAGGGACTTTCACGCTTCACTCACCAGGATTTCCACAGCTTCACTCACAGATTTCCACACCGCCTAACATCCAGTTAGGACTTTCCAGCTTCACTCACCAGGACTTTCCACACCGCCTAACATCCAGTTAGGACTTTCCCACCGCCTGGTCACCAGGACTTTCCACACCGCCTAACATCCAGTTAGGACTTTCCCATTTCACTCACCAGGACTTTCTACCTGCCTAACATCCCAGTTAGGTCTTTCCCTTGTGCCAAGTTCCCTGCTTGGACTTTTCCAGTGCCAAGTCTCCATACTTGGACTTTTCCCGTGCCAAGTCTCCTCACTTGGACTTCTCGCGTGCCAAGCTCCCTTTTCCGTTGCCAAGTCTCCATACTTGGACTTTTTCCCGAATCAGGTCAGCCAGGTCAACCTTGACCTACGGTTGCACCAATAATCTCCCAAACATCTATTCTTGTCCCATATCAAGAATACAACTCTTCCACGAGTGTCAAATATCAACATGCAACTCAACTAGGTCAACCTCGACCTAAGGTTGCACCGACAATCTTCCCAAGTCAAACATCAAAATACAACTCGAGTCAAGTCACCTCGAGTCGGGTCAACCAGGTCAACCTTGACCTAAGGTTGCACCAACACAAGGGACCTATAATTTCTATTCCAACTGTGTGATTTGTGAATATAATTGCGTGGTTGTGTATATTCCAGTCATGTGAGCTATTTTTACTTGTGAGTAGCCTTATGACAATGTATATATGTTCTAATTGTCACTGTTATAGGGGAAATACTATTCGTTTGTCGGGCAGGGACTCGTTTGGGGTGTGACAATTTATTGGTACCAGAGCTATAGGTTTACGAGGCTTATTTCCTATATTTTAGATTTCATGTTTTGTTTTCTCAATGTAACTTTTCAAGTTTTGGGGCCAGACAGTGATAGGACATCTCCAAGCTATAGGAGGTAAGTTTGTATCACTGTTATCATATATTTTTATTGGTATATGTATAGTTGTCTATGCTAGTTATGACATGTGTTGGTACTCTTCTGTTAGTACTTGTCTAGTTTTATGTAGCATGTTTGACATGTGTGTCTGCTTGTTGATGTCTATCAAATCCTGTTAGAGATCAGGTATTATAGTCTTAGGGGATTCCTTCTACCATACCACCAGTATTTCTAGTTTTTGTTACTATTAGTGGGGTGAGAGTTAGAGTCACATACTAGTCTCTGCTATTATTAGCTGGGTAGTGGATAGTATCTGCATACTCATGTTGACTCAATTAGTGGAGTGCTGATTCATTCTTGATCAATTTATTCTTGTTGATTTGGTTGGTAAAGCACCGATTTACCCTAGTTGACATGGTCAGTAGAGGATTGATTTACTCTTGTTGGTTCAACTGATAGAGGATCAATTTATTTTTGTTGGTTTGATCAGTAGGGGACCAATTTACTCTATTTTATAGAGATTCTGACCTTTGGATTACTTGTACTTGGTTAGATAACTTGGAAGGTATGTTTAAGTACATGACTTATTCATACGTAGAAAGGACTGAATTAGATGTATACTATTGTTGACTCGACCAATCTATAGAGGATCAATGTATCATATTCCATGGGGACTTTGACCATGGACTATTTGTATCTGGTGGGATAATTTAGAAGGTACATTTAGATAAATGCCCCCTACTATTGTGGAAAAGTGTAGAGCTACCTGCTCAACACTAATAAGATACAGCCGTTACTAAAGTGTATAACTTGGAGAGTACATTCGAATATATGATTTGTACTAGTGCGGGAAAGATAAAGTTAGCTGCTTATCCTTTACATGACGAGGCACCACGTGAAGGAAGTTGCAGAAGATGATTTTTGAGATCAAGACATCCCTTGATTATTTTGAGGTGTTTTGAGAGAGAGTACTTCTAGACCTTCTTTTGGTAGTGTAATGGTTTATAAGATGATGATCAGTTGACTCGCCTAGCATTGTTCCATGGGAGATCTTGATTGATGGACCGATTGGATATGGTTATATGACCTTGATGATACCTAGAGTTATACAACCAGTAATAATGTGGAAGAGGTGGTGTTAGTTGATTAACACCTATGAAATTCTACTATTACTGAGTGAAAATATCAGATGATGATCTTCAAGGAGAAGATCATCAATGGATAGTTATTTCGATCAGCTATCTAGTGATAGTGTTCCTCTAACCTTGTGTGCATGGCTTGTCACCAGAGGTTACTAAACTTCTGGTGGAGCAATTGTAGTGTGATAGGTTACCAGACAATGGTTAGTCGACTTAACTAGCATTGTCTTCATCAAGTAGCTCAAGACCTTAACTTCATGATCTTTTACTCAAGGTCTTAAAGTTTATATTTCAGATCAGAGGGTTTGACCTTTGGTTGACATTTATCGGAGGATATTTATAGGCATGATTATGAGAGTTGTGGAGATACCCTCTTGATGGGTAGACTCTCAATTGGGAGGATGATTGATCCTTTGGACTTTGAATTGTCATTCCTTCACATATTTGAGTATTTGGAAGGATGAGATTTTACATACTCTTTGGACATTTTTAGATAAGATTAGTAGAGTTTTTTTTTATACTCATATTTCATAGATTGACAGTACCTCTACCATTTGGAGAGCTATTGTTTATCGATCAAGAAATCAAGGGATATCCCTTGGACTCCTGTAGTCATATATCTTTGATGGAATGGTGATATATTTTTATATTTTAATAGTACGTCATGATGTGAATTGGGAAGTTAGATTTGTGAGCACATGACTGGTCTGTCTCATTAAAAGTATATGGTAATAAACTTCTCCATTAGATATATTCCCTGTAGTGGTACAACATAGACATGCAATGCTGAACCAAGGTAAATATCTTGATATTTGTAGGAAGTGGGTGTTGGAGGTTGGATGTTTTCCTTTTTCTCTATTATTGTGTGGGTAGTTATCAGATTTGATTGATGTTGAGGATGATTTGAGATTGGTAGATATTGTGAGATCAAATGTGGTGATATATTATCTTTTGATGATCTATTAGTAGATATTTGATTTGGTGGTCTATTACTTAGTATTTGTTGTTGATAGTGACATAGAGAGCAGCATGTCTATGATATTTATAGTTTTGGTGATTTGTTGTTGGTGGTCAGATTACAGACTTGTTACCAGTGATCTTACAGTTGAGTGTACCTGTTGTACAGACATTATGAGTCCTTAGTATTGCTATTTAGATTTACCAGTGCCCTAGATGTTTTTATAGATTTGATGATATGGGTATTCCTAGAGTATTTGAATCAGTTGTAATTGTCTTCATTGACAATATTGTGTTATATTCCCGATCCGAGGGGGATCACGAACACCATCTTTGCATAATTCTGGAGATGTTTCGATGAAAATATCTCTATGCAAAGTTCACTAGTGCGCATTTTGATTGTCTTCTGTAGAATTTTTAGGATATATTGTCTCTAGTAGAGGTATATCAATGCACCCAAAGAAAACTAGAGGTTGTTACAAGTCGAGAACAGTCGAAGACAGTATAAGAAGTTCATAGCTTCCTTGGTTTGTTGGATATTACCGGAGATTTATAGAGGGATTTCTCCTGCATTGTTGTGCCATTGACTAGACTGTCTAGGAAAGGAATGAAATTTTTCTGGATAGAAGCTTGTGAGACCAGTTTCAAGAGCTTAAACAAAAAGCTGATAACTACACCTATCTTAGTTTTACTTTATAGTGTAGATGGATTTATACTCTACATGGAACTATTGTACCAGGGGTTAGGTGCAGTTCTAATGTAGCATGAGCAGAACAGTCTCATGCCAATAGATAGAATTCTTGTGTGATGAGAATGGGATTCATTATTTTCATGAGAGATTATGTGTGTTCCCGAGTCACTTCATATCAGGAAGGAGTTATTGTAGGAAACACATCGATCTAGATTTGCGATACATTCGGGTGACACCCGATGTATAGAGACTTGGAGCGATCATATTTGTGGAACGATATGAAGAAAGACATTGTGGATTTTATAACTTGACGTTTAGTAAGTGGAGACTGAACATTAGAGACTAGCAGGATTATTTCGGTAGATATGTATACTAGAATGGAAATGAGAGCATGTTATGATAGACTTTGTTATGGGATTACCCATGACTCAGAGAGGATATGATATGATTTAGGTAATCATTGATTGGTTGACTAATTTGCTCCATTTCTATTGATTCGTAGGATAGATTCTTTGGTCGATTAGCAGGGTTATACTATAGAGAGATTACCAGATCTCATGGTATATTTTTGAGTATTATATCGAATGGAGATCCGTGATTCACATTATGGTGCTAGTAGATTTTACAGTGGACCATAAGTATAGAGCTCTGTTTTAGTACAACTTTCCACCCTCAGATTGATAGATAGTCTGAGCACACTATATGAATGTTAGAGGATTCATTGATAGTGCGTGTTATGGGTGTTATAGTGTATACTGAAAGCCTAGCCTTTTGTAAACATTTTATTTTGAAATAAAGAATCACATTGGTCAAATGTCTACATTTAGTTGTTCAATTAATTTATATTGTAGATAACATGGTGTGTGGTGTCACACACAGAAGATCATGTTATCAATTCCTTATAAATTATAAATAGTAACCCACGACTAAGATGGAAATGAACAAACCATTGGAGTAGTCGTAGTGTAATTTGATATTAGTTTATCTTAACTATAAAATTGCATTAGTACACTCTGAGTATATTGAGCTGGACCATTTAAGGTAAGTTCTTTTTATACTGACTGAATAAAAAAACAAGACCTTTGTTATTATGGAAGTGTCCTCTTAATCCTGATATAATAACAAACACATATATCTAGTATTTATTTCTTTGACTTATTAATGGGTGAGATTTAGTTCGATAAATCAAGAGGCCCGATAAGTGGGGAAATAATATTATTTATAGTGTGTGTTGTTGATTATAGAAGGAAACTATGTCCTAGTAGTCTAGGTTGATGATGTCCCCAAGAGGAGCTCATAAGGATTGTCATGTAAACCCTGCATGTGGACTTAGTACGATATGATAATGAAGTTGAGTGGTACTATTCTTGGAGCTAGATATTAATTAAGTGAGTCATCAATAACTCATTTAATTAGTGGATATTTTATATCTTAAACACAGGGAGACTAATACACTCATAATAAGAAGGAGCCCAAAATGTAATTTGGGATTGGTGCGGTAGTTCAATAATAATTCTTTAGTGGTATTAATTATTATTGATGAAATTAAGTTGGGTGCTCGGGGCGAACACGGGAAGCTTAATTTCATCGGGAGATCAAAACCAATTCCTCGTCTCGGTCCCTATCATAGCATTTTATTTATAAAGTATTATACCCACTCATACCCACCTTCTTACCCATCCTTATATGGCCGGTCAAGCCAAGCTTGGAGCCCAAGCTTGGATGGGTTGAAGTGTGGCCGGCCCTAACTTGAGTCCAAGCTTAGGTGGCCGACCACAATAAAATTAAAAGGATTTTATTTTTTAAAATTTTTCTTATGTGGATTCCATGGTTTTAAAAAAGAGTTTAAAATTTAAATCTTTCCTTTTATAGCTTTCTAAAAAAGATTAAGTGAAAGGTTTGATATCTTTCCTTATTTGTAGTTGAAAGGAAGATTTTAATTTTTGATAAAACTTTTCTTTTTTAACCACCCTCATGATTTAAAAGAGAGTTTTAAAATTAAATCTTTCCTTTTATAGTTTCTACAAAAGATTAAGAAAAGATTTGATATCTTTCCTTATTTGTAGATTGAGAAGAAGATTTTAATTTTAAAGATAACTTTCCTTTTTGGAAATCATCCACATGTTTTAATAGAGAGATTTTAATTTATAAAATTTTCTTTTATAACCAACCATGAAGGGAATTTAACAGAGAAATTTTTATTAAAAATTTCTGGAAACAAATTAGGAAGTTTTTATTTTGTGTTTAAAACTTTCCTTGCTTGGATGATTGAGAGGTGGCCGGCCACATTGAGTTTAAAAGGGAAATTTTTTATTAAACTTTCCTTTCATTGGCTAAGAGAATAAGGAAATTTTTTATAAAACTTTCCTTATTTGCCAAGACCAAGGAATATAAAAGAGAGGGTAGAGGTGCCTCACCTAATAACTTATGTTCTAGTTTTTCTCTCTTCTATTTCCTTGATTGGTGGTCGACCCTTCACATCCTCTCCCTCTCCTATTCTTCTTCCTTAGCTGACGGCATCTTCATCTCAAGGAGCTTGATTGGTGGCCGGATCTTGCTTAAGGAAGAAGGAGAGATAGGAGGTCTTGTTTCTTAGCATCCCTTGGAGCTTGGTGGTGGCCGAACCTCATCTTCTCTTGGAGTTCTTGTGGTGACCGAAACTTTCTTGGAGAAGAAGGTAGCTTGGGTGGTTCTTGTCTCGGTAGATCATCACCCACACGACTTTCGAGATAAGAAGAGGAATACGGTAGAAGATCAAGAGGTTGTTGTTTACAAAGAAAGGTATAACCTGTAATTCTATTCCTTATCATACTAGTTTTCTTTGTATAGTTTTTGAAATACCAAACACAAGAGGCATATGATTCTAGGTTTCGAATTTATGATTCGAGTTTGTGTTTTTTTTATTTTTTGAATTTGTGATTCGATTGTTCTATTTGGTTAAACCTAGGGTTATATAAGGAAATTAAATATTAGATTTCTTTAAAAATCTTTGTCTAGGCAGTGGTGGATGATCCCATACCCAAGAAGGCCTAGTACCTCGATATGCAGTCCTAGAAGCCAATTTTAGAAATTAATATTTAATTAAATTTGTAACATGGGTAGATTTGGATCAATAATGTTAAGCATCGTTTGCTATCCAAGTCTAAACCACTAAGAACAGATAAGTTAAATTTGGAATCAATAATGTTAAGTTCCATTTGCGATTCCTAATTTAATATCTAAAGAACACAATAGGTTGTTAGTAAGGTTCAGGACTTGTACAAAATTTTTGTACAGGGGAACCGGTATGATATTCCGCATAACAACCAATAATTGGTATTAGAGTTAGGGTTTGCCTCTGTGTGTTTGGTTTTCAGTTTAATTATGCACATGTCATACATAATTTAGGAAGGATAATAGTAGGATGTGCTAACTTTGTGGTTGCAGGCTCCAACTATTATGACTTATAGATATTGTGTGTGATTGGACCCTTGGACATGTCAAGGGCATTTTATTATGTGTGCATGATTCTAATATTAAATACAGTAGGAGCTGTATTAGTTATTAGGATTTTACCTTTTTGTTTCGATCTAGATTACATGTACATTCCTTTATGGGATATAGGATCGATATATGTAAAATTCTATTTTTGTCACGGATCGTATCCTTGCGAGGCGTGGTACTATTTATAGACCAGAAGCGCAGCGGAAAAGGAAGCAAGATAGATGTGACAATTAGACCCGATTGCGGTGGCTAAAGATGACAACAGCTAGGGTTGGCAGCACACAGAGGACAGTGACGGAAAAGGCCATAATAGTTGTTGGAAAATTATCACATTTATTTATTGCTTATTATCGATGTGTGTGTGCATAGTTTAAATTCCTCACCTTAAATAACTAAGTGGTAGAGTAGTAAATAAATTCCACGGTCTCCATTCTGGTTTGTAAGTGATGCGATAAACTATTGCGTGTTAGCTCTCGAGTGCCTCCTCCCCATCGGATGAGTTTGTTTGCAGATTACTAGATCAAACTTCCTTTATGGATGATTATAGGAAATTATAGGAGTGTGATCTTCTCCATCTGAAGGGGCACAATCCTATTTAATGAACTAAGTATCAAGTAATGGTATATACTTAGGCACAATTAATTGTATCCTCCCCATCGGAGTCACTGCTATTATTTGTGCAATCGAAGGAAAAACCAACTATTAATTTTATTTGTCATAAAGATAGGTTGACAAGAATAAAATTAATGGGTAAAACCTCCTCTTACAAATGTTTGATTTTGTATATATCCACACTATCGTGGCATGCAAAATTCACGGTGTTTTGAGGTGTTGGTACATTTAAATAGTATTGTTTGAGGAATCAATATTATTTTAAATTTAGAGTCTTGACCAAAGTTTGTTTTGTGATTCTTAGGATGACTTTCAACCCATTGGCCATTATACTGAAAGAGAACAAACTTACTGGTCGCAATTACATAGATTGGAAAAGAAACCTGGACATTGTCCTAACTGCTGAAGGCTATAAGTTTGTACTATTGGAGGTTTACCCTAATGTAACGACCCGCCTTCTACTGGCTAGGCTGTAAGGCCAGGGGTTACATTCTACTGTTGCTAACTATTCTTATGCGGAAAAGAAAAAGACTGAACTAATTAAAACTCTATGCTGCGTACCATAACATCTGAGATGTACATTCAAGATACATTGCTAAAGTCATACATATGCCAAAGAAGGGAACTTAACTTCCTATTTGGTCAAAATCTGAATTTTTGGCACTTCTGGCTGAAATCAGATATTCCAATCGATCGGCTGATCGATTGGAGATGGCTGATCGATCCACTGATCGACTCAACTTGCTACTGTACGCGGAGTCAAGTCTGGATCGATCGGCGGATCGATCCAGTCAAGCCAATCGATCCGATGATCGATTCAGAGGCTCTCTGTTTGTAGGAATTAAAATCCCAATCGATCGGCTGATCGATCCATGGTCGATCGATCAGCTGATCGACTCATCAGCTCTCTGTACGCGACAGATCGCGTTTTGATCGATCGGCTGATCGATTGGGGCTTCCCAATCGATCAGCTAATCGACTCACTAGCCTTATGTACATAGGGACTTCTTCCAATCGATCGGCTGATCGATTGAGGACTGCTCAATCGATCAGCTGATCGATTGAGTCTCTGATTTCAGCAGAAATTAGTCCTGACCTCATACAGAATCTTCAGTAACTCAACTACAACCACCACACTACTATTAGGTATGTTATTACTCATGATTAGCTATCTAATGTCACGTCAACTAACAATCTATGCATAACTTTCATAAGTCAAGACACTTAAATAACTAAAGTGCAAAAAGGAATAACATAACTTTCATAAGTCAAGACACTTAAATAACTAAAGTGCAAAAAGGAATAACATAACAGAAATGCTAAGTTTTAAGGTGGGCTAGTTCCCAAAAATCTTCATTCCAAGTTCCTCTTTCACACACATTTGGTAGTATTGTCCTCCAGCCTCCACTAATCCATCTTTCCTTTACCTTTATCTGCAGTATAAGGAAAAGAAGTATCTGTAAGCTTGGGAGCTTAGTAAGAAACCATCTATCTCACAAAAACATGCACACGATGAAAACATGCTTTTTAAAGAATGCTATTTAAAATATATGCTGAACATGTTAAAGCATGGCATACTGAAATTACTAACATGAATACTAAAACATGTCATCAAAACTATGTTGGATCGAGAAGCGCTAGAGGGGGGGGGTGAATAGCGCTTGTGGCTATTTCGTTCGATTATCGGAAAACTATCGGAGTAATTAAAACGCAGCGGAATAGAATAAACACAAAGACACAAAGGGATTTACTTCGTTCGGAGCCTAAGGCGACTCCTACTCGAAGGCCCGCGATCCTTGATCGCTTCCGGTGGGCAACAACTATAAGCTCAATAAGAATTACAAATTACAATGAAAGTATTAAAATAACTTTGTACCGACAACTTAAAGAAGAAGAAAAACAGAGCTCCGGGTCGTCGGAATGTTACAGCAGCACTTCGGAATGACTTTGTTAGCAGCACATTGAAGAAAGAAAGCCTGGAACTTGATTGTTTGAAGTGCTGGTCGAAACTCCCTTATAAAGGGTGTTCAAGGCGCCTTGAAGGCTGTTCAAGGCGCCACCATGCTGTCGAGTCCTCCGCGTGGATGAAACTTGAACTGGTCGAACTTCATCTATTTAAGGCGCCTTATACCCTGCTCAAGGCGCCTTCCAAGGTGCCTTAAACCCCCTTCAAGGCGCCTCCATTGAAGCTTCCCAGCCAGGTCAGCTTTTGCACCCGAGGCGCCTCCAAGCTCCATGGAGGTGCCTCGGACACTGTTCATCCGAGGGAAAACTTCTTTATTTTGTACCTACAATACATGTTAGTCCCAAACAATATCCTGCAGCACAGAGTTAGCACATAAAAACAACAAATATAATGAATATATATTTGATAGTCGTTAGACTATCCGGGTCTGACTTCGGATTTCCCACCGGAAACCCTAGGTACCCGACGCCTACTGTTCCCTCTACGGGGAACGCGTCCTCACCTACTCCACTCAGGAGATTTACCTGTTGCCAGTCGATCCTCCAGATCAACTGGACTTTTGCTCAGCACTCGACGCTTCCGGACTTTCTGCTGGGCATCCGCTTCCCGGCTAGTCCAGTCTTTCACCTGGTTCGCGACACCAGGACTTTCCACCTAGGGTTACCACCCCCTAGGACTTTTGCCTGATGCCATCGACCTGCCAAGACTTTCCGCATAGGGTTACCACCCCCTATGACCTAGGGTTACCACCCCCTAGGGTTTTCCCTTTGCCTAACCGCAGTTAGGACTTTCCTGAAACACTCATTCAACATGTTAGATAACAACAAGACTTAACTTTGAATCCTTTGACATTATCAAAATACGAGTTCGATCGTCGGATGCTTCCCGCACCAATAATCTCCCCCTTTTTTATTATGGCAACCCAAATTCTAAGTTAAGTAAAAAACAAATGCATAAGAATATTAAAAAGTTTTAAGTGAGCAAGCTTATGTATATAAATTCAAATGAACGCCTAACTTAAGCTAACACTTAAACTTTTGTGAAGCTCCCCCTTAATACAGGGTTTCCTTTTCGAATTTAAATAAAGTTTTACTTTTGAATTACCTACTCTCTCCTTAATAAAACACTTTTTACTTTTGATTTTGAATGATTTTGAATTTCCTACTCTCCCCCTTTGCCATATATCAAAAAATAAGCCAGTTGGAAAGCATGTTTTAAGTTTTTAGAAAAAAATAGTTTTAGTCTTTGGAAAAATGCTTGTGAAACACTTAGCTAGTAAAAAATTTGTTAGTTATTTTTCTCCTAAGTTAAAAAGGCTAATTTATGGATGACTTTAGCCTGTTTGTAAACTTAGTTGGTTTTAGAGGAAAAGAGAAAAAATATGTAACTAAGTCTAGAAAAACTTAGCTAGATTTTAAAGAATTTTGGAGGCAAATTATTTTGAAGGCTCTTTTTACTTGGCAAAAATTTTTTTTGAAAGCCATGAGTTAAATTTTGCAAGGAATATGCTTTTAATACTTTTAGCTAAGTATAGAATGAATCTAATAGGTAACTCAGCAAAAATTCATAAAGATGGCTAAGTTTGAAAGTTGCTATATGAGTCACTTAGCTAAGCCTTTTGCAAACATTAAATTTTGAAAATATAGTTTAAGTGAAAAAGGGACTTAGCTTAATTTTGAATAAAATAATACTTATTTTTGAAAAAGAACTTGTTAATTTTGAGGTTGAAGAGAGAGAGTAGCTAAAATTTTAATTAAGGTTATTTATTCAGTTGGTCACTAAGTCCAAGTATAAGTCAAGTTAAATAGCAATCAAATTATCTAATTGGTGTTGATCAGGTATCAGAGAACTAAAGTTTAAAGATTTTTAAAATGATTTAAAAATATTTTTTAAATAATTTTGAAATTAAGTTTTGAAAGATTTTTAAAAGATTTTTCAAATAATTTTGAAATGAAGTTTTGAAAGATTTTTAAAATGATTTTGAAAGATTTTTAAAATAATTTTGAAATGAAGTTTAAAAAGATTTTTAAAATGATTTTGAAAGATTTTTCAAATAATTTTGAAATGAAGTTTAAAAAGATTTTTAAAATGATTTTGAAAGATTTTTAAAATAATTTTGAAATGAATTTTAAAAATATTTTTAAAATAATTTTGAAAGATTTTTCAAATAATTTTGAAATGAAGTTTTAAAAGATTTTTAAAATGATTTTGAAAGATTTTTAAAATAATTTTGAAATGAACTTTAAAAAGATTTTTAAAATGATTTTGAAATATTTTTAAAATAATTTGGAAATGAAGTTTAAAAATATTTCAAAAATGATTTTGAAAGATTTTTCAAATAATTTTGAAATGAAGTTTTAAAATATTTTTAAAATGATTTTGAAAGATTTTTAAAATAATTTTGAAATGAAGTTTTAAAAGATTTCTAAAATGATTTTGAAAGATTTTTCAAATAATTTTGAAATGAAGTTTAAAAAGATTTTTAAAATGATTTTGAAATATTTTTCAAATAATTTTGAAATGAAGATTTAAAAGATTTTTAAAATGATTTTGAAAGATTTTTAAAATAATTTTGAAATGAAGTTAAAAAAGAATTTTAAAATGATTTTGAAAGATTTTTCAAATAATTTTGAAATGAAGTTTTAAAAGATTTTAAAATGATTTTGAAAGATTCTTAAAATAATTTTGAAATGAAGTTTAAAAAGATTTTTAAAATGATTTTGAAAGATTTTTAAAATAATTTTGAAATGAAGTTTTAAAAGATTTTTAAAATGATTTTGAAAGATTTTTCAAATAATTTTGAAATGAAGTTTTAAAATATTTTTAAAAAGATTTTGAAAGATTTTTCAAAAAGATTTTTCAAATAATTTTGAAATGAAGTTTTAAAAGATTTTTAAAATGATTTTGAAAGATTTTTAAAATAATTTTGAAATGAAGTTTAAAAAGATTTTTAAAATGATTTTGAAAGATTTTAAAAATAATTTTGAAATGTAGTTTAAAAAGATTTTTAAAATGATTTTGAAAGATTTTTCAAATAATTTTGAAATTAAGGTTTAAAAGATTTTTAAAAATATTTTTCAAATAATTTTGAAATTAAGGTTTAAAAGATTTTTAAAATGATTATTTTTCAAATAATTTTGAAATTAAGTTTTAAAAGATTTTTAAAAAGATTTTTCAAATAATTTTGAAATTAAGGTTTAAAAGATTTTTAAAATTGTTTTTCAAATAATTTTGAAATTAAGGTTTAAAATATTTTTAAAATGATTTTGAAAGTTTTTTCAAATAATTTTGAAATTAAGGTTTAAAATTTTTTAAAATGGTTTTTCAAATAATTTTGAAATTAAGGTTTAAAAGATTTTTAAAATGATTATGAAAGATTTTTAAAATAATTTTGAAATTTTGTTTTGAAAAGATTTTAAAATTAAGTTTGAAAAGATTTTAAAATTAATTTTGAAAAGATTTTAAAAATTAAGTTTTGAAAAGATTTTTTAAATGATTTTGAAATTTAGTTTTGAAAAGATTTAAAATTATTTTGAAAAGATTTTAAAATTAAGTTTGAAATTTAGTTTTGAAAATATTTTAAAATGATTTTGAAAAGATTTTATAATTAAGTTTTGAAAAGATTTTAAAATAATTTTGAAAAGATTTTAAAATTAAGTTTTGAAAAGATTTTAAAATAATTTTGAAATTTAGTTTTGAAAAGATTTAAAATATTTTTGAAAAGATTTTAAAATTAAGTTTTGAAAAGATTTTAAAATAATTTTGAAAAGATTTTATAATTAAGTTTTGAAAAGATTTTAAAATTAAGTTTTGAAAAGATTTAAAATAATTTTAAAAGATTTTATAATTAAGTTTTGAAAAGATTTTGAAATTTAGTTTTGAAAAGATTTAAAATATTTTTGAAAAGATTTTAAAATTAAGTTTTGAAAAGATTTTAAAATAATTTTGAAAAGATTTTAAAATTAAGTTTTGAAAAGATTTTAAAATAATTTTAAAATTTAGTTTTGAAAAGATTTAAAATAATTTTGAAAAGATTTTATAATTAAGTTTTGAAAAGATTTTAAAATAATTTTGAAATTTAGTTTTGAAAAGATTTAAAATAATTTTGAAAAGATTTTAAAATTAAGTTTTGAAAAGATTTTAAAATAATTTTGTACAGATTTTAAAATTAATTTTTAAAATAATTAAGTTTTTTTAAAAAAAAATAATTTTGAAATAATTTTGAAAGGATTGAGTTTAAAATAATTTTGAAAAATAATTTTAATGTTAATTAAATTTGAAAAATAATTTTAGACAATTTAGAATGATTTAGAATTTGAGTTTTAAAATAATTTAGATTTGAAAATAATTCAAGTTAAAATAATTTAATTGTTAATTAACTTGATTTAAGTTAAGTCAATTTTAATAATTTAATTTCCTAGTCATCTCACCCGATCTAAAATTGTCAATCAGGGAACCCTATAATTGTTGTGAGATGAATTAAGGTTCAATTTAAGGGTTTGGTTTAACTTTGTGTTAGATTCAGGTTTAGCTTTGGGTTCAACAAGTAAGCATTCTTTGGATAAACTTCTGGGCTATGGTGAGTCACAAGGTACTCATTAAAGTAACCATGCCTTCGAGGTTTCCCAAATAGTCCCATTGAGCTTAATACTAAACCTTGGTATAACTAGTTAGGATCCATTTAAGGGTAGCTTCGGTCAGTTCCACTTGGCCAAATGCACCAGGTCAAAGTCATATCTTCCTAGACATGCGATGCCCAAGCTTCCCTAACGTACTATCATCCAAAAACTTCACCAGTACTGTGGGTCAAGTTAAACCTCGCCCGTTTTGATCTAACCTTAATTACCCTGCCGGGTAATCTACTCTTGTTTTACCCATTTCGGGTAGATTAGGTTCAGTTACCCTGTCGGGTAGTTCAGTTGGGGGTGCCAGCGAGTCTGGATCCTCCATCTATTTTATTTAACTTAAGTTGAAATTTACTTTTACTTTTGAATTAATTTTGAATTGAATTTCGAATTTAATTTAACTTCAAAATTTTAATTGAATTTTGAAGTTTGAATTAAATTTTGAATTTAATTTGAATATTAATTTGAATTATATTCTTAATATTGTTTTTCTATTAGCTCCCCCTGGATCATAGCCTCGATATGGTCTATCAAGGTAATAGACTTGATCCTTGGGGACCCAATAGTGACCAGTTCCAACTTGATTAACCAAGTTGGATTTTGGTACCCATGCTTGGATAATTTTTCTATTATTTCTATTAACTAGCGATAAATATGATTTGTATTTTATTTTACTTTTAAATCCAAGTCCAGTTTTGTTGTAAATGGCTCGCTGTTTTCCAAGAATCAGATCCAGATTCTTGGAGCCCAAGGTGAACCGTTGCAACGTGTCCTTGAGTTCTTTAATTTGAGCTTTCAAATTAGAATTTTCTTCCTCAAGTTGTTGGACTTGAGTTGAACTTCCAATTTGAACTGACTCAGTTAAAGAGCTCGAGTCAGTCGCTTCCTTAAGGGTTGTTACCTCCTTTTGGAGCGACTTAACCCGGACGTTGGATTTAGCCAACTTTTTTAGTAAGTAAGGTAATAATTCATGCAAGTTATCTAATTGAAATTATGCGAGTAGTGAACTTACAGTGGGTTTTGGTCCTTCGGAAACGAATGCAGATTTGTGGCTTCGATCAGACTCAGTCTCGGATTCGCTCTCGGTTTCTGACTCATACTCGGACTCAGTTTCCGCCACGGTTGCTAGTACTGGTAGAGCGAGGAAGCTCGTCGGTTCTTCTTTGTCGGACCCTGATTCATCTGAAGACTCGGACCATATCTTTTCCTCTGTCTTACTTGTACCTGCAACCATCGTAATACCTTCCTCGGCCGAAGTAGTATTATTCTGCTCATCTAATTCAAATAAATCATTTATTAAATTATGCTTACTTACTTGAGCGTCGGAAGTGCCCTCGTGTAGTTCCATCAACTTTTGCCACAACTCTTTTGCACTTGCGAAGGGGCCGATGCGGTTCAGTTCTTCATTGGTTAGGCCACATTGTAGCATGCAGGTTGCTTTGGCATCGGCTTCAACATTTTTCATTGTGCTAGAATCCCAGTTGATGCATGAGATAAGTTCTTTGGTGTCGTCACGTGGAAGTTCGAGTCCGGTCTGGATGATGATCCACATCTCGACTTGCGTCTTGAGGTGGTATTCCATCCGGTTCTTCCAGTATCCAAAGTCCTCGCCAGAAAAGAGCGGCGGTCGGACGGTGCAGAATCCTTCTTGGAATGCCATTTTGAAAGAACCTTGCACACAAAAAATAGCAAAAAAAATGTACCAAGACTTGGTCCTGGATTAGCAGTGCGGTATGGAAGGATAGAAATAGAAGTTCACCAGTTTCGAGAAAAAATAATAAAATAATAAAAAAATATTATTTCAAAATTTGCCAAATTCAATATTTTATCAATACTAATAAACCGTGAAAGGATGAAAATGAATTTTTCGAAAATAATTTTGGAGGGAAAAAAACGAAAGGCGTATACAAACGACAAAGCCACTAAAAATGCTTGAATGGTGGTTGCACCAGTTCAAAGCGACCCCGCTCTGATACCAATTGTTGGATCGAGAAGTGCTAGAGGGGGGGGGTGAATAGCGCTCGTGGCTATTTCGTTCGATTATCGGAAAACTATCGGAGTAATTAAAACGCAACGGAATAGAATAAACACAAAGACACAAAGGGATTTACTTCGTTCGGAGCCTAAGGCGACTCCTACTCGAAGGCCCGTGATCCTTGATCGCTTCCGGTGGGAAACAACTATAAGCTCGATAAGAATTACAAATTACAATGAAAGTATTAAAATAACTTTGTACCGACAACTTAAAGAAGAAGAAAAACAGAGCTCCGGGTCGTCGGAATGTTGCAGCAGCACTTCGGAATGACTCTGTTAGCAGCACGTTGAAGAAAGAAAGCCTGGAACTTGATTGTTTGAAGTGCTGGTCGAAACCCCCTTATAAAGGGTGTTCAAGGCGCCTTGAAGGCTATTCAAGGCGCCTCCATGCTGTCGAGTCCTCCGCGTGGATGAAACTTGAACTGGTCGAACTTCATCTATTTAAGGCGCATTATACCCTGCTCAAGGCGCCTTCCAAGGAGAATTATACCCCTTGCAACGTCTGCTCCTTTGCACCCGAGGCGCCTCCAAGCTCCATGGAGGCGCCTCGGACACTGTTCATCCGAGGGACAACCTCCTTATTTTTTACCTGCAAGACATGTTAGTCCCAAACAATATCCTGCAGCACAGAGTTAGCACATAAAAACAACAAATATAATGAATATATATTTGATAGTCGTCAGAATATCCGGGTCTGACTTCGGATTTCCCACCGGAAACCTAGGTCGACCCGACGCCTACTATTCCCTCTATGGGGAACGCGTCCTCACCTACTCCACTCAAGAGATTTACCTGTTGCCAGTCGATCCTCCAGATCAACTGGACTTTTGCTCAGCACTCGACGCTTCCGGACTTTTTGCTGGACATCCGCTTCCCGGCTAGTCCAGTCTTTCACCTGGTTCACGACACCAGGACTTTCCACCTAGGGTTACCACCCCCTAGGACTTTTGCCTGAAGCCATCGACCTGCCAAGAATTTCCGCATAGGGTTACCACCCCCTATGACCTAGGGTTACCACCCCCTAGGGTTTTCCCTTTGCCTAACCACTGTTAGGACTTTCCTGAAAAACTCATTCAACATGTTAGATAACAACAAGACTTAACTTTGAATCCTTTGCCATTATCAAAACACAAGTTCAATCGTCGGATGCTTCCCGCACCAACAAACTAATCATGGAATATCATTAAGAAAGAGCTAAACTGGAACATAAACTGAGTTGAACTAAACTAAGCTAATACTGAATTTAAATCATGTTCACATAACTGATTGTGAGTTCTTTGAAAGCTATTTATCATAAATAGATGAAAATACTAATCATGCTGCTGATGGGCCCGGCAACTGTACTTGCTATGCGCGCATCCCTAACTAGACCCGAGGTAGCAAATCCCGAATCTAGTAGGGTTTACTAGGTTATCTAAACCTAGGGATGACTATGGGAGCCTAACCCAAGGACATCTAGTCCAGTACAGTGCCACTGATAAAAGTAAAATACTGTTTCATATCTAAATTCTCTTATCTTACTTTACTAGGTTATCTGAACCTAGAACTAGGTTATCTGAACCTAGAGGTAACTATGGGAGCCCACCCATTGGACCGTAGTCCCATATAGCTGAAGAAAGATTAAATGTGCTATTCAAATGCTTCTACTGCATTTACTGAGCTATTAAAATGCCTACTGTAGCATTCTACTGAGCTAAACATTTTATCAAACACGTGGTGTGCACTAGATCACACCCTACGTACTGAAAATCTGCATACAACTAAACTAATGCATAAAAACATATGAATAGCTACTTATACTGTAGGTGAGGGGTTTCTTACCTCCTGCGCTAGTTTTCTTACGATTCTAGTCTCTAGTTTTCCGGTGAAGAAGATCTTTTTGACGATCTCCTTGCGTCTACGTGTTCCTTTCGCGGAGAAGAGCGTCCTCGTGCCGGAGTTATTGCCGGGAGGTGTTCCTACGACCCTAGGGATGGAACCCTAGGTCTCTTGGAACTTGGTGGCCGAGAGGGTGCGGAAGAGAGAGAGAGAGAGACGGCGTGAGGGTGAGGAGAGGAAGAAATCCCGATCCAAAAATAAACCCTCACTTAATTATTCCCTATTTATATTAAGTGGTTTATTCGGCCAACTTAAACTTAAATATAATTGCTTCCCTCTTCTTTCAGCACACCCCTGCTGGGGCCTCCTGGTTACTAAAATTCTCTATAAGACACTGGGTCCATAGGTTGCGGGTTGAATTCCCTCTTAGGTTATTTTTTCGTTTCTATTTATTTTTGCTACTTCCGCTACTCTAAAAATTTTATAGAAATATCCTAAAATTCCAGAAAAAATAGTAGAATATTTCTAATAATTTATTTGGAAATTTTCGGGTGTTACACCTAATGTGCCTAATAGTGATTCTAGTGAAGAGGAGATTGAGGCTCATAAGAAATGGGTAAAGGCATATGAGATAGCGCGGTGTTACATTTTGGCTTCAATGTCAAATGTGCTACAACATCTGCATCAGGATTTACCAACTGCTTATGACATGATGAACAATCTCAAAGAACTCTTCGAACACTAGAATCGGGCTGCTAGGCAAGAGGCAATGAGAAAGTTAATGACAGCCACCATGTCAGAGGGGACACCCGTAAGGGATCATATCCTCAAGATGATGGCTTATCTGAACGAAATGCAGATCCTTGGAGCTGAAATCGATGGGGAAACCTAGGTAGATATTATTCTCCAAACGCTACCCAGAAGTTTTGAGTAGTTCAGCCTGAACTATAACATGAACAAAAGGGAGTATACGTTGGCGGAACTTCTGATAGAACTACAGGCAGCAGAAGGTATATTTCATCATAATTCTCAAATTCACTTTATTGAAAATGTTTCAACTTCTAAGTCGAAAGGAAAGAAGAAGAAGAAACAGGTTGGCTCAGCAAAGAAGGTGAAAAGATCTCTAGGCACTGGACCAAAAGCTGGAGTGAAGAAGCCGAAAGGCAAGTGCTTCATCTGCAAGCAGGAAGGACATTAGAAGGTGGACTGTCCTCGTAGGAGAGAGAACAATAAAGGTATATCTTATTTTCTAGTAGTTGAAACATGTTTAGCGGTGTTATCTACCAACACCTGGTGTGTAGATACAGGAGCCACTGATCATGTCTAAAATACATTGCAGGGGTTCCAGGAAACCTGTCGACTATATAAAGGAGAGATAACCGTCTACATTGGTAATGCTACAAAGGTGGCGGCTGTTGCAGTGGGAGATGTCTACATATCATTCGATAGGAATAAAAATTTGATTTTTGAGAAATTGTCTTTATGCACAAACTTTTAGAAAGAATTTAATTTTATATTCTAAATTGTTTGTGGATGAATATTCTATTTCTTTTGATGATAAAGTAGTTATTAAGAAGAATAGGGTTATTATTTGTTCTCGTACATTAGTAGCAATTTGTATACTCTAAATCCAATTTCTCCCACAAAGCAACAAATGGAAATTAATAACACATCTTCTAATTCTAATAAGAGAAAGGAACCTTCGGTGATGAACCAAACATATCTTTGGCATCTAAGACTTGATCATATTAACTTAAGTAGGATTCAAAGGCTAATAGCCGATGGACTCTTAGGTTCATTAGTGTTGGAAAACTTTCCAACTTGCAAATCTTGCTTGGAAGGTAAAATGACCAAGAGACCTTTTAAAGCCAAGGGGTATAGAGCCAAAAATACGTTAGAACTGGTTCATTCTAATTTGTGTGGTCCTATGTCTATCCAGGCAAGAGGTGGTTATGAATATTTTGTCTTTTTAATAGATGATTATTCGAGATACGGATACATTTACTTGATGCGCCGCAAGTCTGAATGTTTTGATAAGTTCAAAGAGTACAAGGCTGATGTGGAGAAACATCATAGTAAAAGTATCAAGACACTACGGTCTGATCGTGGTGGCGATTACCTCTTTAGAGAATTTAGGAATTACTTATCAGAGGCTGGGATTCAATCCCAATTATCTGCACCTGGTACACCCCAACAGAACGATGTGGTAGAACGAAGGAATATGACTCTTATGGAAATGGTTAGATCGATGATGAGTTATTTTGAATTACCAAATTAGTTTTGGGGATATGCCTTGGAAACGGCAGCGCACATTCTGAACTTGGTACCTTCTAAATCAGTACCTTCTACTCCCATAGAATTGTGGAATGGGCGTAAGCCTAGTCTAAGACACATTCAGATTTAGGGTAGTCCAGCACATGTGCTAAAGGGAGACACTGACAAGCTGGAATCACGAACAGAAGTTTGTTTGTTTGTAGGATATCCCAAAGGAACGAAAGGTGGTTTGTTTTATAATCCTAAAAATCAGAAGATTATTGTTAGCACCAATGCTCGATTTTTAGAGGAAGATTATATAATGGACCACAAGCCTATGAGTAAAATTGTTCTAGAAGAAATAAGAGAGGGCATGCCTAACTTAGTACCAACAGTACAAGATGAAATATCACAAGAAACTACAACACGTATCACAAATGATACACAACCACAGACAGTGTCTCGTCGTAGTGGGAGGGTTGTGAGGCAACTTGAAAGATTCATGTTTTTGGGAGAGTCTTCGGACTTGATCCCTGGTAAACATGAACCTGATCTCCGGACATATGACGAAGCACTCCAAGATAAAGATGCAGTATCTTGGCAAAAAGCGATGAACTCTGAAATATAATCTATGTATTCTAATAAAGTCTGGGAGCTTGTGGAACCACCAAATGGTGTAAAAGCCGTTGGATGCAAGTGGATCTACAAAAGGAAAAGAGGGACAGATGGGAAGGTGGAAACCTTCAAAGCAAGGCTTGTTGCGAAAGGGTACACTCAGAAAGAGGGAATTGATTATGAGGAAACTTTTTCGCCAGTAGCCATGCTTAAGTCTATATGGATACTCTTATCTATTGCCGCTCATATGGATTATGAGGTTTGGAAAATGGATGTCAAGACAGCTTTCCTTAACGGAAGTCTTGAAGAAAACATCCATATGAAGCAACTAGAGGTGTTCATTGAAAAAGGCAAAGAGCATCTAGTGTGAAAGCTAAATCGATCTATTTATGGACTGAAGCAAGCTTCAAGGTCTTGGAACATCCGGTTTAATGAAGTAATCCAGTCATATGGATTTATTCAGTGTCCGGATGAGTCTTGTGTATACAAGAAGTGTGATGGAAATGTGGTGGTATTTCTTGTACTATACGTAGATGTCATTTTGTTAGTTGGAAACAATATCAAAGTGTTGTCAGAAGTAAGGGTATGGTTGTCCAAACTATTCGATATGAAGGACTTAGGAGAATGCACATATATTCTTGGGATCAAAGTAATAAGGGATCGCAAGAAAAGGATCCTAAGCTTCATATATCGATACAATCCTTGCTCGTTTTAGTATGCAAGACTCCAAGAAAGGTTTTCTAACTTTTAGACATGGAGTAGCTTTATCTAAAGAGATGTCTCCGAAGATATCAAAGGGGATAGAGGACATGAAGGCAGTTCCTTATGCTTCGGCTGTCGAAAGCCTAATGTATGCAATGCTATACACGAGACCAGATATCTATTTTGCCGTGGGCATGGTAAGCAGATATCAAAGTAACCCTGGACAAGGACATTGGACTGCTGTAAAGTATATATTAAATTACCTGAGATGGACTAGATTTTATATGCTAGTTTACCAAGTAGATGATTTGCTCCCTGTGGGTTACACGGATTCTGACTTCTAATCAGATAGGGACAATAGTAAGTCTACATCAGGCTATGTGTTTACTTTAGGAGGTGGAGCCATTGTATGGAGGAGTGTTAAACAGAATTGTGTTTTTGACTCAACCATGGAAGCTGAGTATGTGGCAGCCTCTGAGGCAGCCAAAGAAGTTGTGTGACTCAGGAACTTCCTAATGGACTTAGATGTGATTCCTGGTTTGCCCAAAATCATCACAATTTATTGTGATAATAGTGGTGCAGTAGCAAACTCGAAGCAACGACAAGACCATAAGGCGAGTAAACGTATAGAGTGCAAGTACCACCTGATACGAGACATCGTAAAGCGA
The DNA here is from genome assembly GCF_018446385.1 of Zingiber officinale. Lineage (NCBI taxonomy): Eukaryota > Viridiplantae > Streptophyta > Magnoliopsida > Zingiberales > Zingiberaceae > Zingiber > Zingiber officinale. The sequence goes on from NC_055995.1 coordinate 71,606,244, forward strand.
GGAGAAGTTGTTGTCGCCAAGATTACATCAGCAGATAACTTGGCAGATTCTTTCACTAAGGCCCTTCCGGCGAAAGCTTTCGATCGGCATGTTGAAGGAATGAGAATCAGATGTATGCCAGCTTTTATGATAGCATAGTCTTTTAGTATAAGTGGGAGATTGTTAGAGTGTATACTAAAAGCCTAGCCTTTTGTAAACATTTTATTTTGAAATAAAGAATTACATTGGTCAAATGTCTACATTTATATGCTAAGTGTAGTTGTTCAATTAATTTATATAGTAAATAATATGGTCTGTGATGTCACACACAGAAGATCATGTTATCAATTCCTTATAAATTATAAACAGTAGCTCACGACTAAGATGGAAAGGAACAAACCATTGAAGTTGTCGTAGTGTAATTTGATATTAGTTTATCTTAACTATAAAATTACACTTGTACACTCTGAGTGTATTGAGCTGGACCATTTAAGGTAAGTTCTTCTTATACTGACTGAATAAAAGAACAAGACCTTTGTTATTATGAAAGTGTGTGCTCTTAATCCTGATATAATAACAAACACATATATCTAGTATTTATTTCTTTGACTTATCAATGGGTGAGATTTAGTTCGATAAATCAAGAGGCCCGATAAGTTGGGAAATGATATTATTTATAGTGTGTGTTGTTGATTATAGAAGAAAACTATGTCCTACTAGTCTAGGTTGATGATGTCCCCAAGAGGAGCTCATAAGGATTGTCATGTAAACCCTGCAGGTGGACTTAGTCCGACATGATAATGAAGTTGAGTGGTACTACTCTTGGAGCTAGATATTAATTAAGTGAGTTGTCAGTAACTCATTTAATTAGTGGGCATTTTATATCTTAAACACAGGGAGACTAATACACTCATAATAAGAAGGAGCCCAAAATGTAATTTGGGATTGGTGCGGTAGTTCAATAATACTTCTTTAGTGGTATGAATTATTATTGATGAAATTAAGTTGGGTGTTTGGGACGAACACGGGAAGCTTAATTTTATCGGGAGACCAAAACCAATTCCTCCTCTTGGTCCCTATCGTAGCATTTTATTTATAAAGTATTATACCCACTCATACCCACCTTCTTACCCATCCTTATGTGGTCAGCCAAGCCAAGCTTGGCGCCCAAGCAAGGGCCGGCCAAGACATGGCTTGGATGGGTTGAAGTGTGGCTAGCCCTAGCTTGAGTCCAAGCTTAGGTGGCCGGCCACAATAAAATTAAAAGGATTTTATTTTTTAAAAATTTTCTTATCTGGATTCCATGATTTTAAAAAAGAGTTTAAAATTTAAATATTTCCTTTTATAGCTTTCTACAAAAGATTAAGTGAAATGTTTGATATCTTTCCTTATTTGTAGTTGAAAGGAAGATTTTAATTTTTGATAAAACTTTCCCTTTTTAACCACCCTCATGATTTAAAAGAGAGTTTTAAAATTAAATCTTTCCTTTTATAGTTTCTACAAAAGATTAATAAAAGATTTGATATCTTTCCTTATTTGTAGATTGAGAAGAAGATTTTAATTTTAAAGATAACTTTCCTTTTTGGAAATCATCCACATGTTTTAATCGAGATATTTTAATTTATAAAATTTCCTTTTATGACCAACCATGAAGGGAAAATTAATAAAGAAATTTTTTATTAAAAATTTTCGGAAACAAATTAGGAAGTTTTAATTTTGTATTTAAAACTTTCCTTGCTTGGATGATTGAGAGGTGGCCGGCCACATTGAGTTTGAAAGGGAAATTTTTATTAAACTTTCCTTTCATTGGCTAAGAGAATAAGGAAATTTTTTATAAAACTTTCCTTATTTGCCAAGACCAAGGAATATAAAAGAGAGGGTAGAGGTGACTCACCTAATAACTTATGTTCTAGTTTTCCTCTCTTCTATTTCTTTGATTGGTGGCCAACCTTCACATCCTCTCCCTCTCCTATTCTTCTTCCTTGGCCGGTGGCATCTTCATCTCAAGGAGCTTGGTTGGTGGCTGGATCTTGCTTAAGGAAGAAGGAGAGATAGGAGGTCTTGTTTCTTAGCATCCCTTGGATCTTGGTGGTGGCCGAACCTCATCTTCTCTTAGAGTTATTGTTGTAACAACCCAAATTTTCTCATTACGAGTTCTAATAGTGCTTATAAATATTTAGAAAATGCTTTAGAAATATTCTAGAGATTTTTAGAAATTTTTAGAGTATTTTTATGCAATGTTCGGAGTTTGTTTGGTATTTTTACCAAAAGAAACAAGTTAGAAGCAAAAAGAGGTCAGGCCGAGGTTCGAACCCGAGACCTTTGGTTAAGCAAAACCTTAAGTTATTTCTGATGACCAGGAACCCAGCAGGGCCGTGCTAATTAAGCAAAGAGCGTAAATAATTTAAGTAGTAGTTGATAACAGAAATATTTAGGTATTAAAAGGGATAAGTTAAGAGAAGAATTGGGGTTATATCCGTGACCTAAATTCTTCTCCCGACGGCACACACACGGCGTCTCTGTTGGGCAAAAACCAAAGAGAAGCTAGGGCTTCTCTCCGACGACCGGTGTAGGGTGATCTCCGAGAGGTTTCTCCACCATCGCGACCACCTTGTCGAGGAGAACAAGTGGATGTGAAGAAGTTGCCGAGAGCTTGAGTTTCTCCGAAGCCGAGAAGCAATTTCGGTTGTAAGTCCATGAACAAAGGTAAGTGCTCTCACCTGCAGTAAGAGTAGTTCTGAGATTGTTTTTTTTTCCTTGCTGTTGCAAAGGTTGTGGTAGCCGTGGAACCCTAACATGCGTGTATGATTGATTGCTTCAAGTGCTATAATCCGAACCCTAGTTTTCAGTTTGTGCTTATAGTTTTAGTATTTCAGTTTAAATCTTGATTAACTCAAGCATGAGATTTTAGGCCTTTATGTGCAATTCGGATTTTTGTGCTGTGAAAGGGCACGAGTAGCTTTCCTTTGAGTTTTCTATGCAATCCGATTTTGTGCTATGAAAGGGCACGAGTAGCTTTCTTTTGAGTTTTCTGTGCAATTCGGTTTTGTGCTATGTTTATGGGTTTTGTTTAAAATTCCAGCAAGCTTCACATAGGCTTTAATTCCAACAAGTTTCAATTTTATTTTATGGTGTAAAAGGGGCATGAACAACCCCTTTAGAGCTTATAGTGCAGATTTTGTCGAATTTTGTTAAGCTTATAGTGCATATTTTGTTAAGCTTACAGTGCAGATTTTGTTAAGTATTATAGTGCATATTTTGTTAAGCTTACAGTGCAGATTTTGTTAAGTATCATGGTGCAGATTTTTGTTAAGTATCATAGTGCAGATTTTGTTAAGTATTACAGTTTTAGAATTGTTTAAGCGTGGCAGTTTTAGAATTTGTTTAAGTATTGCAGTTTCGTATGAGGCGGTCTTTTATTATAAGTATTAACAAGTAATAAGTATTTTATTTGAGAAGGCTAGTACCCGACTTCCGAGATTGTCGTTAAAAAAATCCAGGTGACCGGTTCCGAGGTCTCGACCCTGGTAAGACCAAGGTCTTTACCTTGATAGGACTGGTGGCTCGCTACCTCAGTTTCTATTAGGGAGCGCGCAATGGTACTAAGCTTGGGCCCAAGAGATTATTATTTTGAAGTATAAAAGTATAAGTTTTGAACAAGTGAAATCAGCTTCACATATGTTTAAAGATCAGCAAGTTTAGTTTTCTTTTATGCTAGCATGTTGTTAAGATTTTTCTTACTGTTATTTGCTATTAGTTGAGAAGCTTTACATGTTTAACATTTCAGTATGTTTGATTCCTTTGCTATTAGATGAGCATGAGTAGTATTTCTTTGAAAGTATTCAGTTTTTAGATTTCTTTCTGTTCACATGCTTATCCGAGATTTGTGAGTTAGATAGCGCTTACTAAGCATTCGCTTATAGTTGCATTTCCTCTTACTGCAGATAAAGGGAAATGAAAGGAATAGTGAAGGAAGGCAATAAGGAGGTGCGGGATGGATGTGTGATGTCTGGACTATGGAAGCCTTGGGATTTTGCTTAAGAATTCATTAAGATTTTGTATTTAGACTGTTGGGATTATTCATTCATGTTGCTGGATTTGTTCATTGAATATTTTAAGTTTTAGAATTCTTCCTTTTGTTTACTATGCACATTGGTTCCGCTATCTGAGTTGTATTATTGTTGCATGTATATTCAGATTTATATATAGTTTTAGCACGTTCAGATTAATATATATAGTTTTAGTTAAGAACAAATAATTGAGTAGAATGTATTGGATGAGTTATTTATGTTTCCAGCTGTTACTTATTGCATGTTTCGAGTTTGTAAAGAGTTATAAGTATAACTATCAACATGTGAGTAATACTAGTTAAGTAAAGTTAATAGTCCAGTAACGTCTCACCTTCACAGACTATTAGAGAGGAGGGTGGGGTAGTTACACTTTTGGTGGACGAAACTTGCTTGGAGAAGAAGATAGCTTGGGTGGTTCTCGTCTCGGTAGATTGTCGCCCACACGACGTCCGAGATAAGAAGAGGAATACGGTAGAAGATCAAGAGGTTGTTGTTTACAAAGAAAGGTATAACTAGTAATTCTATTCCGCATCATACTAGTTTTCTTTGTATAGTTTTTGAAATACCAAACACAAGAGGCATATGATTCTAGGTTTCGAATTTGTGATTCTAGTTTGTGTTTTTTTTTTTTCGAATTTGTGATTCGATTGTTCTATTTGGTTAAACCTAGGGTTATATAAGGAAATTAAATATTAGATTTCTTTAAAAGGCTTTGTCTAGACGGTGGTGGATGATCACATATCCAAGAAGGCCTAGTACCTCGCCATGCAGTCCTGGAAGCCAATTTTATAAATTAATATTTAATTGAATTTGTAACATGGGTGCATTTGGATCAATAATGTTAAGCATCGTTTGCGATCCAAGTCTAAACCACTAAAAACAGATAAGTTAAATTTGGAATCAATAATGTTAAGTTCCGTTTGCGATTTCTAATTTAATTTCTAAAGAACACAATAGATTATTAGTAAAGGTTCAGGACTTGTACAAAATTTTTGTACAGGGGAACCGGTATGATATTCCGCAGGGCAACCAACAATGGGATTATGGAGATAGTTGTTTTACCCATAGTAGGCTAGGCAATAATGTGGGAGTAACAGAAGCATCGTGAGCTCATGACCCACAGAGTTATCACTATCGATTTGGAAGTAAATCATCTTGTAGTTCTATGAGGGAACTATTAATCCCTCACGGTTAGAGATTTGATCATGGTACTATGATGGAATGGATTATGAATGTCACGCCCCAGAGGAGTCCCTGTCCGAGAAAATTTCGACAGCATCTCCCCTGTATGGTGGATAATCTGAAACATTTCTACATCCTCACATACCTCAGCCACAGGCGGCTGGAATAATAAAAACAATAAAAATACAACCACACATACCACGCAGTTTATATAACAAGTAAACAAAAAGATAATACCCTGACTCGAAATCAACCCTACTCCACTACACTCGTAAAACTCAAATCCGATGAACTCACCTCTTCTGCCGTCCAGGCAGGCATGTAGTAGAATAAATTCAAATCCAAATCCATCGACATAATAAAATCCATACAATGTCCATAAGTAAAATAATCCAAAACATAACAAGTTCAAAACAGTCTAGAACAGAAAAGAAACCAAAAAAAAAAAACCAATCATATCCTCGAGGGGACCGAACTCTCTCACGAGATCAACTCGAAAATATCAACAATGGAGGCGGGTGAGTCCAACACTCTGACAGTACAATTGATATGCAAAGTAAAGAAATAACAATTAAGGCCTAATCGTCGGTCTCGATAAAATAAAGATAAATGCCAAGTAGGCAGAGAGAATGACTACCAGACCCGGTATAAGGACAACGACAAAAAAGTATAAGACCATGTATGCGCCAAAACATGGTATCGAACACAATACGGATATAAATGCAGAACACAATCACAAACAATAAATGCATCATCGATATGCGCCATGTCATGGTCCTCTGCGCGTCCCAACTCATAACAAAGTGGGACCGAGTAGGTAGGTGTGACAAGTGCACTCGTGCATCACTACCCACGATGGTGGGAGTGGACGGATCTTTGTCGACGGAGTACACGCATTCTACCCCAAATCATAAATGGGGGCGTGATGCTCTCATCTCCCGGACGCTATGACGGGGAGGGATGTCTAACGTGTTACAGCGTCACACTACCATGCGGACCAACGGACCAAGAAGAGAGCAAACCGGCGTACCACACTACGTGACACGCTACCGTGCCACAGGCGTCGCGATGACGACACGATGAACGATGAGACCGCAATGTGCTCAACAATAATGGAAATCTATCGCCGTGCGATCATGCAATGTGCATGTCACTAAGCATGGTAATATACTAACCCAACCTCTGGACATATAACAATGGGCACCATAGTGAATAAATCATATCAAGATATACTGATCAATAAGGTATCAAACCTAGGTCCTGAACATGTGAAACATGGTTATATCACTACCCATGAGCATGAAAAATCAGGTACGAGATCAATACGAGATGCAAACAAACAACCAATCAAATAGGTAACATGTATTGGGCAGTGATTAACCGAAACAAATAAGAAACACAATTAATGCAATATGTAAATTTCATTACTAAGCATATCAAAGATAATAAGTCAAAAGTACCCGCCTCCGAAAATAGAAAGGTCCAATCTGATTCCGAGATACTCGTCTCGCGTCAAAGTCCTGTGTTAGATCGCACAGTTTAGCTAATTTAATTATAAACAAATAGCTAAACTAATTTCTAATCCAACTAATCAATTAGAATTAACTTCGTTAACCTTAACTCTTAATTAGGGCAAAAACCCTAATTTCAAAACACATAAACCTAATTCATCAACATGCATAACCATCTAGAAATCAAATCAAACCATGACCTACGACTAAAAATCAATTTCCCTAATCGAAGTATGATCACTAACTAACCAAGTACACAGATTCCAACCTTTAAAGAAACCTGTTACACATCCATATTAACTCAACATCTAGATTAAACTAACCTTAACAGCTTCCTCCTTTAATCCCCTCGACTGAACCAAAATTAGCCGCAGCAGATTGAAAACCCTATTCTGCCATATAAACCAAATCCAAACACTTATCAATTCCTCCACAACAAAATCTGAGAACAGAACCACAACCTAATTCCAATCAAAGTTAGGGTACAGAGCCTACAATCTGTGATGGATCGAACCTGTGGTCGGCGACAGTGCAAGGGCACGGCTTCGGCAGGGCTCGACTAGGGTACGTGGCACCGGCACAGTGGCGGCAGCCGTGCTAGAGAAAGTGTGGAGGCGTCGCAAGCAGCGTCATCGGGCGGAGGAAGGCCGGCGGCAGCACTAGGTCGGCGGCGGCGAAGAAATCTCGACGGCGGCACAACCTAATTAGGGCATGTCTGGCGCTGTGGTGGCGATAGAGAAGAGGAGAAGGCTTCGGGTGTGCGACTCGGGAAGAAGAAATAGAAGGAGGAGGAACTGTCGTGGCCGGCGTTTAGGGCTCGGAATCGGCGTCGGGCGCGCAGGGGAGGAAGAAATGGCGAGGGGCTCGGGCACGGGGTTTTCAGCGAGGCAGAGAGAAAATAAAAAATAAATAAAGAAAATAAAGAAAATTAAAGAAAAAGGAAATGTAAATATAAACATTTCCTCACTTAAATGGGGTAATCTAAACAGGCTTTTCCGGGCCCCGTTTTTATCCCCGTTAACTTATCCATACGAGCTCCGAAAAATTCCCGAAAAATTTCCAAAAATTCCGAAAAATTCCCTTATTAATATTCGCCTATTTTCAATATTTTACAATGAATATATTGCTTAGTTGTTATCCTTGGATGAGGATCCCTAAGTTGAGTAGTAAATTTGGAGATCAAATTTTTATTAGTGAGGGGGAATATATGATATGGCAAATTCAATAATAAGTGTTATTGAAGTAATAACCTTATTAGATTTTCTAGGAATGTTTAGAAATTTTTCAAGATTTAAATGGAGTTCGTATGACATGTTTTAAGGAGATCAATTATTGGGTTGTGAGGAAGCCTATTTGGAATAACCATTTAAGTGGGAGTTGATTGAGGAATTAACTTAGGATTTAATTAACTTAAACCTAAATATGGATATAAAAGCCTAAGTGCCCTAATTCCTCATCTGATTCCTTTTCTTCTTCTCTTGCTAGATCACCGCAAATGCCACCTCCTTCTCTTCTCCTCCGATCATCGAAGCTAGATCTGTCGTCGAGCTCTCTAAGTTGCCCTCCCTTGCACGAGCTTGTCTTCAGCCAAGAGCGAGGAAGCATCGTCGAGCCTCTCCTGATCCGCTTCTGACGCGAGTAGACGCGGTCACCAGCCGCACCACTCACTATGCCACTCATCTAGACATCGCCGTGAGGTGCTGCTAAATAAGACGATGTGAGATCATCTCCATATCCTCACCACCTTGAGCACAAATCGTCGCACACTTGCCCCAGACCGGCCATGTCGACGCTGACCTTCACTCGATCCTTCTCTTCTCCGGTTGTCGTGAGCCATGGCATCGAGCCTCTCCTTGCCACGAGTAAGGGCCGACAATCCTTCTTCTATTTTCGGATCCTCTACGTCGATCCCCCCTCACTTGCAGATCCAGGTGGTGCAGTGGTTGATGCCAACCGAGAGGACATCGCCGGCGGATCCCTAGTTCCCTGCTCATTGTCCCACCGTGATTCTTAATCGAAGTGAAGTCGCAACCACCGACACCTAATCTTGGTTGTTGCTTGTTATTCAAGGGTCAATAGTGACTCTGCACTCTCTCACATTCCCGATCTTCCTTCCCACTTATCGTCGAGAGTACCCTACTGCCCTCCCGCCATCTTGGAGGTAATTAGTTAACCCCTAGACAAGATTTGGGTATTGGATCCTTACATGATGCTGATTTGGGGTTTAAAATGTGTACATTATATCCAAATACTTATATTTTATGTTTGGAGTTTTATTAAAATAAATTTCATAACATGTTTTACCTAAAAGTTTGTTTATTATGATTCTATTTTGGATGTAACAAGTTGTATTAATGGCTTCAGCCAAAAAATATTTAGGTAAATTGAATTCATTTAGCATTGTTCTTGTGGTTTCTTATAAGGTTCTATTTTTATGTTCTATTAGATCATTTTGTTGTAGGATCTTAGGACAAGAAAACTCACGATGCTAACCATTTTCTAGATAAAAGTTTAAAATTTTTTATTTTTAAATTAACCTCCATTATCCCTTCTAAATTTCTTAATTTTTATTTCTTTATCATTTTATATTTATTTACAACAATTACTAAATATTTTAAAAGTTTCATATTTATGAGTTAAGAATTTCACCAAGTATATTTAAAGTAATCATCTATTATAACTAAGCAGTAAAGACTTCCATTTAGTAATTAATTCCATGGGAATCGAATAAGTCTAAATGTAATAGTTCAAATATTTTATTAGTTCTATTTTGATTAGTTGATTTATGAACTGACTTAATTTGTTTTCCTAGTTAAAAAGATTACATATTTTATTTTCAGGGATAACTAATTTAGGAAAACCTCTAACTAAACAAATTTTATTTAATTTAAGTAAATTTCTAACATGAGTGTGAGCTAGTCTCCTATGCCACTATCACGCCCCGAGAGTAAGGTTGTCCGACGAAAATCGGACAGCACCTCCCCTATAGCAGTGACAAAAGACCTAGTATACATAGCTAACAAATAAACAGATGCAAAATATAGCCAACACGGCTAGAACTAAACACAACCACGCAAATAATAAGCAGCCCACTTGGCTGGTAAATCAAACATAACAGAAAATGAAATAACAAGTACCAAAATACCAAAAGAACTCACCGCGGGCCGGCCCGGCTTGACTCCTCAACAAAGCAAAACCAATCACAGAAAACATCAAGTCCCCAAATGGGTTATTACAACACCAAGTTCAAAAGTTCAACTCACAACAGAAAGATAAACAAAATCGAAAATCCGTCCTCGGAAGCGACGTGGGACTGACAGTCGGGATCCTCCTCCAAGTGTGGTGAAGTTACCAGTGTATAGGGTGGTGAGTATAAAGACTCATGGGTAAGGAAATGTATGGGTAAAATAGCGTGCAGGAATACACGATCTCAGAATGATAAATAGCAGATACTCACATGTATAATGTAAGCATGTAAATCCATACACGATTACCGTATCCTAGGCTAGTAGTATAGAGACAAATATCACAAACCACTACAATCGCTTTACCTAATTTACATGTTAGGTATCATCCGCCAAGCGAGAATATAGTATGTGATAATAGAAGCGCTAGTAAACAACTAAGATAAACAAACAACATCAATATAAACATGTAGGATAGACGTGTATGACGTAATGCCACCCTCACTTACCTCTCCTCTCTCGCCAGATACTTGGTGAACTGACCTTCGAACCACTCAACCTACAGGCATACAGTTAGTAGCTATCTAGCTACATCAATAGGGTCCTCATCTCACCCGACTCCACCGGCCACACACCGATGGTGACCGTGAGTGCATGCACGGCGACTCAACGTCCATGAGTGGTCGAGTGTCTCGCCTGGTCAACGACCTCCTCAACCACAGGGAGATATGATCGTCGACACGTGCATACTATGATGACACGGATAATGTACGATACATCGCGAAATGCAGGTGTCTTAAAATCGAATGTCGATCGTCTAAAATATAAAATAAACAATAGTCACACAGGTAAACATAGTGTCTAGTATCGCTAATTATCAAAGATAACAACATGGAGATCATTATGACTGTGCATACAATAAGAATTGAGGACAAGGTATCAAGCACAAGAAATGAATACGGTGGAGTCAAGATAGATACTAATATCCGCTAACTCATGCTAAGATCAAAACAAAAGAAGAGTCAAGAATACTCCTACTCTAGGTGGTATGAACGTCGACGCAATCTTGTCCTAGTCGCTCGATCAACTCAACGTATCAATTTTAACTAAATACATCTGCAACTAATGAACTATGCTACTGTACAAGACAAATAATTAATCTGACTCATTCTTTACCCAAATAATCCCCTCTGCTTTATCTGAAACCAATCCACACTCTGAGTTTACATTCTCTATTCCCACAACTCAGCAAAACCTTAACCTTGCTAAAATTGCTAAATCATTAGATACAAATAGACATCTACTGAACAAGGTCATCACCTCCTTAAACAAAACCAACAGCTACCAATCATCTGGGCATCCATCAGTACAACTTCCCATTTGCTTCCAATATCCCAATTTATAACCAAATCAACATACCTTACCTAACTCCCCACTGTTGACTCACTGCCAGAAGGTGGAATCGCTGGCACAAATGCACCGGTGATGTCGGCTGCCACAATTCCACAGACTAGAGCTCCTACAGAGCTACAAACAACACCATCACACTGATCAGTACCTAGTACCAATTAACCCAATACATAGGTTTACAGATCGAATCAACTGGAGTGAGAAAGTCCTTACCCACTGCTTTCCGGGTGAAGAACAGCTGCGGGAGGTTGTGTCCGAGCCTCTCACAGTAAGCGACTGCCAGAATCCGAACCCCAGTCAGTCCAACTTCTCATCCCGGCTTCCAACCACAGATTCATAATAACAAAACCCTAATTGAATCCATCCATACCTCACTTATCTCACCGCCAGGAACTACCACAAATGACGGAGAGAAGCCCGACAGAAATCGGCTCGGCTCTAAGTGCGGGGATACGAGGCAGCTGCCGGGAGTACAAGTTCTCGCCACTATCAAGCTCTGGAACAGGCGATGCCACCCTCGGTGTCACCGGAGCTCAGATCCACTCCTCCCGGCCAGAGATTCCTCGCGCAAAATAGCAATCCGAGAAGGACCTCCGGTGATGCTGTAGACCAGGGATAGAGGGCTAGGAGCTTGGGCGATCAACGGGCTAAGCGTCACCGTGAGCTCGAGTGTGGAGGCGTCGTCGCGAGGCGGAAATCGGGCGAAAGGGGAAAAATTAAGGAGACGACGATAACTTAGGGCTACTGTAGCTTCCATATAAATAGTAGGGTTTAATTTCTCCACTTAGCATAAATTCCCCTTTAAACCCCTTTCAAATGGTAACTTCCATTACCTCTTTAGACTCACAATTTCATCCCTTCAAACTCTACAATACCATCTCCAAATAAATCCAGAAAAATATCTAAAAATTCCCATAAATTATTATAGGTTATTCCCCTATAATTCTTTGTTATTTATTTTACCGTACCTCACATTCTCCCCCTCTAATAAAAATTTGGTTCCCAAATTTACAACCTAAGTGCGTTAAACACGAATGACATGTTTCCCGGCCATCCATTCAAGGCCCAAGGAAATGTCAAGTCCCACCACTTCCAACACTTATAGATCCACCACCAGTGTCTAACCATCGAAATCCACATAACATCCTCTGACTTCTTGACGTACAACAAGTACCTCTCCAAACGGTAAAGATATTGCTATGTCACGTGTCTAGCGTGTAGGTAACACCCCCCGAAAAGATACTTGAGAGATGAACAAATGGGATCCACTAGCATCTATTAATAGTCCTATAATAAACGTATAAAGTAAAATAATACCTCGGAAGACCGATCTCTCAGCTCCTTGTGCCTCCTCTCGTGTGACAGCATAAACGCGACCCTCCTCTGAGCTCAGCTGAGGCATGCCTGGGGTGGTCTGTGCTGGAATCGAAGGTGCAGGAACCGGCTGATGATACTGAGACTAAGGCTGTTGCTGGAACACTGAGTAGGGATGAGGTGGATGAAAATCCTGCTGTACTGGAAATGCCTGATGAGAAGACACTGCAGCAGAATACTATGTAGTCGCTGGTTCTTGCCCCTGAATATGATATATCTATCCCTGAGAAAACAACGGTCATTGCTGACGTGACGCACTCTGATTCGTTTGAGATCCTCTCTGCTGCCATGGCTGGGTGGCTCGATCTCCCTGAAAGGTAACTTTAGTAGTCTCCAACCGAGCCTTTAGGGTACATTCTCGACTCTCATGGCCTGGAAGCTTACAATAGAAGCATATAGAGTGATCCAACGGACAATCGAGTTTGAGGTGACTTTTCAAGCCGCACTGGAAGCACCTAGTTTCACTAATGTCATTCTTCCGATCCCTCTTAGGGGAACAAGTAGATCCATTCGTGGTTCGCCCTAATTTATGTGTCCGAGAAGATCCTTTGGAAGTAACTTGCAAGTCTTGACCCTTATTCCCTCTCTTCTGTGATAGCCGCTTGTCATTACTTTTCTCTTGAGCCACTTGCTGCTGAGTCATCTCAATAAACAATGCTCGATCCAACACCTCCCGATAGGAACTACCTGGAAAACCTGACATCCGGATCTGAATGTATGCAGCAAGACCCTGGGTAAACTGATGCATCCGATAGTAGTCCTGAGCCACTAGATGTCCAATACCGAACGATTGCCCTGCTTGAGGTTCAGAAACTCCTGGCGACGAGCAAGACAAAAGGTAACAGGGAAATACTGTCTCTCGAATGCATCACGAAACATCAACCATGTGATATGCTGCTCCCCGAAGATCGTCTTCTGCATATCCCACCAAGTGACCGCCTGATCTCGGAGGTGATACGTAGCCAACTCCACTCTCTCTTCATCTGCACAGCTCATGTACCCGAAAGTGCTTTCCAAATTCTTCAACCAGCTACAAGCAGCCCAAGGGTCAGCTCCGCCCGAGTATAAAGTAACTCTGTCCTTGACGGACCTCACCAGGAACGGTATACGGGCTCTATCCCACATCCAATCAGTAGTAGTACGTGCAGGTTCCACTGGTGGCATCATGGAAGGAATCCCCTGTGTATGAAATCCCTGATCTCTCACAGGTGGTACTACCGAAGGGATCTCCTGAGGCTGACGTCCCTGATCTCTCTAAGGAGTCGGATGGGCCTATTCCCGACTAACCATCTCAACATCAGTTGGATCCCTAGATGAATCCGCCTCCTGAGTCACGGGTTCTGGTTCCCCAGCCTCGATGGGATGTTTCCGTGGTCATCCCGGACCACGACGAGAACCAGCTGCTGAACGACCTCGTCTCATACCTGATAGCATCAATTAATAAGTACTACCAACAATTTATAATTATACTTATAAAACTTACAGCCTATAACTTGGAGGGGTTCCGCCGCTGCCTGGTCCCAAATCCCAAAAAGTAATTTCGAGGAATCAAAACACGAAAAATCCAAAATGTGCGAATTAGGCATCGTAACCTGTGGCTCTGATACCAATAAATTGTCACGCCCCGAGAGTAAGGTTATCCGACGAAAATCGGACAACACCTCCCCTGTAGCAGTGACAAAAGAACAAGTATACATAGCAAACAGATAAACAGATGCAAAATATAGCCAACACGGCTAGAACTAAACACAACCACGCAAATAATAAGCAGCCCACTCAGCTGGTAAATCAAACATAACGTAAAACGAAATAACAAGTACCAAAATACCAAAAGAACTCACCGCGGGCCGCCCCGGCTTGAATCCTCAACAAAGCAAAACCAATCACAGAAAACATCAAGTCCCCAAATGGATTATTACAACACCAAGTTCAAAAGTTCAACTCACAACCAGAAAGATAAACAAAATCGAAAATCCGTCCTCGGAAGCGACGTGGGACTGGTAGTCGGGATCCTCCAAGTGTACTGGCATCACTATCGGCTACCTAGTGAAGTTACTAATGTATAGGGTGGTGAGTATAAAGACTCAGCGGGTAAGGAAATAGACAGTGCATGAGTAAAATAGCGTGCCAGGAATACAATAGGATACAGTCTCGGAATGATAAATAGAAGATACTACTGTGTATGTAAAGCATGTAAATCCATACCTGATTACCATATCCTAGGCTAGTAGTATAGAGTCAGAAATATCACAAACCACTACAATACTGCTCATAACTACCTAATTTACATGTAAGGTATATTGTCAAGGTAAGCAGTGTCCAAGCAGATATAACAGGTATGTGATAATAGAACTGTACAAGTAAACAACTAACAGCATAAACAAACAACATCAATATAAACATGTAGGATAGCAACAGCGTATGCAGAAATGGCCACCCCGCCTACCTCTCTGCACCACGACCCCTGTATGGTCGAGAGGCCGGATCGGTGACTACTGAACCACTCCAGCCGTTACCATTCTCGGGTAACCGAGTGGACAGTTTGCTTAGTAGCTATCTAGCTATATCGCAATAGGGTCCCTGCTGCTCACAACTCCAGCCGCCACTACCCATGAGTGACCGAGTGAGTGCATGACAGGACAAGCGGCACACTCCCGCTAACACTACCCATGAGTGGTCGAGTGTGCGACTCTGGTCAACGACCCTCCTCAACCACAAGGGAGATATGATCGTCGACATGCATGCTATGACATGATGCGGATAATGCAACAGTCATCATACGTATACAACAGAAATCAGGTATGCTACATGAAGCCGCATGCTCAATACGAAATATAAAATAAACAATAGTCACACAGGTAAACATAGTGTCTTGTATCTACTAATTATCAAAGATAACAACATGAGACTATATTGATACGAAATCGAGCAGCTCGAAGATTGAGTGGACAAGGTATCAAGCACAAGAAACGAATACGAGTGGAGTCAAGATAGATACTACATATCTGAAGCTAACTCATGCACTAAGATCAAAACAAAAGAAGCAAGTCAAGAAGTACTCGCCTCTAAGTGTAGGCTGAATTCGACGTCAATCTTGTCACGACGCCCGTCCCGATCAAAGTCCTGTGTCAACGTATCAATTTTAACTAAATACATCTGCAACTAATGAACTATGCTACTGTACAAGACAAATAATTAATCCAACTCATTCTTTACCCAAATAATCCCCTCTCTTTATCTGAAACCAATCCACACTCTGAGTTTACATTCTCTATTCCCACAACTCAGCAAAACCTTAACCTTGCTAAAATTGCTTAATCATTAGATACAAATAGACATCTACTGAACAAGGTTATAACCTCCTTAAACAAAACCAACAGCTACCAATCATCTGGGCATCCATCAGTACAACTTCCCATTTGCTTACAATATCCCAATTTATAACAAAATCAACATACCTTACCTAACTCCCCACTATTGACACACTGCTAGAAGGTGGAATCACTGGCACAAACGCACCGGTGATGTCAGCTGCCACAATTCCACAGACCAGAGCTCCTACAGAGCTACAAACAACACCATCACACTGATCAGTTCCTAGTACCAATTAACCCAATACATAGGTTTACAGATCGAATCAACTGGAGTGAAAAAGTCCTTACCCACTGCTTCCCGGATGAAGAACAGTTGCGGGAGGTTGTGTCCGAGCCTCTCACAGTAAGCGACTGCCAGAATCTGGACCCCAGTAAATCCAACTTCTCATCCCGGCATCCAACCACAGATTCATAATAACAAAACCCTAATTGAATCCATCCATACCTCACTTACCTCACTGCCAAGAACTACCACAGACGACGGAGAGAAGCCCGACAGAAATCGGCTCGGCTCTAAGTGCGAGGATACGAGGCAGCTGCCGGGAGTACAAGTTCTCGCCACTATCAAGCTCTGGAACAGGCGATGCCACCCTCGGTGTCACCGGAGCTCAGATCCACTCCTCCCGGCCGGAGATTCCTCGCGCGAAATAGCAATCCAAGGAGAAGGACCTCCGGTGACGCTGTAGACCAGGGATAGAGGGCTAGGAGCTTGGACGATCGGCGGGCTAAGCGTCACCGTGAGCTTGAGTGTGGAGGCGTCGTCGCGAGGTGGGTTTGGCGGAAATCGGGCGAAAGGGGAAAAAGAAAGGAGACGGCGATAACTTAGGGCTACTGTAGCTTCCAAATAAATAGTAGGGTTTAATTTCTCCATTTAGCATAAATTCCCCTTTAAACCCCTTTCAAATGGTAACTTCCATTACCTCTTTAGACTCACAATTTCATCCCTTCAAACTCTACAATACCATCTCCAAATAAATCCAGAAAAATATCTAAAAATTCTCATAAATTATTATAGGTTATTCCCCTATAATTCTTTGTTATTTATTTTACTGTATCTCACAGTCACAACCATGTTTCTTTGTGTTGTGTCAAATGATAATTGTGTGAGGTTTTTGGTAGATTTATTGAATAAATATTTTTATCTCTAAATCCTTTCAATAATATATTGGGTGAGTTTGTGTAACTTATTTAACATTCAGAAGAGAAGAATTTTACTTTAAATCCAGAGTCATATAATTGACTTATACTAAGCAAATTATAATGAAAATGTTTAACAAGTAATAATTTTTAATTAATATTACTTGATTGTAATTGAATTTTATCTGTACCAATTACTTTTAATTTGTCATTGTTTCCAAAATTAACTGAACCTAAATTTTTGAACTTGATACTAATGAATTTGTGTTGATCCCCAGTCATGTGTCTGAAGTAGCCGCTGTCCAAAATTTATTTGTCCAGATCTTTGGATTCCTACACAAAATGTAGGAGTTAGACCAATTTTTGGTTAATGGAAATTTTAAGTTTATAATCTTAGTTTGTTAATAAATTTAGTTATTTTAATTTTTATTTGATAATTTTAGTTTAATATTTAAAGTTAATATGGTATTCTAATAAGTTTAATTTAATTTTTAAGTTAAGTTTAAATAATTTGAACTAAGTTTGAATTAATAATTAAAATTAAAGTTTTGTTTATTTTATGTTAAATTTATTAATTTAGAGTTAAATTTATTAATTAAAGAATTACGTTAAGTTTGAGTTTATTAATAATTAAGTTTCAGTTTAGTTAATTTTGGTTTCAACTAATTTTTAGCTTTTAAATTAACTTTTAATTAAGTTTTACAAAAATTTTAATTAAGTTTTTAAAAATAATTTAAATTAAGCTTTTAAAATAATTTTAATTAAGTCTTTTAAAATAAATAAGTTTTTTTAATAATTTAAATTATGTTTTTAAAATAATTTTAATTAATTTTTTTAAAAATAATTTTAATTAAGTTTTAAAAATAATTTTAAATTAAGTTTTTAAAATAATTTAAATTAATTAATTTAAAAATAATTTTAATTAAGTTTTTAAAAATAATTTTAATTAAGTTTTTAAAAATAATTTTAATTAAGCTTTTAGAATAATTTTAATTAAGTTTTAAATTTTAAAAATAATTGAAGTTAAGTTTTTAATATACTAATTTTAAATAATTGTTTTAAAAATAATTTTAATTAAGTTTTTAAAATAATTTTAATTAAGTTTTTAAAATTGTAATTAAGTTTTTTAAAATAATTGTAATTAAGTTTTTAGAATAATTTTAATTAAGTTTTTAAAATAATTTTAATTAAGTTTTTTTTTTCAAATAATTTTAATTAAGTTTTTAAAATAACTTTAATTAAGTTTTTAAAAAATTTTAATTAAGTTTAAAATAATTTTAATTATGTTTTTAAAATAATTTTAATTAATTTTTAAAATAATTTTAATTAAGTTTTTAAAAATACTTTTAATTAAGTTTTTGAAAATACTTTTAATTAAGTTTAAAATAATTTTGATTAAGTTTTAAAAATGATTTTAATTAAGTTTAAAATAATTTTAATTAAGTTTTAAAAATAATTTTAATTTAGTTTTTAAAATAATTTTAATTAATTTTATTAGGGTTTGGTAAACCTTTTTAACTAAGTGTTCTAAACTAAGCAGAAAAGAAACCTAATCCTAATCATGCAAAGTTGGTCAATCAAGTTGGTTGAACCATTTTTCTATTTTCTCCCCATGAGTCATAACTTAGATATGATTTATCTAAGTAGTGAATTTGTCTCTTAGGGATCAAATAATGATTTTTTTTGATAGGTTTGGTTAAATATTTTTTAGGGACCTATGTTTGGACTTGATTTCTAACATTTTGACTAATTAGAGATAGATATAATTTGTTAGTCTTGTTTGAGTTATAACCAAGTCCCGATTTATTGTACACAGCTCGTTGTGACCCAAGTACCATATTTAGACACTTGAATCTCAGTTCAAACTTTTCTAACATTTTCTTGAGTCACTTGACTTGACTTTTCAAGTTGGAATTTTCTTCCTCGAGTTTCGCAACTTGAGTTGAAGTTCCAACTTGAACTTGGTTAGTCAAGTTACTCAAGTTAACTTGCTCATTAATGTGTAGCAAGTTATTTTATTTTTCGAAATTCGTTAATTTTTTAAATAAACATTTAACTACTTTAAGTAAATTTCCTTGGTTTTAGTCCTCGTTTCTTCGCTTGATCCTGCATACAAGACAATCCCTTTCTTGACTTGACTCAAGTTGACTGTTCGTGTAATTCTAGTTCACAAAAAAGTTCATCTAACTTAAGAATGGAAAGATCCCTTGAAACTTTGTATGCATCTACTATTGATGCCCACAAAGCATTTCTCGGGAAGGCGTTTAGTGCGTACCTTATCGTGTCGCGATTCTCCAGATTGTGTCCGATTAGATGTAGGTCATTGAGAATATCTTTCAGTCAAGCGTGTAGTTGCGTGACCATCTCTCTGAGAAGCATTTTAATATTAAATAGATTATTTAAAAGTAAATCTCTTTTATTTACCTTAGATCCTTCGATTCCTTCGTGTAGTTTTACCAGATGGTTCCATAGTTCTTTTGCATGCATTTTCGTAGGACTCGACTCGGTTCAATTCTTCCATGGTCAGACCGCACTGTATTGTGCTGATTGCTTTGTAGTTTAGTTGCACCTTTTTGATCATCAGGGGAGTCCAGTCTTCTATTTCTATCACCTTTCCATTTACCATCAAGAGAGTGTTGTAACACCCCAAATTTCATGATTTGGAGTCCCAAAAGACCTTATTAAAATCTAGAAATACTATAGAAAATTTCTAGAGATTTTTAGGAATTTTTAGAGTATTTTTAGGTAATTTTTGGAGTTTGTTTGGTATTTTTACCAAGAGAAAGAAGTTTAAAAATATATATATATAAAAGTGTTAAAGCTGGGTTTTGAACCCAAGAGCTCGGACCCGAACCAGATTTTAACGGACTCAGCTAACCATCTGGGCTATGGCTGTTTTGTTTATAACGTATGAGATAAGATGTATATGATGTAAAAAATGGTAATGGAGAATAATAGCAAGGAAAATAAGTTGAAGAAGCTGGGTTTCGAACCGAGCTCCTCGGCCCAAGCAGAACTTGGCCCGACCAACCGTGCTATGCTCGATTTGTTAACTAGATGTGAGAACAAATTTATATAAGGTGTAGTTAGGAACATTGAAAATAAATCGAAACAAAAAGTGCGCGGCTGAGGATTCGAAACCGCAACCCTTGACTTGGTCAAAACCGTAGCCAACCAACTCTTCCGCGAGTATTTCGTGAAAAGGTAAGGAGCGAAATAATCTTAAGCCATAACAGAATACCCTAGGTTATAAAAGGATAAGTTAGGAGAGGGATTAATTATTTTCTTTTCCCTCAAAATTTCTCCTCTCGCACTCGGCGACGGCGTCCGCGATTTCCTGTTCTCGGGCGAAGACGAAGCCGAGGCTAGGGCTTCGTCTCCGGCGGCCGGCGAGCGTCTTCTTCCGTGAGTTCTTCACCGATCCAAGCTCCTCTCGTAAAGGAGAACTCGAAGGCGCGAAGAAGACCGAGATTTCAAGCTCGCCGCAAGCCCTAGAAGCATTAGAAGTTCTTCTCGGTTGTAAGTCCAAGAAACCCAAGGTAAGTCGCTAATCACCTGCAGTAAGATAGCTCCGAAGCATATTTTGTATTCCTCTCCTGGTTTCTCGAAGCTTTGCTTGAATTTTCTTGCGTTTCAGCTTTTGGATCTGTTTGTTGCCGAGAGTTTTGATGTATTCTTGAGTTATGTTCTTAAATTCGTTATGCATGTATTGGGACAGATTTTGGAGGAATTCGATTGATGTTTCCTTGTTCCTTCCGATTTTTGAAGTGTGCTGTGAAGTTGCTCGTGCGTTTGCTGCCGTGAACTTCAAAGTAAGGAGATGAGTTGTTTAGGTTAGGCATAGGGTTGTTTTCTTCCTTCAGGCCTTATAATTGGTAATTCCGATTTTAAGTTAGGTTTTTCTATGGTGATCTTAAAGGACATAATCAGTTCATATGGAGTTTAAAGGTTTCGGATTTTCACTGCTAGACAATGAAAATAAGTGTTATATGGTTTTAGATTCATTGATCTCATAGTATAGTGTTTTAGTTACAGATTTCTTAATAAATCAAAGTTAGCAGTAGCAAATTCTTTGCTTATGCTTTGTTATGTTGGAAGTGATTCATGTTACGTAAAGGTACTGATTTAAGTAAAGGGACTTTTCATATATTAGATAAAGCAAAATAGATAAGATTCAGTGAAGAAATTGTGGTTGATCAGGACAGAGGTGAGTCTCACAGATGGAGGTACAATTTTTATAAGAAGCCCAAATTTCTATCATGTTATTGGTTACAGACAGGGTTTCCCATTAGGCCAGCTAAAGATAACTTAGAGAAATTGTTATTTCCAGAGGGGATCCAGGAGACAAAAGAAGACTATGAGGTTTACATATTGATCAATGTAGATTCTATAAAGTATTAATAAGTAGAATTTTAGTAGCATAGTATGCAGATCTTAGATAAGCTTACTATGCAGATTTTGATTAAGCTTGTATGCAGAATTTCGATTGAGTTAGTATGCAGATTTTGTTAAGCTTAGTATGCAGATTTTAGATAAGCTCAGTATGCAGATTTTAGATAAGCTTAATATGCAGATTTTAATTAAGCTCAATATGCAGATTTCTGTTTAAACTTGTATGCAGATTTTGTTTAAGCATTGCAGTGTTAGAATTAGTTTAAACATTTCAATTTTGTAAAAAAATATTCTTTTATAAGAAAAGTATAAGAAAGATAAAGAAAAAAAAGAAAAAGGCCAAGGCCTTAAGTAGATCCCAAAGTCAAGACTTTAGGGATTTTTGGCACACAAGGTGCTTAAGAAAATGCCGAGGCATTATATAGAAGTATTAAAAGATAACAAGTATTTTACTTTTATCAGTGGCACTGTACTAGACTCTCTGTCCTTGGGCTGGGCTCCTATAGTCGTCCCTAGGTTTAGATAACCTAGTAGTAACGGCTCGGCCGACGGTCGACGGTCGACGACCATAGGGTCGCCAAATGGGCCGCCAAATGGGTCGGGTCGTTACAAAAGTAAAAGCACAGTTGCCGGGCCCAAGAGAAGTTGATTATTATTTTGAAGTATTATAAGTATAAGTTTTTGAACAAGTAAAGTAAGTTTTACATAAGTATAAAGTATTAAAGAATAAGTCTTTAAGCAAGTGAAATAAGATTCAGAAGGTGTTTAGAATTCAGTAAGTTTAGTCCTTTATGCTAGCATGATTGTATAGATTTACTTTACATGTTTAGCTTTTCAGTATGTTTCTTTCACTAGTAGATGAGCATGAGTAGATTTCCTTTTGAGCATTCAGTTTTAGATTTCAGTATATCCTCATGCATATCGAGATTTTGTGAGTTAGATAGCGCTTACTAAGCAAATTTTGCTTATAGACTACACTTCCTCTTACTGCAGATACAGGAAAGGAAAAGATATAGAAAGGAAGGCGACAAGGAGGTGTTCGAAGGATGTGTGATGCCAGGACTATGGAAGCCTTGGGACTTAGTTTAAGAATTTATTAAGATTGTCATTTATTAAGAATGTATTAGATGAGTCATTTTAGTCTTTCGCTGTTAGTTAATTGTATGTTTTTATTTTGTTTCCGCTATTTATCACTTGCATGATTTGATTTTATTAAACTTATTTTATTCCTTTGGTGTTTGATATGTGTTCCAGCCACTTGTGGTGATGTATATTATGTATGTATGTTGGTTTAAGGTCACCGGTACAGGGGAGACTTTCAAAATTTTTCGGTAGGGTTTCTTGGATTCTAATCATACCGGTTAAGTAGAGTTAGTAGTTAAATAACGGTCATCCTTAGAGAGTAGTAAGGAAGGTGGGTCGTTACAGTTGGTATCAGAGCAGTTCCCATTCTCCAGCATCACACATCAGCACCAGCCTTGCCGTCTTCAAGTAAGAAAGTATTTAAGTTTCCTTTTATACTTTCTTTATTATTTGCAGTATGGAATAATTGCTTATATGTGTTTTAGTAAGATAGAAATTTTGTTCTCTTATATTCATATATATAAGTATGTTTAGAAAGGATAGAGAAGATATCAAGTCTTCCAAAGACCACTAATGGGTACGATGCGAGATGAATACTAGAAGACTGAGAAGTTAAGAGATTAAGACACGAAAAGGTACCACTAGTAAAGGATAGTATAAGATAGAAATATCCAGAATTAGTCTAAGTTCGAGGACGAACTTTTTATAAGGTAGGGAGGATTGTAACACCCCAAATTTCATGATTTGGAGTCCCAAAAGACCTTATTAAAATCTAGAAATGCTATAGAAAAATTCTAGAGATTTTTAGGAATTTTTAGAGTATTTTTACGTAATTTTTGGAGTTTGTTTGGTATTTTTACCAAGAGAAAGAAGTTTAAAAAAATATATATATAAAAGTGTTAAAGCTGGGTTTTGAACCCAAGAGCTCGGACCCGAACCAGATTTTAACGGACTCAGCCAACCATCTGGGCTATGGCTGTTTTGTTTATAATGTATGAGATAAGATGTATATGATGTAGAAAATGGTAATGGAGAATAATAGCAAGGAAAATAAGTTGAAGAAGCTGGGTTTCGAACCGAGCTCCTCGGCCCAAGCAGAACTCGGCCCGACCAACCGTGCTATGCTCGATTTGTTAACTAGATGTGACAACAAATTTATATAAGGTATAGTTAGGAACATTGAAAATAAATCGAAACGAAAAGTGCGCGGCTGAGGATTCGAAACCGCAACCCTTAACTTGGTCAAAACCGTAGCCAACCAACTCTTCCGCGAGTATTTCGTGAAAAGGTAAGGAGCGAAATAATCTTAAGCCATAACAGAATACCCTAGGTTATAAAAGGATAAGTTAGGAGAGGGATTAATTATTTTCTTTTCCCTCAAAATTTCTCCTCTCGCACTCGGCGACGGCGTCCGCGATTTCCTGTTCTCGGGCGAAGACGAAGCCGAGGCTAGGGCTTCGTCTCCGGCGGCCGGCGAGCGTCTTCTTCCGTGAGTTATTCACCGATCCAAGCTCCTCTCGTAAAGGAGAACTCGAAGGCGCGAAGAAGACCGAGATTTCAAGCTCGCCGCAAGCCCTAGAAGCATTAGAAGTTCTTCTCGGTTGTAAGTCCAAGAAACCCAAGGTAAGTCGCTACTCACCTGCAGTAAGATAGCTCCGAAGCATATTTTGTATTCCTCTCCTGGTTTCTCGAAGCTTTGCTTGAATTTTCTTGCGTTTCAGCTTTTGGATCTGTTTGTTGCCGAGAGTTTTGATGTATTCTTGAGTTATGTTCTTAAATTCGTTATGCATGTATTGGGACAGATTTTGGAGGAATTCGATTGATGTTTCCTTGTTCCTTCCGATTTTTGAAGTGTGCTGTGAAGTTGCTCGTGCGTTTGCTGCCATGAACTTCAAAGTAAGGAGATGAGTTGTTTAGGTTAGGCATAGGGTTGTTTTCTTCCTTCAGGCCTTATAATTGGTAATTCCGATTTTAAGTTAGGTTTTTCTATGGTGATCTTAAAGGACATAATCAGTTCATATGGAGTTTAAAGGTTTCGGATTTTCACTGCTAGACAATGAAAATAAGTGTTATATGGTTTTAGATTCATTGATCTCGTAGTATAGTGTTTTAGTTACAGATTTCTTAATAAATCAAAGTTAGCAGTAGCAAATTCTTTGCTTATGCTTTGTTATGTTGGAAGTGATTCATGTTACGTAAAGGTACTGATTTAAGTAAAGGGACTTTTCATATATTAGATAAAGCAAAATAGATAAGATTCAGTGAAGAAATTGTGGTTGATCAGGACAGAGGTGAGTCTCACAAATGGAGGTACAATTTTTATAAGAAGCCCAAATTTCTATCATGTTATTGGTTACAGACAGGGTTTCCCATTAAGCCAGCTAAAGATAACTTAGAGAAATTGTTATTTCCAGAGGGGATCCAGGAGACAAAAGAAGACTATGAGGTTTACATATTGATCAATGTAGATTCTATAAAGTATTAATAAGCAGAATTTTGGTAGCATAGTATGCAGATCTTAGATAAGCTTACTATGCAGATTTTGATTAAGCTTGTATGCAGAATTTCGATTGAGTTAGTATGCAGATTTTGTTAAGCTTAGTATGCAGATTTTAGATAAGCTCAGTATGCAGATTTTAGATAAGCTTAATATGCAGATTTTAATTAAGCTCAATATGCAGATTTCTGTTTAAACTTGTATGCAGATTTTGTTTAAGCATTGCAGTGTTAGAATTAGTTTAAACATTTCAATTTTGTAAAAAAATATTCTTTTATAAGAAAAGTATAAGAAAGATAAAGAAAAGAAAGAAAAAGGCCAAGGCCTTAAGTAGATCCCAAAGTCAAGACTTTAGGGATTTTTGGCACACAAGGTGCTTAAGAAAATGCCGAGGCATTATATAGAAGTATTAAAAGATAACAAGTATTTTACTTTTATCAGTGGCACTGTACTAGACTCTCTGTCCTTGGGCTGGGCTCCCATAGTCGTCCCTAGGTTTAGATAACCTAGTAGTAACTGTCGTGCTTTTTGTCGATCATCTGATAGGTGTCAACGAATGGGAACATGGGCCCTATGAATGGTCGGTCACTAAAAGTAAAAGCACAATTCTTACCATGAGAAGTTGATTATTATTTTGAAGTATTATAAGTTTTTGAACAAGTAAAGTAAGTTTTACATAAGTATAAAGTATTAAAGAATAAGTCTTTAAGCAAGTGAAATAAGATTCAGAAGGTGTTTAGAATTCAGTAAGTTTAGTCCTTTATGCTAGCATGATTGTATAGATTTACTTTACATGTTTAACCTTTCAGTATGTTTCTTTCACTAGTAGATGAGCATGAGTAGATTTCCTTTTGAGCATTCAGTTTTAGATTTCAGTATATCCTCATGCATATCGAGATTTTGTGAGTTAGATAGCGCTTACTAAACAAATTTTGCTTATAGACTACACTTCCTCTTACTGCAGATACAGGAAAGGAAAAGATATAGAAAGGAAGGCGACAAGGAGGTGTTCGAAGGATGTGTGATGCCAGGACTATGGAAGCCTTGAGACTTAGTTTAAGAATTTATTAAGATTGTCATTTATTAAGAATGTATTAGATGAGTCATTTTAGTCTTCCGCTGTTAGTTAATTGTATGTTTTTATTTTGTTTCCGCTATTTATCACTTGCATGATTTGATTTTATTAAACTGCGTGGTGATGTTATTCCTTTTGTGTGTTTGATATGTGTTCCAGCCGCCTGTGGCTGTGTATATTATGTTATGTATGTCAGTTTAAGGTCACCGGTACAGGGGAGACTTTGCCGAAATTTTTCGGTAGGGTTTCTTCGAGGATTCTAATCATACCGGTTAAGTAGAGTTAGTAGTTAAGTAACGGTCATCCTTAGAGAGTAGTAGTAGTAAGAAGGGTGGTCGTTACAAGTGTATACTTTGAGAATGGTGACCCAAAGTTCAATGTCGGACTTGAGGTAGCACTCCATTATGTTCTTCCAGTAGTTGAAATTCTCTCCTTTAAACACTGGAGGATGGATGGTGCTTTACCCTTCTTGGTAGGAGTTCGACATTTTTGCGATCAAGGAGTAAAAAGGAATAAGAAAATTTCTAAGACTCTCATCTTGGGATTAGTAGTGCTGGATAAAGAATTAAGAGAAAATTTTTTAAGGGAAAAGAAAAAGGTTTTAAAATTGCTCGAAAAATGATTAAGTAATTTCAGAGCTACCAGGCTCTGATACCAATTGAAGGATCGAAAGATGCGACAGAGGGGGTGAATATTACTTTTTAAAAACTTTTCTTTTGAAGTGTTTAAAATATGAGTAGTGTAGTAGAAAATAAAAGACTCATTTCGGTTACTTGGTTCGAAGCCTAGGTCGACTCCTACTCCAAGACCTAGAATCCTTGATCGCACCGTTGGGCAATTTACTAAAACTCTTCTTTTCAAAATCTCTAAAAGGGAGCAATTCGTACAATGAAATGTGCAAGATAGTAACAACCTACTATCTTACTTGAAATTAAGTATAAAGCAAGCTAAATAAATATAGACCGACACTAGATAGAAGATGGAGCTCGGTCTGTACTTCTTGGATGGAGCAGCAGCTTGCTTCAAGATGAGTAGTAGAGTAGTGGCACGAACAACAGCTTTGTACAGAGATGAACTGAAAATAGATGCCCTACCTTAGACCCCGAGCTCTTTTTTTATAAGCATCGACCGTTCGGTTGACCGAACCTCCTATTGGTCGACTGAACACGCTCCCTTCCTTCTTTGTTGAGATATGATCTTCTTCGAGCATTTATGATCTTTAATGGTTCAGTTGATCGATCCCTTTGTTCGATCGACGGAATAGTGAATTTCCTTATTCATCGAGATTCGCACTTAATGCATTATTAATGAAGCGATCATTCAATCGATCGATCCCTATGTTCGGTCGACTAATCAGGCTACCTTCCATCTCTACTTCTGATCGATCTGATCTGTACCACATCTATATGGTTCAGTCGATCGATCAGTGACTTTACCAAACTCTGCTTTGACTAATCTTTGGTCTGAATCAACTTGGTTCGGTCGACCAATCCTGGTGTTCTATTGACCGATAAACTTCGGTTCCTGTAAAACAGAGCTAGAACAAAAACTCATGTAAAACAGAGTTAGCACAATAATATGAATAATAGTAAAATGCATGAGTACTAATAAACAGTAAAACTATCTTGATCTCAACTTGAAAACCTTCCCGGTTGCCTCAGTTGGATCAGCGACCTAGAGTTTGTTCCTTCCCAGAACACGTCCTCGATGTCGCTCTTCTCCAGTTGCTTACTTCAACCTACTTATCAAACATTTGTCCTCCAAACCTATTTGGACTTTGCCGCTTAGCATCGGATCAACCCACTAGGACTTTCCCTCGATCTTCAATCCTCCAAACCTATCGAGCTTCCCTGCCAAGTGTCGGGTCTTCTTGGCCCACTTGGTCTTTATGCCCGGCTTCCATGATTTGCTAAGTCTTTCTTGCCTAGCCGCGACTAGGGCTTTCCCAGTTAAGTAAATAGCCTACACACTCACTCAACTTGTTAGATCACAACACGACTTAACTTGAACCTTTGACAATATCAAAACTCAGGTTCGATTATAGTGCATCCTGCATCAACAGTGTCATGCCCCAAGGGTATACTTGTCCGCCAAACCGAACGGTACCCCCTAGTGATAATATAGGAAATACGATATCAAACCAATTCAAGCCAATATAAAACACTAATGAAATATAATAACACAATTCATAAATAGCAATAATGATAATGCGTGTATGTATGCATGCACATGTCAATATATCAGATTAACCAAAAGCATAACCATCAATATAAATATTCGATACAAAGAGGAAACCTAAACTATAAGCAGCGGAAAGTAAAGTAACAACTCATATAGAAATCCAAACTCAAAAAATATGAACTCGAGTGGGACTGGTAGCCAGGACCTCTGAGCGACACACATCATCTATCTTCTAATATGGAGGATCAAAGAAAAACAACGGGTAGTGAGTATAAAAAATATACTCAGTGGATAGAAAAAAATAGTGCATAGATAACATACTGACAGGAGATCAAAGGATACAGTCTCCGGTAAAATACTTACTAACCAACGTAGGTGTCCCAACATATTCACCAGCTAACCAAAAGTATAATCAATAACATAGCATTTCACTAATCTGCTCAACCAAGTATAACCAAAAAATCAGGAGTACATACAGTACACCCAAACCTGTATGAACAAATACATGACCGACATATAGCAGGTATATAACAAACACTAACTGTGGGAGAACACTCTACCATGGATGGACCCGTGGGCAGTCAGAATAAATGACTAGTCACTATTGACTGGAGAACACTCTACCACGGATGGTCTCGTGGGCGGACAAGGTAAATAACTAGTCAATCACCCTAGCCAACGGATCTCGTGCGAAGAAAAGATTTCAAAACAAAATTACGAGTACAAGTTTCTACTTAGATCTACTCCTAGATCTACATGAAAAGAGTTATACCTTCGGTGCATGCCCTTAGCATATCCCGCTCGTTCAAAATGCCAGATCTCAAGAGTATCAAGATAGATACTCCTCTAGAAGTATCCACACTGACTCGTAGGTGGAGAAAAACACACAAAGAGGTGTGCTAGCACCTATGTGTGGTTCGGCCAAGTTGAGGAGGAGAGGGAGAGGGAGAGGGAGAGAGCTTCAAGAGGAAGAAGAAGGAATAATGCACTTGAATGAGGAAAATCAATTCCATTCCCATTCAAAAGTGGCCGGCCACTTTCAAAGTGTAACTCCCAAAAATTGCATTAAGTGCAATTAATGTGAAGCTATTAAAGAAAATGGCTTTGTAACTTCCATGAGGTGGCACCCATGATGATGTGGAGTAACATCATTGGTCCACATCAATGTCAACTCACCAATGAGGTGACATAAAGTCAAGTCAAACTTGACCTTTTATCTTCCTCTCAAGTCAAGTCAAACTTGACCAAATCTCTTCCATGGTTGATCTAATCTAACCATTTGATTCAAGCCAACTTAATATAATGAATCTAATTCATTAAATTAAGTTGATTTAATGAGTCATAATCTAAATTAGACTCATTGAATACATGAATCCACTTGAGTCCAACTCAAGTTAGCCCAATTAGGATTACTCTTAATCCAATTAGATTCATCAAATGAATCTAATCCTCTTGGTTCATCATATGAACCTAATCTCCATCTAATTGTCCTTAGTGTGTGACCCTATAGGTTCTTGTAACGTTGGCAATGCCCTAAACCCATTTAGGAGCATAAGTAATGAGCGGTATCTAGCAACACATCATTACTACCCAAGTTACAAGAATGTTGAGATCCAACATCACCTTGTGACTACTAATTGTGACTCCTCACAATATATGACAAGTGTCCTTCTATCCTAGACATCTAGATTGATCAATATGAGGCATAGACCGTGTCATCCTCTAATCAATCTAAATCTTGAACTCCAAGTAGACACACTAAATCAAATGAGCTCAATATCCTATATTGACTCATTTGGGCATGGCCATGCACTTCGTGGTCTCACTCTATCAAGAATACCGATGTCACTCCCATCATATAGGAGGGATAGATCCCATCTACATCACTCACATCCCTCCGCATAATTTTTTACATACCCAGTAATCGCCTTTATAGTCCACCCAGCCACGTGGGTACGTAAACTAAAGTACATAACTCCTTATGTAGGAACCATGGTGACTTCGGGTCTAAGGACTAGTAGTGTCATAGTCACATGAGAAAGTATATGACACTCATAACGATCCATGATACTTTCATGGCGGTCATTCAAGATACATTCTCTAATGATACCCATGTGTCAACTTGATATCTCTATATCCATGACTTGTGAGATCAAGTCATCGAGGTTCCACATGTTAGTCTTATTGCATTAACATTGTCCCCGAATGTTAATACTCGACTAGGAATGATTAAAGTAGTGCTCTCTCATCATCGATTCAACCAATCGATTGATATATAGGTAAGAACCTTCTACTCAAGGACGCTATTTATTTGGCACCAATACAAGTAAGTATAATAACCAAAACCAAATGCCTTTATTTATATAAATATGATACAATAAGTCCAAAATACAATCATCAAATGATTGGCTCTAGGGCTCTAACAATCACCTCAGCACTAGTGCCCAATCAACTGCTCAATAGTGCTAGTGTGACCATCATGCTTCCTCGTGCTAAAGCCTTGGTCAAGGGATCTGCGATGTTAGCCTCTGAGGTACTGAATCTTCTTCACATCTCCTCTCGATGATCTCGAATGAGAGCGCAAGTAGGTATGGTTCTGTCCTTGGTGTGAGAGCGGGTTCCTTCACTGCTATAGCTCCATTGTTGTCAAGAGCTCAATGGGGTCAAGAATGTTAGGAACCACCCCAAGTTCGGATGAACTCATGGATCCAAGCCTCCTTTCTTGCCTCAATGTAACGAACCCGTATGTACCATATCCCGTGCAGAATCTCTGCTTCCACTTCACCACCACCATTAATGAACCCCGATGATCTATAGTCATCCCTTGGTTGTGGAGCATCATTGTAACCCTTTACAACTAGCTCATCATCGCCTCCATATATCAAGAAATATTCTTTAGTTCTTCTTAAGTACTTAAGAATATTCTGACCGCTATCGACTTTCACCGGATCCGATGGTATCTCGTCATGCTCAAAGCATACGAGACATCGTCGATAGTAAGATGGTGCATACATCGATCCTATGGTCGAGGCATAAGGGATCCGATCCATTCTCTCCTCTCTAGAAGAGGGACTTTGAGTCTTGAAAGACTCACGATGTGACATCCTGAAACCTTCTGAATTCTACAAACCAGGAGTACCTTGTCGATATACGCAAGCTAGGCACTCTAGGCGTCTAGCATCGTAGATCTCTCTAGAACGCTGGATGTCTCACTCTAAGTCCTTCATTGAGAACAACTCCTCAGCCATGTCTTGACATGGGAAGCGGGATGTCCTTCCCGAATGAGTAATATGTCATCCACATAATATGAGGAAGACAACTATATCTCCTACAACCTTCTTGTAGACACAAGGTTCATCTTCGTTCTTGATGAAACCAAACTTTTGATTGCATCATCGAATCGAAGATTCGACTCCTTGCTTTAGTCCATAAATGGACTTATGCGATGCACTCGCTGTAAGTTCGTGGATCTACAAAACCCTGTTGTGCCATGTACACATCCGAGTAGGTTTCCATTCGAAACGGTTTTGACATCCATATCTCATATCTCATGTCAAGGCAAGCATGATCCGAATGGATTTAAACATCGCCATCGGAGAAAATGTTTCATCATAGTCAATACCATGAATCTGCTTGAAACCTTTAGCTACCAAGCGACCCTTATAGATAAGTTCATCCATGTCGGTCTTTCTCTTAAAGACCCACTTACACCAATGGGTTTTACCCCTTCGTGGATCAACCAAAGTCCATACTTGGTTGGTGTACATGGATTCCATCTCGGATCTCATGACTTCTAGCCATTTCTGAATCTAGTCTCATCACACTTGATAGGTAGGCTCATCCTCTATGAGCACAATGTCATCATGGTGGACAAGAGAAATGAGTATCTCTCGGTCGACGTACCACTATCGCACCAAGGTATGTCTACTTGAACTAGTTGTTGTTCCTCAACTCCTTGTGGAACAACATCATCCACAACACTTTGTGGTTCCAGTTCAATTTCCATCGAGGCATCCGCATCTTGAACTTCTTCAAAATCGATCCTCCCACTAGTCTTTCTAGAACAAAGTCTCTTCTAGAAAGACCCGATCTTGCCACAACTACCTTAGCCGATCTTGTGTAGAAGTATATCCCTTAGTTTCTTGGGATATCCAATAAATAGCACGGTTATTCTGGGTTAACTTGTCTGCGAGACGGCACGTCGAGCGTAAGCCACAACCTCATAAAGACACACTGGCATCTCTCTCGATCCATATCCTATATGGTGTCTTTATCATGACCTTGGATGGAACGTTGAGAATGAAAGCGGCCGTGTTCAGAGCATATCCCCATAAATATGTCTAAGATGTAGGACTCATCATAGATCGTACCTATATCTAATAAGTATTCCTCCTTTCTGTACCACATTCCCGGTGTTCGGGAGGAGTGAGTTGGGATAGAATCCACTGACTAGGTTGTCACTTGAACTCATGGCTAAGGTATTCTCCACCTCGATCTGATCAAGTATCTTAATACTCTTGCCAAGCTAGTTCACATTTCATTCTTGAATTCTTTAACTTTCAAAGGATTCGACTTATGTGTCATCAAGTACACATAACCATATATCTAGTCATCATAAATGTGATGAAGTACCTATAATCGCCTCTGCAATGATATTGAAAGGGCCACATACATCACTATGTATGAGTCCTATAATCAGTAGCCTCTCGATGTGCCCACTAAAGGGAGTCTTGGTCATCTTGCCTCGTGGCATGACTCACATCTCATGATTCTAATCAAATGAGTCCAAAACCATCCTTATGGAGTGGAATAGCCTGTCATTTATATGACCTGCTAGGTAGGTTTTGTCATGTCATTTGACTTGAACCTCTTGGTATTTATGTTATAGATAGGGCTCTCAAGGTCTAGAATATAGAGTCCGTTTATCGAGGTGCACTACATTTAAAAAGACTTAACAACATTTGTTCTTTATTGTAAACAAGAAACCTTTCTTGTCCAAAAAGAAAAATAATGTTCAACACACAACAACAATCGACTAACTCTAGTACAAGCCCGGAGAGAGAGAAAGTAAGTCCCGTGTGCAGAGAACTAACGTGTGCTCCATTGCCTACTCGTAGGTCCACCTCGCCCTGTCAATGCCTCAAAGTCTCACTCACTTCTTCTTAAGATCCTCAAGTATACCTTGCGGTTTCTCTTCCAATGTTCCTTGCGGTCCGGTATCAATAGCTGTGTAGCATCCTCGCACTAGGCTCCCTTGCCTTTGCGCTTGGCTTGGGAATTTCTGCCTTGGCCTGCCCTCTATGTTACGAACCAGTTGTGCCTTCTTAAGGTTTAGCCGCATTGCAGCTTAACATTTCAATCTCGCATTGTAGTTTAATATATCAATGACCCTATCGCTATATTGCAAGATTAGGTCAATACCGCCGGCCAAGAGGGAACCCAACCTTTCATGTACCAAATCTGAGTACATATGGTACTCTTTGAGCCCCGTTCGACACTTGACACAACAAAGCTCGTCATGCCTGATATAGTCCTTCAACTATGTCGTGTGTTACATTAACTCGTGTTGCTTCAAGCTTCGGGAGTTCATGGTCGCGAGCATGATAGATTAAACGGACACATCTCATCTTGATGCTTTTGTACCTTCACGTGGGGCATGGAGGAGCCTCCCGACAACTCCAACGTAACGCTCTTGGGTGAGAACTATTCTCGGTTGTTTACTAGTCCAAGAAGTTTGTTTGCTTGTCCTTCCATCGAGATGGAGAAGGTGTTCATCGTCATGGTAATCTACAACAGAAATAAAAGTAGAAATAAATATCATATTCTTAATCATTTAATTAGGCCTTTAACTAAATGATGCTTCCACTGAATTCTATAATTCATGTGGGACAAGATCTACATCATACTAACTCTTGAGTTAGCTTTGCTACACGCCCAAGACTTAGTATGATCGGTAGGTAACGAATTACCAATTACATCTCTATGCAACTCTTGTTTATAGAATCAAAATCCGATTTATATTAAAACTCGAGTTAGCTTTGGCTACATAGCCCGAGAGTTAATATATGTGATTTTGACCTAACTTCAACCGTTGGAAGAATGCCTATAGTTATACTCAATCCAACCGAGTTAACTAGGATTACTCAATCTAATTGAGTTGTACTCACCCATGCGCTGATAGGGACCAAGATTGTCCCTCCGCCCTACCAAGATAGTATGCTGCGCTTCAGAACAATAACATGCATCGAGGTAGTGGTAGGTATATCAACGATGGTAGGCATTCTGAACGAGTGACGGATTTAGATCTAATCTAAATGATGATGCATAAATACTTTGATTTAGATCTAATCTAATCGTGGGTGCATGTGCACGATTTAGATCTTATCTAATCGCTAGGCACTAATTAACTACTAATTAATTAAACATGCATCACATACATATAAGCAATTAATTAAATTATTTTGTGATTGTGTCATGGTTCTACGATCTTCTCCAATGAGAAGATCGGGTCAAACAACAAGCTTCCTGACCACTGTGTTGCTCCCCTGTAACCTCGCCTCCTGTGGACCTTCCACCGCTTCAAATTACATTACAATTTTGAAACTCGAGTTACACTCAAATCTAATTTACAACCGAAAAGAAAGGCGCGCGGAGAGAAAATAAATAAATAAAAGTACAACACGCACACATCACATCAGTCAGTGAGCAGATATGAATTACAACAATTATCCAATCAAATTGGGTCTTGGAAATGACTATCAAAAATTAATATATAATACAAAATTATATATTTTCATTTTATGTAATTTTTTCATAATTTTACAGATTTTATGAGTAAATTTTTCGTTCGATTAGATATTAGCATCGCTGAACGAATCCTCTCATGCGGGCCGGCCTAGCGCCCCATGCCTCTATCCACTGCGAGATCTAATGGCGTTTAGTCCGCTGTCCCAAAAATATTTGGGGTGAAACCAAGCCGCTTTTGAGAAAAATCTTCGTGCGCTGCGGCGCCTACAATCACAGAAGCTTCTACGAAATTACCCATTAAAACTATAAAACATGAATTTACAGAAAGTTTACAGATCTATATTTTCATAAAATATGAATCTAAACTCGTACCGCCTCACGTGGCTCGATACCACCATCCACACTCTCGCATGCATATGGATGCAAAGAAAAGATTTCAAACAAAATTACGAGTACAAGTTTCTACTTAGATCTACTCCTAGATCTACATGAAAAGAGTTATACTGAGTTCGTAGCCTTAGCGTATCCGCTCAAAATGCTTGATCTCAAGAGTATCAGATAGATACCTCTGTAGAAGTCCTGCACATAGTGAAAACACACAAAGAGGTGTGCTAGCACCATGTGGTTTCGCCTGCTTTGAGGAGGAGGAGAGGGAGGGGAGGAAGAAGAAGGAATAATGCACTTGAATGAGGAAAATCAATTCCATTCCCACCACTTTCAAAGTGTAACTCCCAAAAAATTACATTAATGTGAAGTTATTAAAGAAAATGGCTTTGTAACTTCCATGAGGTGGCCCATGATGATGTGGAGTAACATCATTGGTCCACATCAATGCCAACTCACCAATGAGGTGAAAGTCAAGTCAAACTTGACCTTTATCTTCCTCTCAAGTCAAGTCAAACTTGATCTCTTCCATGGTTGATCTAATCTATGTTGGTTGCTACTCTAAGTTCCACTGCAAAAATTTTGTACAAAGGTCCGACCTTTCCTAGCTACCATGTGTTCTTTAAATTAAATTTGGATCGTCGAATCTTATCCAAAATCTCCAAAACTTAATCTATTTGTTCTTTAGGTTTAGACTTGGATCTCCTGCGGAACTTAACACGTTAGATCCAAATCACCTTAATTATTAATTCCATTAAATATTAATTTCCAATTGGTTCCCAGGATGGCGTGGGAGGCACATGGCCTTCTTGGATACCAGCAAACTAGACAAAACCTTTTATGGAAGCTAATTTAATTTCCAAAATAACTTTAGGTTAACCGAAGGAACAATCAAATCACAAGGAAAAGAAAAACAAAGAACACAACATCGAAAACATATTCAAATACTAGAATCGTAAGCCTCTTGTATTTGGTATTATTTCCAAAATAACTAGTATGATGCGGAAAAAATTACTAGTTATACCTTTTAGGAAGACCTCTTGATCTTCTACCGTATTCCTCTTCTAACCTGGACGCTGTGTGGGCAACGATCTTCCAAGATGAGAAACCACCAAACACCTTCTTCTCCTCCTAGCTAGGTTCGGCCAAAACAAGAAAGCTTCACCAAGGAAGAAGAAAAAACACCAACCAAGCTTCAAGACATTCTCTCCTTCTTCTTCTTCTTCTCCAAGTAGTATCCGCCACCACAAGAGCTCCAAGCCAAGAGAAAGGTTCGCAAAAGAAGAAGAAGGAGAGAGGTTCACACAAGGAAATAAGAGAGGAGAAGATGTCTAGATTAAGGCACTCAACCCCCCCTTTATATTCCTTACACTTTAGAAATTAAAATTTAATTTCCTTACATGATTTAATTGAGTAAAATAAAATAAAATTTCCCAATTAATCTTATAATGGCCGGCCACATCATAGAGAGGAAAATTAGACAAGTTTCAATCAACAAATTAAAACTTACTAATTAGTTTCGGAAATTTTAAAAATAAAATTTCTCTTCAAAAATCCTTCATGGTTTATAAAAGAAATTTCTATAATTTTAATTTTTCAACATGTGAATAATTTTCAAAGAGAAAATAAAATATCTTCTAATCTTTTTTTAATCTTTTGTAGATCCTTTTAAGATAGATATTTTTATTTTAATTCTCTTTAATAAATTATATCTTCCGTAATAAAAATTTAAATTAAAATTTTTTAATTTATTATGGCGCCTCTAGCTTGCAAGCTAGGTGCCACCCATAAACCATACCGTCCTAGCTTCCCAGCTAGCTTGAGCGACTTTGGGGTGTGGTGTGTGTGGGTAGTACTACTATAAATAAGAGCGATATGCGATAGGAAGGAGGAGGGTTTGATAAAATTAAGCATCCTGTTCGTCCCCAAACACTAATTTTATCAATAATCAATTCATTCCACTAGAGACTATTATTTGAACTACCAATCCCAAATTACATTTTGGGCTCCTTCTTATTATGAGTGTGTTAGTCTCGTGTTTAAGATGCCGAATGCCAATTAAGTGAGTTATCGACAACTCATTTAATTAATATCTTAATCAAGAATAGTACCACTCAACCTTATCGTCATATGTCCAAGTCCACCAGGGTTTAACATGACAATCTTTATGAGCTCATCTTGGGACATTATCAACCTAAATTACTAGGACACAGTTTCCTTTTATAATCAACACACATTATAAGTGATATCATTTCAACTTATCGGGCTTATTTATCGAACTAAATCTCACCCTTTGATAAATTAAAGAAATAAATATCAAATATGTTATTATATTAGGATTAAGAGCTTAACTCATATCGAGGTCTTTGTTCTTTTATAAAGTCAGTAAAAGAAAACGATGGTCCAACTCAATACACTCTAAGTGTACTAGTGTAATTATATAGTTAAGATAAACTAATACTATTACACGACCTTTGGTCGTGAGCCTTTTAATTTATAAGCTCGATAACATCATCTTCGTAGATGACACCACCATATTATCTACAATATAAATTAATTGAACAACTACAATAAATGTAGATGATTTGACCAATATGATTCTTTATTCAAAATAAATGTTTACAAAAGCTTAGGCTTTGAGTATCTTAACAATCTCATACTACTATGACTAAGCTTGCCACGCCAGTGTAGTCCCCGTCTATTTCTAAGAAAGATCTCCATGCATCCTGACAATATTATCGAAGATACATATCTATACCGCATCACCACCGAATCAATACATAAATAGTAAACAATCCACGAGCTATAATTATATCCAACATTTCTACGTATATGATTATATAAAGAAAAGATGATATCAACTAAGACATAATGACGTACACCCTACTCCACTACAACGAAGAAATGAAATCCACAGTAATGAACAGAAAACAAAGTAGTAAACCCATAACGCGCCATAATACAAACCCACACAAGGCATAATCACAAGTATCGTATAATAGCGAATACGATATCTAGGAAATCCTCGCGACAAGGCTAGATTGAATCTCCCGCTCACCAACTGAAAAATAGTATCAATCGGGTGAGTTCAAGAACTCAAGGAACCAATGGATACAAAGAATATATATCCACGGTAAACCCAAGGATCAAAGTATACAGATCTCAATCCGTAGCAACTACAAAGACTGCTTCTCAATACAACCTACCTCTGATCAGCCTCCCCTATACAGATAAGTCAGATAACGATATGAAATAACTGTAATAACCGAATAGGCATAGTGCATATCAAGAAAAATAAGAAATGCATAATCGTAAATCGACCCGCGAGGCTGCAGCATCGACTGTGAACATACACAGATAAAAATAGTCGAGCGCAAAATATATAACTGTATGCATGTCAATCATATGCAATCACCAAAATGCATCAATCATAAATAATGCAATCTGTATATGATGCAAATGACATGTCCCGTCACCCTTGCGCCATGCTCACCGCCTCCACACAATGGTGAGACCAGGAGTGAGTAGGGTTTGACAACAGACTGCACTGCCGTCACTGTTTCAACGAATGGCCGAGTGGACGGGACGTCACGGATGAGTACACCTATCCTCCTCGCCTCAAACATAGTGAGGCTCTCATCTCCCAAGACGACGGGAGGACCCCTGTACTGCTACCTCTATCACGCTACCCATGGCGCCTAGCTGCCACTAATGGGCACTACGGCAATCACCCTACACACCACGGCAGCATGCCACACCACGCTGAACACTTGTGTGCGCGTCCATGCCGGCCGCAGCTTTCAACAATAATCGCCCAAACCGCCCAAAGATGCAATCATGCAATATGGTGCATGCGGCTACAAAGATGTATATAGCCTCCATATATGTGTGTGTCAAAAGGTAAGCGCATATATATAACCATGATATAAACAACATAAATCCAAAGACATCACATATAACAATGATGTAAGTATCATGAATCCAAGAGCATGTATCACACATGTAAAGCAACTAATCCAGTAGAGTAGAGCACTATAGATATGCATCTCTATGAACATAGATACACATAGCAAGAGATAAAATATCTAATCCTAAAGTAAAGCAACTAGCAGATGAAGCATGCGATAGGTATCAACTAGCTAAGACCAGGGAAGAAATAATCTACTATCTACCACTAGTAAATATATATAAGCTACACATATCATAAGACATTATCAAAAGATAAGTCAAATAGAAGGTACAGTCAATCCAAATCCGAAGTCGAGACGCCCGTCTCGAATCAGAGTCCTGCGTCAAACAACATATATATATTTTATTTAGCTAAATCCCAAGAATAGCCAAATAAAATCCCTAAAATCAAATTAGGGCAAAACCCTAATCAACATAACCACAACCTACTTAACTAAACCTAAGGGTCGACTAGGGTTAGTTACCTAATCCCTAATCACCAATTTGATTAGAAATCCAAACTTAGATTAGATCCAATAGTTAACTAGGGTTAATTGCTTAACCCTAATTATTCCATTAGATTAAATCTACGTAAATAAATCTAATCATAATCAACAACTAGTAATCCAATTACTCCTAATTCAAATCTACACATCATGTATCAACTAACGATACACTAACCATCATACTAATCACCATCTAAATCTAATTACAACCTCCAATCAAACATACACATAAACACCTTTCATAACCGTAAATCTAAATATGATCTACCACATGGATCAATTACTCTAATTCATATCATAAACCTAAATTAACTAACCTACAGCAAGATCAAAAACCATACCTCAATTCCACAGCTACTGTGGCTATTGGGACAAGAGGATTGTTGCTGCCGAGACCAAGAAATTGCTGGAATCAAGAACTCACAGCATTCAATTTGAAATCCACAGAGCAGGTCCTCACTGGAATAAATCGGACGAAGCAATGAATTAAAGTAGATCACACCATGGAAACCATAGATCAAACAACACCCTAATCTTACCTCAACCGATTGTCTCCAGGAGGTGTCGCCCGATTCGATTCAATGTTCCCGGAATTCCTCTGCCCCTCAATCAACAAGAAGAAAGGGATCTACGACCTAACCCGAGATCGCCAACCATCAATGAGGAAGAGAGCAAGAATCGGAAAAGAAGATTCGAACTAAGGCACAAATCAGAGAGTCGAAGGATACCAAAGAATCGACTTAGCTTTAACCCCTTCAAAGCTCCAAGATCCATTCCTCGCCGGCAACACCAAGAGACGGGGAAAGAATCGCCGATCGCCAAGAACTGGTGCGTCGGTGATCTAGGGCAGAGACATGAGAGTGGGAGGGAGGGCCGGCGCTTGGCCAGGGACAGAGGAGAGAGGAAACCTCCGGCGCTTGGAGATTAGTGCACGGGTCGGTGGAGAGAGAGATCGAGAAGAAGGGTCGAGAAGGAATCGACGTTTTGGGCGGGGGAAGAAGGAAATAAAAAAAGAAAAGAATTTATATAATAAACATTTCCTCACTTAAGCGGGTATCCCAAGCAGGCTTAATCAGAACCCATAAATTCCGTGCGAGCTCCGAAAAATTCCCGAAAAATTTCTAAAAATTTGGAAAAATTTTATAAGGCTATTTCTCAAATAACCCTATTATTTAAATTTTCGAGATCTCAAAGCTGTATCTTACATAGATTCTCATTCTCATCCACATATCGATCGAAAGCTTTTCTTAGGGCCTTAGTGAAAGGATATGGCCTTCTGGCTGATGTAATCTTGGCGATGACTTCTCCTCGCTTCGATATCACGTATCGGTGGTACTTGCGCATGTTTACTTGCCTTATGGGCTTACTTCCTTAAGTTTGTTGTTACGCAGCTTGATAAATTATCACAATTGTGATGATTTTGGGCAAACCGGGAATCACCTCTAAGTCCGTTAGAAAGTCCACTGAAACCCGTTTCGCGCCCTGAGCCTCCTCCATGGCTCCATCCAAACGTAACCGCCACTTCTTTGTTGTCCCTATCGATGGAAATCTACAGAATCAGGGACAGAACGTCAACTGCAATTAAACTAGCAGTCCTTATCATGTCCTTGTCTAGGTTATGTCTAATATCACTAACCATAGGTCGAAATCATTGCAGTTATGCTGCATGCAGTTTCATGTCCTTCTCCTTTGATCACCTTTCTTGGAATCTTGCATGCTAGCAGCTTGCTATCTACATACTTTATGAAGCTCTAAACCCATCGTCGATGAAGTATTACCATTAACAAAATATCGTATAGTACAAGACACGTCTCGATTTTCTTGTATATCCAAGACTTAATTTGGATTACTTCATTAAGCCGGATGTTCCAAGAAGCTTGCTTTAGTCCATAAATGGACGATTGAGCTTGCACACTAGATGCTCTTGCCTTTTCAATAAACCCTTACGGTTCTTATGGATGTTCTCTTGAACTTCCATTAAGGAAAACTGTCTTGACATCCATTTGCAAATCTATATATGAGCGACAATGGAGAGTATCAGGGATAGACTTAAGCATGGCTACGGTGAAAAGGTTTCCTCGAGTCCTTCCTTTTACGGTGTACCTTCGCAATAAGCCTAGCTTTGAAGGTTTCTACCTGTCTCTTTTCCTTTGTAGATCCACTTGCATCCATGACTTTTACACCATGGTGATTCTACAAGCTCGGACCTTATTAGAGTACATAGACTCTATTTGAATTTTACCTTTTGTAGATCTATATCTTGGAGTGCTTCGTCATATGTTCGGGGATCAGGTTCATGTTTGCAGGGATCAAGTCGAAGATTCTCCAAAAACATGAATCTTAAAGTGCCTACTGACGAGGTACTGTATACGTGGTTGTGTGACACGTGTTGCGGGTCTCTTGTGGTACTTCATCTTGCATTGTTGATGTCCTCTCTAAGTTCTTCTAAAACAACTTTGCTACTCGGCCATGATCCAGTCTTCTTCTAAAGCGGGCATTGCAGTCTTGAGGACTATAAAATAAACCACCTTTTCCTTTGGGATGCCTGACACACATGAGAATCACTTATTAATACATCTTTTGATACGTGCGCACTTCCTAGAATATGTCTTAGGTGGATTTTAGCCCATTCCACAATTACGTAGTAGAAGAAATTGATTTAGAAGTAGTACTAAGTTTCGAATGTATTGTAACTCAATAACTCATAATAATCATCTTGATAACATCTCAGATTCCACACCATTCGCTGGTGTACCATATACGCATTTCGAGATTGTGGGGTTTGAATTTGGTAGGTATTACCACGATCGTAATTCCTAAACTCTTGATAACTTTACCATCGAGGCTAGTTTTCCTGATACCTTGTATTCTTTGAACATCAAAGCACCTGAACACGGACTGCGGTGCATTAGGTAAATGTATCCAGTATCTTGAATAATCATCTATGAAAGAGACAAAATATTCAAACCTCCTCTTGCACGGACGGACATAGATCACAAATCGGTGAACCAATTCTAACACTTCTTTGGCTCTATACCCCTTGGCCTTAAAAGGCCTCTTGGTCATTACCCTTCTAAGCAAGATTCACAAGTTGGAAAATTTTCCAACTCTAATGAAAAGTCCATCGGCTATAAGCCTCTGAATCCTACTTAAGTTAATATGACCAAGCCTTAGATGCCAAAGATATGCTGATTCATTTACGAAGGTTCTTTCTCTTATTAGAGTTAGAAGATGAGTTATAAATTTCCATGTTTTGCTTTGTGGAGAAATTGGATTTAAAGTATATCCAACTAATGCGGAAACGAGATAATCACTATTTCTCTTAAAAACTACATCGTTACTAAAGGGCGAATATCCATCTAAAAATAGTTTAGAAACTGAAATTAAATTCTTTCTAAATAAAGACAATTTCTTAAAACCAAATTTTATTTCTACTAAAAGATAAGTAGATGTCTCCACTATTTGCCTTAGTAGCATTGCCATATAGGTAGAATCTCTCCTAGGATAGTCTCGTCGTGTTTCCTGGAACCTGCAAAGGTGCGACATGATCGATGGCTCCGTATCTACACACGGTGGTAGATAACCGCTAAACATGTTTCAACTAGAGCATGAGATATACCTTTGTTGTTACGATTCCTACGATCGACAATGCCTTCCAATGCCTGGCCCTTGCGATGAAGCACTTGCCCTGACTTCTTCACTCGACTTTAGGTCTGTACTATGAGATTTATTCACTTTCACTACAACTTGTTTCTTCTTCTTTCTTTCGTTTTAGAAGTAGAACCATTTTCAACATAGTGAATATGAGAATTGTGATGAAACAAACCTTGCACTAAAGTTACATCTAGTTCCATGATATATATCCTTTTGTTCATATATGTGGAATTCAAAAATTGCTCTTAGGTAGTGTTTGGAGGATCATATCGATCACAGGTTTCCCATCATTTCTCCTCAGGATCATGTTTCGTTATATAAGCCATCATCTTTAGGATATGATCCCTACGAGTACCCTCTTGCATGGTGCATTTATTTTCTCATGGCTTCTTGCCTGCCCCGATGACGAAAGAGTTCCTTGAGATTGTTCATACATCATGTTGTTGGTAAATCTTGATCTTGATGTTGCAATACATTTGACATTGAAGCCAAAATGTAACACCGCATCTCTTGCCTATGATATTCAATCTCCTCTTGGATTCACCGATGAGTGCATCAGAGAAGGCTCAATCGATATAAACTTATAGCTTTCGTGAGAACAATGTCTAGGT
This sequence comes from Zingiber officinale, assembly GCF_018446385.1. Classification (NCBI taxonomy): domain Eukaryota; kingdom Viridiplantae; phylum Streptophyta; class Magnoliopsida; order Zingiberales; family Zingiberaceae; genus Zingiber; species Zingiber officinale. Next base: position 71,650,544 of record NC_055995.1, read on the forward strand.
TCCTTTTCCAATCTATGTAGTTAGGACGAGGGAGTCTATTCTATTGTAGTATGATGGACGATTGGGTTGAAAGTCATCCTAAGAATCACAAATAACTTTTGGTCAGACTCTAAATTTAGAATAATATTGATTCCTCAAACAATACTATTTTAAATTAACACTCAAACCAGTGAATTTTGTATGCCACGATAGTGTGGATACAAATTTAACATTTGTAAAGGAGGTTTTAACTCATTAATTTTATTATCTTGTCAACTTTTTGACAAATAAAATTAATAGTTGGTATCCTGCACCTAATAAGCGTGACTCAGGATGGGAGGATACTATTAAACGTGAGTGTATACCATTACTCTAAGTCCATTAATAAGATTGTGCCCCTTGGAGTGGGAAGATCACACTTAATTAACTTCCTATAGTCATCAAAAATGGAAGTTTGTTCTAGTGATCAACAAGCTCATCCGATAGGAAGGCACGAGCCAGCATGAGCCTTTGTTGCATCACTTACAAACCGATAATGGAGACAGTGGAATTTATTTAAATTCCTCTCCCACTTAGTTATTTATAAATGAAATTTTAACTATGCTAGCCCTCGGACATGTATACTAACATGCTGACACAATATAAAAGCAATAAATGAAAACTACTTTTCAACTATTATGACTTTTATCTATTGTTATCCTCCGTGTTGTCATCCCAAGTCTTTGCCATATTTGGCTACCGTCTAGTACGATCCATCTTGCTTCTTGTTCCGTCACGTTCAAAGGTTCCACTGCAAGATTAGATCCACGACATAAATAAATTTTACATTTTTGATCCTATATTCCTCGAAGGAATGTACATGTAAACTAGATCAAACATAAAATAAAATTTTACATCCATCGATCCTATATTCCAAAAGGAATATACATGTAACTAGATCAATAAAATCCTAATAAAAACTAAATACTGCTCCTATTTTATTTATAATCATCATGCACACAATATAAATACCCTTAACATGTCGAAGGGTCAATCACACACATAATAACTAAAAGTCATAATAGTTGGATCACTGCCAATCCACATCCTACTCATTATCCACCTAAATAATGTATTACATGTGCATGATTAAACTAATAACCAAATACGGTAAGGCAACTCTCGATACCGTGGTTTTGCTAGCTAGAGGTTCCACTATACAAAATTTTGTACAAAGGTGCGAACCTTCTAGCTACCATGTGTTCTTTTAAATTAAATTTTGGTCGTGGAACTTAACACGTTTGATCCAAAACTTAATCTATTTGTTCTTTAGGTTTAGACTTGGATCTCGCGAAACTTAACACGTTCGATCCAAATCACCTTAAGTTATTAATTCCATTAAATATTAATTTCCATAATTGGTTCCCGAGTCATGGCTTTCTTGGATATGGGAGCAACCACCACCGACTAGACAAAACCTTTGTGGAAAGCTAATATTTAATTTCCTAAAATAACTTTTGGTTAGCACCGAAGGAACAATCAAATCATAAGGAAAAGAAAAAAAAGAACAACATCGAAAAACATATTGAAATACTAGAATCAAGCCTCTTGTATTTGGTATTATTTCCAAAAATAACTAGTATGATGCGGAAAGAAAATTACTAGTTATACCTTTAGGAAGACCTCTTGATCTTCTACGTATTCCTCTTCTAACCTCGACGTTGTGTGGGCAGCGATCTTCCAAGATGTGAAACCACCAAACACCTTCTTCTCTCCTCCTAGCTTTTCGGCCAAAGCTTCACCAGGAAGAGGAAAAAACACAACCAAGCTCCAGGGATGCAAACTTTCTCCTTCTTCTTCTTCAGTATATCACAGAGCTCTAAGCCAGAAAGGTAAGCAACCACAAAGGAAGGAGAGAGGCACTAAGAATAAGGGAGGAAAAAATAGAGGTCAGGTGTCTCATTAAGGCCTCTTTTATATTCCTTAGTCTTGTAAATTAGGAAATTTAATTACAATAAAATTTTAATTTCTTGACATGATTTAATTGAGAAAAAAAATAAAATTTCCCAATTAATCTTATAATGGCCGGCCACATCATAGAGAGGAAAAAATTAGACAAGTTTCAATCAACAAAATAAAACTTACTAATTTGTTTCCAAAATTTTAAAAATAATATTTCTCTTCAAAATCCCTTCATGGTTTATAAAAGAATTTCTATAATTTTAATTTTTCAACATGTGAATAATTTTCAAAGAGAAAATAAAATATCTTTCAATCTCTGAATAAGGAAAGAGATCTAATCTCTTTCTTTAATCTTTTGTAGATCCTTTAGAGAGATATTTTATTTTAATTCTCTTTAATAAATTATATCTTCACATAATAAAAAATTAAATTAAAATTAATTTTATTATAACCCTGGCTTGGGTTCCAAGCTAGGCTTGGCCGGCCCCTACTAGGGTGGGTATAGAAGGTTGATATAGGTGGGTATAGTACTCATAAATAAGAGACTACGATAGGGACCGAGGAGGAATTGATTTTGGTCTCTCGATAAAATTAAGCATCCGTGTTTGCCCAGAACACACAACTTAATTTTATCAATAATAATTCATTCCACTAGAGAACTATTATTGAACTACCGCACCAATCCCAAATTACATTTTGGGCTCCTTCTTATTAGTGTGTTAGTCTCCACATGTTTAAGATGTCGAATGTCCACTAATTAAGTGAGTTCGCGACAACTCATTTAATTAATATCTTAATCAAGAATAGTACCACTCAACCTTATCGTCATGTCGGCAGGGTTTAACATGACAATCTTTATGAGCTCATCTTGGGGACATTATCAACCTAAATTACTAGGATCCTTTTATAATCAACAACACACACTATAAGTGATATCATTTCCAACTTATCGAGCTTATTGATTCATCGAACTAAATCTCACTTGATAAATTAAAGAAATAAATATCAAATATATGTGCTTGTTATTATATTAGGATTAAGCACACACTTTAATAAGCGAGGTCTTTATTCTTTTATAAAGTCGGTATAAAAGAAACGACCCGATGGTCTAGATACACTCACAAGTGTACTAGTGTAATTATATAGTTAAGATAAACTAATACCTAATTACACTCGACCTTCCAATGGCTTGTTCCTTTCCATTTGTTGGGTACGACTTCTTTATAATTTATAAGGTACTGATAACATCATCTTCTGTATGTGACACCACATACTATGTTATCTACAATATAAATTAATTGAACAACTACAACAAATGTAGATGATTTGACCAAATGTGATTCTTTATTCAAAATAAATGTTTACAAAAGCTTAGGCTTTCAGTATACACTCTAACAATCTAACCATTTGATTCAAGTCAACTTAATATAATGAATCTAATTCATTAAATTAAGTTGATTTAATGAGTCATAATCTAAATTAGACTCATTGAATACATGAATCCACTTGAGTCCAACTCAAGTTAGCCCAATTAGGATTACTCTTAATCCAATTTGATTCATCAAATGAATCTAATCCTCTTGGGTCATCATAGAACCTAATCTCGAAAATTATCCATAGTGTGTGTATATAGGTTCTTAACGTTGGCAATGCCCTAAACCCATTTAGGAGAAGTAATAGTATCTGCAACACATCATTCAGTTACAAGAATGTTGAATCCAACATCACCTTGTGACTACTAATTGTGACTCACAATATATGTGTCCTTCTATCCTAGACATCTAGATTGATCAATATGAGGCATACCGTGTCATCCTCTAATCGATCTAAATCTTGAACTCAAGTAGACACTATCAAATGAGCTCAATATCCTATATTGACTCATTTGGGCATAACCCGACCGTGGTCTCACTCTATCAAGAATACCGATGTCACTCCGTCATAGAGGGATAGATCCATCTACATCACTCCATCCATCCGTAATTTGTTACATATGTGTCGCTTTATAGTCCACCTGATGTGGTGGCGTGAAACTAAAGTACATAACTCCTTATGTAGGGAACCATGGTGACTTGAGGGTCTAAGGACTAGTAGTCATACTAATAGCCACATGAGAAAGTATATGACACTTTCATAGCGATCCATGATACTTTCTCATGGCGGGTCATTGATATACATTCTCTAATGCATACCATGTGTTATCGACTTGATATCTCTATATCCATGACTTGTGAGATCAAGTCATCGGGTTGACCACCTAGTCTTATTGCATTAACATTGTCCCTGAATGTTAATACTCGACTAGAAATGATTAAGAGTAGTGTTCCCTATATCATCTCACTATCGATTCAACCAATCGATTGATATAGGTAAGAACCTTCTACTCAAGGGCGTTATTACACTTAGTTTATTTGGCACCAATACAAGTAAGTATAATAACCAAAAACCAAATGCCTTTATTTATATAGAATATGATACAATAAGTCCAAAAATATAATCATCAAATGATTGGCTATAGGGCTCTAGCTAACAATTGTCTGCGGGACAACGCTCTACCACGGATGGTCCCGTGGGCTGACAGGGTATATACCAATGGTCACTAATGACTCTCTCTCACCCACGCATGGGAGACAAGATATACTAACGATCATTGACGACTCTCTCAACCACGAATGAGAGACAATGGTCGACAAGATATACCAACGGTTGCTAAGGACTCTCTCAACCACGAATAGGAGGCAATTACCGATAAGGTATAACAACCAAGGGTGTAGTAGGATCCTCGAAATCCTATACTACAGTATAATTCTACTAATGTATAGGCATGGGCCTTTATAATAAGTAAGAGTCTACTAGGATACTTGGTACCCTATATTACGAAGTAATCCTACTAATATATGGGTAGAAAATAGACAATCACGTCCCTAAGTTACTAGTCACCTAGCATTAATAGCTCGACTAATTCCATGGAATCATATCAAGTATAGGTCAGTATAATCTCACTAACATATATGCCCTCGTACCAGTATACAACTATACTACTTATCATATCAGTGATCTATAGGTACGAGTCTAAGTATATAACCATACTATAACGTAAATTCAAGAACATAAGCTATAGGCCTAAATAATAACAATGGTCAATTAGGATACTCAATATCCTACACTATAGCATGAAATAATAAACGAAGGTTTAGCAAGATGCTCGATATTCTATACTATGGTATGATCATCCTAACAATAAACATAGAGTCAAATTATCTACTAAGGGTTCTAGTAGAATATCCATTGCCCTACACTACGGTATGGTAATATCATGCATATCCATAAACATAATCATGAATATTAAACATAACTACATAGCTATCCACAAATGATCAACATATAAGGATAACAAATAAGATATCAAACTTAGGAGTGATATAAGACAGACTTAAGGTAAGTGAGTATCTGTGACCTCATCAAAACATGGCAGTAAATAATCATGCACTATAATCACAGTTATCAAGAAGATAAGCAGAATCTATCCACCTCTCAACGTAGGATGTTCTTTGATGTCCTGAAATTGAAAAGTGTGTCTCTAGCTCGAATATACACATAAAGGCACAATGAGCATCTAAGGATCTCTAACCAATGCATCATTTCTAATAATTAATTAATCAACCTATTATTGAATCTATTAATCAATATAATATTTTAATTAATCTTGATTAATTAATCTGTCAATGAATTAATAACCTAATTAATTCATCAACTTATTTAATTCTAATAGGTTCAAATAAACCTTGCTATTGTAATCTAATTACCATTAAACGACAATTAATAAACATTAGTTAACAATTTGCATAATCTATTTAACACTATCATTAATAGTTTGATTTACTTTGTTAAACATAACTAATAGGATTTAATTAATCAAATAAAACTTAAGTAATTAAATTCGTTACCCTATAATCAGCTGCTTCCTCTTCTTCTCCGGCAATTATGATGAGAACAAGAAATCGGCACTGGCGCATCGAGAGAGGAGAGGGGGAAACGACACTCGGGCGGTGGCAAAGAAACAGTCAGTGCATGTCATGCACACCCGAAAGAGGAACGAAGCCACAACATAGGCGCTGTTCTTCCCTCTTGTCCAGGACGATGGCTAGTATGATAGTTTGTGAGCTTCAGTCGAGAAGAAACACAGTTATGACCTAAGCACTCATAGTAGACAACAATGGCTTCGTCGCCATGAGGCGACTGAGCTGTGAAGGTCGTGTGTCAGCTTTGACAGCGAAGGAAATGACTAGGCTGCTGATGATGGAGATGGAGGAGAGGAACGATTGTGGCGGTGGGACGGCAACAACCGATCATAGGATGGTGTCGGTGGTCTTACAGACACGGACGCCGCGCGGACGCGGCGGTCGCGTGGAGGAGGTGGTCGCGTGGAGGCGGCAGTCGCGCGGATGCGATGATCGTGCTGAGGCTGCGGTCGCGCCGACGCCATGGTCGCACTGGCACAACGGTCATGCAGACGCGGTTGTTGCTCTATCACCACAAGAATGAAAGGAAGAGAGAAAACCAACTTAGGGTTTGATTAATAAACCTTAGCTTAGATACTCAATCAACTCTCACTTTAATCGGGTATTTCTAAACAGGCTTTAAATCCTACCTATTTATCCCAATAAATCTAAAACATCTCTGTAACGCCCCACCTTCTACTGACTAGGTTGTAAGGCCGGGGGTTACATTAAGCTAAGCTATCCTGTGCTTTCAAAGCTGTGTAGTGTGCGGAAAGCTGAACTAATTTAAATCATCTGCTAATTGCGATAAAATCTGGAATTTAGATTCAAAGTACACTTTCATTGTTGTACACATGTTAAAAAAGGGAGCCTAAACTTTCCATTTGAGCAACGAGCTAAAATCAGACACCTCTAGCTGAAGTCAGACTTTCCAATCGATCGGCTGATTGATTGAAGTTATTTTGATCGATCCACTGATTGATTCAACGTGCTACTGTTCACAGAAGTCAATTCTGGATCGATCGGCTGATCGTGGAGATTACTTTCCGATCGATCGACTGATCGATCCATGGCCAATCGATCAGCTGATCGATTCATCAGCTTTCTGTACGCGGAAGTCGTGTCTCAATCAATCGGCTGATCGATCGAGGACTTCTCAATCGATCAGATGATCGATTCTGCAACTCTCTGTTCGTGGGGAATTACTTACCAATCAATCGGCTGATCGATTGAGGACTCCTCAATCAATCGGCTGATCGATCGGGTTTCTGATTTCACTGAAATCCCACACGAACTCGTACAGAACTTTCAGAATTCAACTGAAACATAAAACAATACTACTAGGCATGTTATTACTCATACCTTGCTATCTAATATCAAGACAATTAGCAGTCTAAGCATGGCATAATACCTAGTTTCACAATTCATGATACTTAACATCCTAAAAGTGCAGCAAGGCAACAACATAAGAAAATACTGAGTTTTAAATTTGCTAATTCCCAAAAGTCTTTATTCCAGGTTCCTTCTCACACACATCTTATCGCATTGTCCTCCAGCCTCCGCTAATCCATCTTTCCTTTACCTTTATCTGCAATATAAGGAAAAGGAAACTATAAGAGCTTATCTAAATGCATTCGATGAAATAATGTCTTTAAAAAGATGCTTTTGAAATACATCTTGATGAATACTAAAATACTATGCTAAAAATTGATTGATCAAATCGTGAATCTCAACAAAAACTATTTGTATCTAAAGAAAATAAAGTCAATTAACAAAATTGATCTGGTAAATTCACATAGCTAATTTTTGTAATAGCTGTGAAGTTTTAAATAATAAATAGATAAAAATAATAATCATCTTGGATGGTGCCCGACTGAAAGCATACTTGCTATCGCATTTAGACAATGTCCGATCCGTGAGTTTACTAGGTTATCTAAACCTAGGAGGATCAATGAGAGCGAAGACTGCACAGTAAAATAATGAATAGCTAATTTATCTTATCTTGCTCTTACAGTTGAACAAATGAGCATCTTGAGTTCATAAACCTCATTTGAGCCACCCGTTGCTCATGCTATATAAGAAGCAATGCTAAACATGGCATTTAACTAAGCTATTAAAATGCCTACTATAGCATTTAACTGTACTAGTCATTTTATCGAGCACTTGGTGTGCTCTAACTCTCCTTGAAATAATAATCATGCATATGGCTGAACTAAAAGCATATAAATGCACGATTAACTAATTATACTGTAGGTGAGGGGTTACTTACTTCCTGCGCTAAGTTTTCTTACAATCCGATCGCTAGGTTTCCGGAGAAGAAGATCTCTTCGGCGATTCTCTTACGTTAACACGTTCTTCTCGCGGAGGGGAGCATCCTCGTGCCGGAGTTGTCGCCGGAAGGTGCTCCTACGACCCTAGGGATGGAACCCTAGGTTTTTTTTTCTTGGGCTTGGTGTGCCGAGAGGGTGAGGAAGAGGGAGGTTCGGCGGTGAGGGTTTGAGGGAGAAGAGAAGCTGTCGATCAAAATAATAGATCCCCACTTAATTTTCCTATTTATTTTAAATGGTTAATACAACACAACTCAATCATAAATATAATTTCTCTCCTATTCTTTCAGCATACCCCTGTTGGGGCCCCTTGGTTACTAAAGTCACCCTATAAGTCATAGGGTCCATAGGTCGCGGGTTCAATTCCCGCTTAGACTGTTTTACATTTTTATTTAATTTTACTACTTCTGCTACTCTAAAAATTCCATAAAAATATTCTAAAATTCCAGAAAAATAATAGAATATTTATAAAATTTATTTGAGAATTTTCTAGCATTATAATCTCATTTAAAATCCATAAAAATACCAAACAATTTATAAAATTCACAGAAACTCTTCTATATTTATTTCTATATTTATTATTAATTATTTTATCCATATTTTCATATAGAAATTTTATTAGATCAAAATTTAACTAGTTTAATATTTTCCTCCTGGATATTATATATATATATAATTATATTTAAAATATATATATTAGGTATATTAAAAATAGAATATCATCAATATAAACATAGGTAAATATAGAAATAGTTCGAAAGATATCATCCATTTTTCATTGAAAAATTTAAGGAGCTACTTTAAGGCCAAAAGGCATAACAAGTCATTCAAAATGATCATCCGGACAGGAAAAGGTTGTCCATTCAATAGAATCATGATGAATTTTTACCTGTCAAAAGCCTAATTCCATATTGAAGTTTGAGTACCATTTAGAATGTTGGATCTTATTCAAACGTTGATCTTTATATGGGATTTTGTAACCATCTTCTTGGCAATTATCATTTAATCTTTTATAATTAAACACCATTTATGACTATCTGTGGTTTTGTTCTGCTCCTTTGTTGACTATAAAAGCTGACCTTCTATGTCTAGAGGTAGATCTTTGTATACACCTAAATTTAATAATTGTTGGATGTGTATTTTATATTCCTAAGTTTCCTAATTTTTATATTTTAAATCTTAGGCTTTAATTGTTAGGTCTGGGTTAATAATTGCCAGTTTATACTTTGTTCCTATCCCAATATTTGGTTGGATTGTCACCAATAATTTCTAGTTTTTCTAATCTAGAAATCAAAGAATCTAAATCAAGTTGATGAGTATTAATCATTTGTAGTAATTGTTTTGGGATTATTAGGTCAGTAGGTGTAACGCCCGAAAATTCTCAAACTTGCATTAGAATTATTCTGTGATTTTTCTGGAATTTTTAGATATTTTTTCGGAATTTTCCGAGTAGCGGAAGTAGCAAAACTAATAGAAAAGTAAAATGGTTTAAGAATAGAACCACGAAACCTCTGTCAGCTAAACCTTTAGTTAACCTAGTAGGTGAACCAGTGGGGCCGTCTTTGAAGAAGAAACATTTATATTTATATTTAAGTTGGGCCTAGTTATCCACTTAATATAAATTAAGAACTTAAGTTGGTTTGGTTTATTTGTGTGTTGATTCAATTCCCTCCTTAGAGACCTTGCCACGCAGCCCCTTCTCTCGGCACCAAGAAGTTCGTTCTCTCCCTCCGCCTGACGATCGGCCTCTATGAGTGGGCACAGGGAATCATCGGTAGTCTCCGGAATTTCTAGCGATTAGATTTGTAAGAAATCTAGTACACCAGGTAAGAAACCCCTCACCTGCAGTATAATAGCTTCCGTTTGAGTTTTTGTGCTTTAGTTAGAATGTATGCAGATTTTTATCGATATCTAGGGTGTATTTAACTCTCTTCGAAGATTAGGGGTTTAGATGAGCACCTCTAGATGGGCCGGGCACGTTTTCCCTCTTCAGATAGGAGGTTAGACGTTGTCGTGTGCCTAGAGGTGGTCACCCTAATAGGGAGAAGAGTTAGAGCATCCTAGGTGCTCGATTAAAGGTCTAGCTCAGTAATAGACAGTTTAATTAACTTATTAAATGCACTAGAAGCATTTAAAATAGCAAATTAGTTTTATTTCAACTTATGTAGGACTACAATCCAATGGGTGGCTCCCAGTTGCCTCTGAGTTCGGAGGTTCTAGAGATATAGATTTGAAATGAGTATATTATATTTCGGATATTATTTTCGTGTTAGCCTTTTGTCTATTAGATTTTGGGACTCCATAGTGGTCTAGGTTTAGCTAACCTAGTAAACCTACTAGATTCGAACTTACAATCCGGGGTTTATAGGGATCTTGAGTGCCTGACAGATTGCAGGGGCCCCCATTGTTTAGTATTTTCCTTATTATATGTATAGCTTTTCAAATCACGATCAGTTATGTGAGTTCGGACAGTTAGTTTCAAATGCAGTTGCATGACAGACGGTCATCGGATCATGATTTCGGTTCATTTTCATCGGCTCTACTTTTGCAAGTATGATTGTCATCTCGATAGTTTTCTATTCATATGAATAAATGCCATGCCATACCATGATCAGCACCTACTTTTTAAAACATATGCATCGTATGCATGTTTTTGTGAGGTAGATGGTTTCTTACTAAGCTTTTTAGCTTATAGATACTACTTTTCTTATCTTGCAGAAAGGTAAAGGAAAGTGGACCGGAGGCTGGAGAGGTCTTGCTCCAAGGATGTGTGTGAGCGGTGGGAGTCAATAAAGATCTTAGGATCTAGAGTTTATCTTATGTTTTGGAATGTTGTAAGTTTAATCTAAGCATTTCAATGCGCATAGCGTTTTCAGTTTTTTCTATTCGGTTTTGATTTGTTAAGTGTTATGAAATAGTAAACCATATATAGTATACGGGTTTAGAATATTAGTAGGTCTATATTAGTATGATTTGCATTGGTTTAGAGTGGTTGTAGGTGGTTTGTACGACAGTGTCGAAATAATCATCAATCGGAATATTTGGATCGGCGGCATCGATGGCTCCTGACGATTGGATGAGGATCGAAGGCCAGGTCGGTGACTCTGATAATACAGTCCTCTGCGATCGATCGACGGCCAGATCCATGACCTCGATAGCCGTTCGGGGTTTGGTCGGATTGCGATCGGCCGATCGGCCACACCGACCCGGTGCCACGCCGACCTGAATGCCGTAACCCGTCTGGCGGATCGATCGGTCTGTAGTTAGTTGGGAAATTTGGTTTCTAGTCCCTAGCCCGGTTTCGGTGTTGATTTCCCCTCCTTAGCATATGTACACTAGCAAAAGGTCTTTAGACCTTTCTTAGTAGTTGTATCCATCATTAGTAAGTAAAAATTTTAATTAGCCCGGTATAGTTTAGCATGATTGTGGCGGCCTTACGGCCTACCCGGTGGAGTGGTCGTTCGAGATGGTATCAAGGTTCCATACTTCCTACACACACGGCATATACTGCGGCTTCAGTAGAATACCTCTACTTAATTTATGCTCCTTGTTTTGTTATTCTGGTTCATGTTTATATACCTCTTGCTTGTTAGTATGTGATAGTTTTTAAACATGATATCGGTAGTTATATAGCTGTGAGTACATTAGTTATGTTATGTTCTATGTCTTTAGAAATGGCGCGAGGCCTTGATAGAAGCACTAGCTCTTGAGCCCAGCAAGGCGAGTGATTCAGGTGCCTCCTCGGGTTTCTCTGACATTAGTGGCTCAGATTCAGTGACCTAATTTGACTTAGCGAAATATACCTTAAGGCTAATCGTGATGCCCCCACGATCGCCGGGCAAGATGAGCTCCGAGTGGGGTTCACCAACTCGACCTCTGAGCGCCAGCGCGGCTGATTACCAGCACCAGCCGGTTCAGTAGAGCCAAGAAAGGAAGCCCTACTCGATCCAGGTGGCGGTAAGTCGAGCCCGAGAACTTCTGGGGCACTAGTGAACCATGGGATACTAAGCACAGTTGGCTCTTTGGAATCTGATGGAGCTTACCGGGCTGGCGAGAACTGCGAGAAGGTGAAGTGTGCCTCATACGCTTCCTGCCCTGTGCCGATAGGCGTGGTGAACGAAGCGCGAGAGATGAACGTGGCGCTTGAGTTCTTTCATATGAGGGGTCTTTCGCACAGTTCTCTGACCGCCACTTTACACCAGTTCCGACGTCAATGAGGTCGTCTTATCGCGAGTCTGAAGGAGCGAGTTAGTTAACTCAACAAGATAGAAGGAAACTATTTAGGAAGGCCAAGAGTATAGTCGTATAATGAGCGAGTCGCATGGGACATAGACCATATATCTGGGCCAGGAAACCCCGGTTAGGTGTTAGTTAAGTACTGACAACATTGGGAACCAGCAACGAAGCAAGTCTCCGAAGAGAGAGCTCACACAGCAGATAAATCGCGGAAGGAACTCAGGCGATCTTGATTGGTCATCGGGTGGACCATCTGACCCAAGCAGGGAGGAGCTTATCAAAGTGTGCTTACTGTGGGATATTTCACTGTTGTGCCCGCCGCGAGGGCGAGGATGCTTGAATGTGGACAAAGGACAGGGCATGTGGCAAGCAACTGAACAAAGGTAGTCTCATGATTCGTATGCCGCATAGCAGGATAGCTGTGGAGTGCGCTGCGTCGGTTAGTTACTTGTAGCAGCTGTGGCTCGGGCGCTCTAGAAGGATCCTTATTGGCTCCAGCCCCTCCGGCTACTGGCATCTGCTCCATATGGGACATAGCAATGCCCGGTTGTCCAGATCATTAGCATCGTTATGGTGCTCGGGGCCACTTTGATTACTTTGATCTTGGGATGGGGCAGCACATTCACTCTTGGAGGGTATTCTCCGAAAAGAAAATTAGAAATACCCTCGGTAGGTACGGTAGTTTCAGCTGGGATTTTTGACTTGACACTGCCTTGGGAGATGGATCGACCGCCTTGGCTCGGAGATGATGCCATCGCATGACGAGAAATTCTTTTGTGATGCGATCCGCTCGCCTGATTGGTGAGCTATCTTCTACGCGCTATCCCTGGAATGGACTCCTCCACACGATGCATATCTGGTGCTCCTAGTTCTGTAAGCAGTGCCGTCTAGTCTTAGTAATGTATTCAAGCCGATACATCGGAGGTTCGAGGTTTCGACAGCCGAACGACGGACCGATTCAGTACAGCGTAGCAGCTTTGGAGCTCTTCTCGGAGTGGTGCGGTACCTAGCACGTATGTATGTCATCCGGACGGACAAGACCAGCAACAAGGTCGAGTTCCGAGTTACTATGTTATTTCCCTGAGGAGTTACTAGGCCTATGGAGATTGATTTCAGATAGAGCCTCTTCAAGCACCCAGCTCCAGCTGCTCCGGTGGGGGCAGGGCAGCACCCTCTACGCTGCAAGAGCTTCACCCTAAGTCACTCCACTGCATGGGGGGCGCCGTCATGAAGAAGTGTGAAGCCTGATGCGGCTCAGCATACGAACAAAGACCATCATCACGATCAGACGGTTCCTTCAATATGACACACTGTTCGATTCGGACTCACCAGAGTTAAAGCGAGCGGCGATGTCTCTAAATTGACCTCGACCGATATCACAGTCAAGAGGAGGGTGATATACCAAGATGACATTTAGACCAGACACGACATTACGAAGTTCGTAGAACGCCTCTTGCGGCTTTCCAGTTCATTCATGGATCTCATGAGCAGACGGGAGTATTTAGATAAGTTTGTTATTGTGTTTATCGATGAGATTTTATTTACTACTCTGGGAACTCTGAAGAATCGTAGTACGGTACAGTACGAAGACAAGATTACTCTCGATCGATTGAGAATGTATAAGTTCACGAAAATTACAAGGGGCCGGATCAGGTGTCTTTCCTAGGTCACATCATCTCAAAGGATGGTATTATGGTAGATCAAAGATAGAGCGATGATCAAATGGAAGACCGACCGACGCCCGTGAAATCGGTAAGCCGGGATTAGCAGGGTTATTATAGAAAGTTTCAGAGGACTCTCCAGATAGCCTCCCCAATCAGCTCTTCACCGAAGCGCGAGGAAATCGGTGGGCAAAGCGAGAAGCAAATTTCAACGATCTAAAGGATTGACGGTGCTCCCATTTTGGCTCTACGAGACAGAACAGCGCCTTGATATAGTGATGCCCTGGTTGGGACTAGGAGCGATCGCGATGCAACCAACTGGTGATATGCTGATGCCTTGGACAACTCAAGGATTATGGGGAACCCTACTCGCGGCCTATGACCTTGCGGCTTACGATAGTGTTTGCTCTCAATTTGGAGACACATTATTATAGCCTCGGTCACGAGAGTGTCGCATGAGTGCATGATTTCATAGAAGGATGCGAACACGCACATGCGACGGAGAGATGGCGGCTGTCAACTAAATATAGACATCCTCTACCATCTAGAAAGAATAAGGTCTGATGCTTACTTAGCGGCAAAATCCTACCTTATTGTCTCTGACAACCATGTCACGCCTACAAGGAGATCGAGATTGATCACGAACTCATCGTTGATGATGCCTCTGACTCTATGACTACCTTAGAGTCTACGCTTGTGCTGGCTGATATTCGTTTCACCGGACCACTAACCCGATCAAGCCGAAAGTGATCGTAAATCTTAGAGTGTCGATATATGGCGGGGTGTTGTATTGGTGGGGTGAGACCAACTCTACAGTTCCGGATCGGGGAGGAGCTACTGAGCAGTGCAGATGGCTACACAAGACTCCACAACGATACATCGAGTTGCACAGAAATGGCGGAACCACTCCGGATACATGGAATGTTGTATAGCGCGGAGGGTCAGGCGGGGCTTAGGGACATGCCGAGGCGGACTCAGACAGGTTCTCAGCCTGCGGCCTATGTGACCGAGTGGTGAAGTGGGAGTTGCGGCCTATTCTGGATTCCAAGTGGGGTGCCCGAGGATATCTATAGGCCATCCCATCAGGGAGTCGAGCGCGAGAACGGCAGTACCAACCACCCCAAGCGGCCATGGATATCGGCGGAGTTACGTCCGGAGACTTCCTATGGGCAGCTTAGCTGAGTGGTGTTGAGAGACATTCAGGACCTACATATCGATCTAAGGGTGTATCAGTCGGTTCTAAGTGTTAACAATCACCACGCATCAATCCTGACGTTGGGCACTAAGGAGTCAACAGTACAACGACATTCCCAGCGCATCTCTACGGATGGTCTGAGAGCGGCACCTCGACTAGCGCTAGCAAGTCTAGCCCCTTAATGCAAATAGTTACTGGCCACTTGATATTACTCTGTCAGAGGCTCTCATAGGCTATAAGGCGTAGGTGTGATCTCATCTTTGCCGGTATGAGAGTGGTAGAAGAACTAATCAGCGCATCTAATAACAGATATAGCACCATACCGCTATATATAAGAGATCCTTGAGGGATGCAGCCGCGAGGCTGTAAAATGCGCTCGAGTCGATGCACACCTAGAGTTATGAGATGGTTCCTCCTGTAGTAGCTCCCAATATTTAGGAAGAAGGCAAACTTAGTCCCTGATGTGGGACCGTACCTATGAAGAAGTGGGCAAGGCAGCATATGAGCAGATACCTAGGAAATGTCGATTTCCTGGCTGCGTATTTCATGTCTCTGCTGCGTGGACCGGAGATGTCACCCAAGTGATTGAGGCATAAGAAAGAGATCTCATGAGGCATAGCCAATCTCATATATAGAGCTAAATTACAGGAAGTACCATTAGTTAGTGGCTGCGGAAGAGAAGCAACTTGGGAAGATAGTAATGAATGGTACTACAATTGTTCTAAGTTAGGATGAACTTTTTATATGTATTTTTCTAAATGTCATGTAACCCCCCAAAATTCTCAAACTTGCATTAGAATTATTCTGTGTGATTTTTTTGGAATTTTAGATATTTTTTCGGAATTTTCCGAAGTAGCAAAACTAATAGAAAAGTAAAATGGTTTAATGAATCGAACACGGAACCTCTGTCCACTAAACCTTAGTTAACCTTATGTTGAACCGATTACCAGCGTCTTTAGTCTTTGAAAGAGGAAACATTTATATTTATATTTAAGTTGGACGATGTTATCCATAATATAAATTAAATATAAGTTGGTTTGGTTTATTTGGTTTGTTGTTTCGTCCCTCTACGCTACCCTCTGCCCCTCCCTTCCTGGTAGCCTGGCCACCAAGACCTAGGGTTCTCTCCTAGTGCCAGGACACTATAGCGTGATACAGCGACCTGAGAGTTCCTCACATGAGTAGTAGCGCGTGCACGAGAATCCTGAAGAAGTCATCGAAGTCTCTCTTTGAATTTCTAGCGATTAGATTTGTAAGAAATCTAGCACACTGATAACCCCACCTCACCTCACCTACAGTATAATAGCTTCCGTTTGAGTTTTTGTGCTTTAGTTAGAATGTATGCAGATTTTTATCGATATCTAGGGTGTATTTAACTCTCTTCGAAGATTAGGGATTTAGATGAGCACCTCTAGTTCCCTCTTCAGATAGGAGGTTAGGCGTTGTCGGGTGCCTAGAGGTGGTCTCCCTAATAGGGAGAAGAGTTAGAGCATCCTAGGTGCTCGATTAAAGGTCTAGCTCAATAATAGACAGTTTAATTAACTTATTAAATGCACTTTTAAAACAGCAAATTAGTTTTATTTCAACTTATAGGACTACAAATCCAATGGTGCTCCGAAGTAGCTCCCTCTCTAGTGGAGACAACCTAGTTCGGTTCGAGATAACCTAGATTCGCGAAGTATATAGCATTATTTTATTTCATGATGGTGTTGGTCTGGATTAGATATCCGCTGACTCCCCATAAGTCGTCCCTAGGTTTAGCTAACCTAGTAAACCCTACTAGATTCTGAACATGCACACTTGGGTTTAGATAGGGATGATGCGCCTGCCAAGTACAAGCTGCAACAACAATGATTGCAAAGACATGTTTAGTATTTTCCCTTTATTATATATATAGCCAAATTCCACAAATTCTGTACTTCAGTTGAGTTCACTTAGTTCGTTACACAGTTACAAAGATCGCCTAGTACAAAGATCACTTAGCTTAGCAATAGCGTACTGCGATCAACCATTCCACCGTACAATTGCGAGTTCGTATAACGAGGATCGCTTGTTACTCAATCTTGTGAACTAATTAAAATTTTCTACTAAAGCGCGATGAAACTTATCTGGCTATGGGTGTACCTACTGTACTCTGCTAGGAGACAATGCCTCGGATGACTTGACACTCTTGAGGATCTCATCACCGACGATCGATTCGAGTTCAATGAGGCATCCGGATCATCAGCATCCGGACAATGGGCAGGGTCCGGATCTTCGACCTGCGGCTCTGCAGCCGTTACTTTGGGGTCTTCTTCTCCATCTCTGCCCGACCCCACCTACGGGGACCGATCGATCGGAGTCGGAACCTCAGCGATGGTCCTTTCGTGATGAGCCTGGGCCGCATCCTGTCAATCGTGGCCACAGACCATCGGGAGCACCGACCGGTGGGTCACCCGTCGTTCACCTCATCATGCCACCTACACCTCCCTGTCTCGCCTGTTGTCAGCTGGATCGGCACGGATGGAGGATCCATCTAAGAACACATGCGGACGGTGCGCTCGACCGACCGCGGGACATAGCCGATCGATGCGCGATGTTCGTTACGACAATACGATTTGATTTAGCCAGACACTCTCACTATCAACAATCAACAACTATGCATGATAACTATTCTAACAACATGTAATAACAATTTTAGACTTAAGCTAGAGTAAGGTTCACTGGTTCATGGCATTTTAAGTCACTAAACACATTTAACAATTGAAAGTGTAGTGTAAAGTATGAAAGTAAAATTGCAGAGTTCTAATTGGTTAACACTTATAAGTCCCCCTAGGACCTTTGATTAGGCCCACATACCATCTTTGCATTGCTTCTCCTCCTGGTCCATCCTTCCTTTATCTTTTCTGCGGAAAAGTATAAAATCTAAGAAAGAACTTATCATGCACGTCGATTCGATGCAATATGCTTTTAAATCATGCTATTTGAAAAATATATGTGCTAAGAACATGGTAATTAACCTAAGGCGCATAAGCATATATAGCATAAGCACTGATTCTGATCAATGCATGGTACCAGAATCATCATACCTGACCGATAGGCTAGTAGCGAAATAAAATGCTGAAACAAACTCAACTAGCATAATTGATTTTGAGTTTTGAAATCTAATATATCGTAATAAGTGAAAATACATAATCATGCCGCTTGGGGTTTTTGTTTGGTTGTACTCATGCACGCGTCTAACTAACTAATATTCTAGCCACAGGCTTGTGCAAGTCCCGAAATCTAGTAGGGTTAACTAGGCACCTAGGGAGTGATATGACGTAGACGAGCGATGCCACGATGACATGCAGTGCCATACTGAAATAACATATATCAATATAGCTAACTATTTTAACTTGTTGTATTAGGTTATTCGAACCCTAGCTAGTTATCTCAACCGTGGTAGCCTCAGCCCATGCCGTAGTCCCCATATAGCTAAAATAAATCACTCTCTACGCTTTAAGCTTGTGCATTAGCATAAGCTATCTATTAATATACTAAGTTGTATTTTTTTTATGATCTAGTTATTTTGTAGAACACATACTTGGTGACCTCTTTATTAGGAGATCACCTTTGGGCACACCGACATCGTCTCTAGCTAGCGAAGTATGGCGGTTTCGGCCCATCTAAAGGTGCTCGACTAATCCCTAAATCTGTGAGGAGGGTTAAAACACCCTACATGTCAACAAAATCTGCATATTACTAATCTAATGCATAGAAAATCCAAACGGAGCTATTATACCGCAGGGGGGTTTCTTACCTCTTGATCGTAATTTCACGATTCTATTAGCTAGAGTTAGGTGGAGATGATCTCTCCGCGATCGTCCTTCGTCTTGCCTTCGCCTCGGCTGAGAAGACCTCTCTCGTTGGTCGCCCGGAGTGCCCTGGGACTGGGCCCAGGGAGAGGGAAGGGGTTTGTCGGAGAGAAAGGTGCGTGGCGTGAGCTTCTCGTGAGGGAATCATCAACCAACGATAAACCCACTTAAGTTCTGTTATATTAAGTGGGTGACTAGGCCCCGACTCTAATATAAATATAATTGATTCTCTTCTCGTTCGGCTGACCCGGTTGCTACATTAAAACTACGTATACCATATCAGTTCTGATTCTAAAGTTATTTTATGCTCTAATTATTATATTGCTTTATTCTCTAAAAATTTCCGGGAAAATATCTAAAAATTCAAGAAAAAATCATACTATATTTCTAAAACAGTTTTGAGAATTTTAGGGCTCTCCCTACCTTATAAAAAGTTTGTCCTCAGAACTAAAATTACACAATTCCATCATTTAGCTGCTCATGTTCATCCGGCTGCCCAAGTCCCAACGGCGGCCGGTGACTGACTAATAACGGTTGGTACTTGTGTAGTTTCTACCTACGCTCGGTCCTATTATCACTAAGCATCGTGTATATATACATAATGCCATAAACATTGGTATCATCTGACAGGCCGGGGCTCTGGGTGGCGTCGCGAATCATGCTTGAATCAGACATGACATGATATATCGACCGCATCTCTGAGGGCTCTGCTCATGCTATGCTACCTTGTAGCCTTCTTCTCATAATGGTCCCACACATTCGGGGAGCTAGCTTTCTATAAGCTTGGGAGCATACGAGCTGTGTCTACTACCTGTGTCTAGGTCCCAGAGCTACTCACTCTGGGGTCCCTAGGTACTTTTCCCCTAGCATAGCTTTTACTTTAGTCTGCATAGCTATCCTCGCCGTATACTTTGTGGCTGTCGCGTGGTCAAAAATCTCGTAGATGCTCGAACTCTGGCTTCCATCACTGCCGTAGCACTTACCAACAGATGTGATGCCACCGCGTGTGGATTGTTGGCACGCATTGTATGCATCTGTTGTGTCAAATTTAGTTGTTGTATGCAAATTTTTAGTCTAAGTCCTGCGCTCACACTGACTGTTGGTACTCGCCATCGCGTCCCATCAGAAGATCGCCCAGGATTGAAGCCGTTTCAACATGCCGGAAGTGTGAACTTGTCTCGAATCTCTTCGAAATGATGGTTATCGTTGGGACCCATGATGTGTACGATACGATCCTCGAGCTAGCTTCTGGCTATGGATGAGGTTTCTCGTAGATATCTCGTGATGAATCAACTGTGACGATTACCCGATGGCATCAGGCTAGTGACGAGGATGGCAGCCCTACCAAAGTCCATCGTGGTTCTGTATCCACTATATGAAGTCCAGTCCATGATGTATAGGCCGCAAACAATCTCCAATACACGATCTGCAGCATATTATCCGCCCCACTGAGTCGTTCGATGTTGATTCGGCGGATGGGTGTGGCTGCGGCTATCCGATGCTTAATCGCCACCAAACGCTTTCAGTCCGGATAGCATGTGGTCTGTAGGAGTTTATCTAAAATCATCCGCCTGGCCTCGAACATCTCTCGGTCTATTACCACTACATTATCTCATCTTCCTTATTACTAGTTAGCATTCCGACACTGAATTTGGGGTCTCGGGTCTCGGTAGGGAATTTCTGGTCTAGTGAATATCACCGACTAATGAAGTAGGTCTCTGTCAGTGAGTCTGTCCGACGATGAGTTCGAGACCACCAAATCTCTGATCTTGCCTGAGGAGTATGATGGCATGCTCATGCTAGAGATACAGGTAGCATTAGCTCGCTTTCTTTAGTTACATGTGGCCTTTCCACGGTGGTAGAGGATGTCTGTCATAATCTGACTAGCTCTAGCAGGCTGTTGACATATCCATTCTATTGGTCGGACTAGCACGATCGACGATGTGACGCTTAAATGTCTCCAAATTTTTTCGGTGCGCTCAGATCATGGTAGGTAGTTCTTCTCATAATCCTTGGTTGTGGCATGACATGATTTATTAAGCCGTTACATCATGCCATGGCATCGGTTGCTCCTAATCCCAATTTGAGGCGCCATATATATACATAAGCGGTATTGTTAAGGGTCACCAGTCAATCTCCTCTTGAGTTCGGGTCGCAAGCCGCCTCGATTCCTCCGATCCTCTGTCACTGAAATTTCTTGTTCTCGTGAGGTACTGGTTGGGTATCTCCTGGAAAGGTCAAGTCCTGAACCATACGTAATATCCGCTAACTCCCGTAATCCACGACGCTGTTGGCGTGTCTCTTAGGTTACTATCCTACACGCCTTATGCCGATGCCTGTAATCTACATGTATCCTTTGAGATAGACGTGACCTCTGTGGACACACGACACACACACAGATTAAAACTCACATTTGTGACGGGAATTTCACCTGCTGCTGATACTAGTTCAAAGCTACAGTGCAGGTGTACCACGAAGTTCTCCCTGAGTAGATAAGAAGTCATCGATAAACACAATAACAAACTTATCTAAATACTCACCAGATACTCACATTCATGAGATCCATGAATAGTAATTGTTCGAGCATTTGTCACGCTCAAGGCATGACTACATGATTCTCGATATGTACGGTATGATTGCTTGCTCCCTTCTATTATATCACCTCCTTGACTCGACTTGGTGATATCCCCGATGCGAGTCAATTTTAGAACACGCTTCCTTTTAATCTGAGCATCATACAATTGTCATCATTAAGAGGTTGTTCTTGATGTGACAGGCTCTCTGCTGCGCGTGACACCATCGCGACAATCTTCTTCTTCCGACTAGCGCAAGGCCCCATGGTGAGTGGGGCGTAGGGGATAACCCTTGTCACAAGCCTCACTCACCTCCCCAATTTCGATTCTGGGCCATGCGATATAGGCTTTGGAAATAGGATTGCGTATCTCAAATTCAATCACGGTGGTGCTAGCCCAGTAACTCTCTCGGAGGGAAGATTCTGCTTGGTAGCCTTTACCTCTACATGACCGCTATCGATGTCCTCGTCTTGGGTGACTATGTACTAGGTGCGAGTACACGAATCCACTAGGCACGGCTTTTCTCCGTACTCAGCGTGCTTACGCGGGTTGGAAATACTGCTCTTACGACACTCTATGGTACTCAGGCTATATCCTGCGCCAGATGAACATGAGCACTCCGGTTCGACAGTCCGGATCAGCGATCGAGTTCACATGCTATATCAGGATGACGCGAGGCCTTTAGATCGTTTCCAATAACATAAGTTCCGTAGTCGCCGGAGCCGGTATTTCTAATTCCCCGTCGAAGGTAGTCGTTGAACCGGCAACGTATGATTTCTGGGTCACCTGCCCTGGCGGTCATGGGTGCCCCGCACATGATCTTAATGCTAGCATCATGTAACTAATCTTTTGTGTGTGCTCGTCGGTGAGTGGTAGATCCTCGCGGTGGTTCGCATGTCCATGGAGGGGCTAATCGTACAGTGTAAGTGGACCTTCTAAGAGGCGCCCGATGTCCTGATGTAATCGATCGTGGTGGCCTGACCTGCAGCCGGCCGGCTGGCGCTTTGTGGTGAGGAATCGCACGATCATGTCTTGTCCCTTCCGCTTTCCGCCGCCTTTGTCAGATCAAAGCTTGAATTTTTCCACAGTAACAATGATTCTGATTAGATGGTTCCACGATTTGGCTTCCTTTGGGTTCCCTTTCGAGCCGCTCTTCGCCCTGGCGCAGTTTTTACCGCCGAGCCTCAGCCCCTGAGCCCTTGGCCTGCACACTTTACTCGAGGAGCTTGCATCTTTCACTGTCTATCGTGCAGTAATGCCTACGCTCGTCAAGGCTGCCACTAACCTCCGTGGTTTGTGGCCCTGTGTTATTCCGTTCTTCACGCCTCTGCACCCTTGAACCTGACAACCTATCCCTCCGCCTTGGCACGCATCAATAGCTCTCCCGATCGCTCAGCTCTATGCAATTTAGATTTAGCGAGCTTGCTGTTGAATTTCCGGCACGGCCTCCGCGGTCGGCGAGAGAGGTTGCTGCCAACGGCTTCGGTGGCTGCTACTGTGGCGGTTTGTAACACGCATGAAAGAACCAGAGAATTTTCCTTCTCAGTCGGCCCATGTTCGCACTGGGCACCGTGATTCTTTCCCTGACGCTTTGGTCGTGCGTGGGCGCCCGTTGATTTCGCAAGCACTTCTCCTTCTTATGTTTAGAGCTCGTAAGGCCTAGTGTGTTAGCTCCGTGGTCGTGCTCGGTGTTTTGAACTCGATGTTTTGCATGCATGCGTCCATGGTTCACTAGCGCCTCGGTTCTCTCCGGTATCTTCATGGATCGGATGAAGCTTTCTTGGCTCACCTGGGCCTAGCTCTTTGTCGTGGTCTTTAATCGCCGAGAGTCGTGGCCGTGGTGAACCTCTAAGACCTCACTGGGAGTTCGTGTCGATCGTAGCCGTGTAGCGTAAGGGGTAGGGGTTTGGTTGGGTAACGATTAGTTAGCCTTTAGCAAGGTGGCTATCCGTCGTCTGCAGCTCGTTGGTAACTGACACTGTGGCAGGGAGGAGGAACCGTTCGTGCTTCGCCGCTGGCCTTCTCCGTAGCCGGGCGCCGCCATTTTTAAAGACATAGAGAACATAGGTATAACTAACACTATCCTGGGTTATCTAACTCGATATCATGTTTAAACTATCACATACTAACAAGCAAAGGTATATAAACATGAGCGTAATAATAAACAAGAAGCATAAATAAAGTAGAGGTGTTCTTACTTGGAAGGCTGCCGGTACAATGCAATCTTGATGTGTGTGTAGGAAGTATGGAACACCTGCGATACCACTCTGTAGCATTATGCAGGTACTAGATGGTGAATCGCTCAGCTTGTGCTAAACTATCTTTAATAACGGAAGCTGGGCTAAAAATTTTTCTACTAAAGCCAGTCAAAACTTAATGCTGGTGTACCTAGGAGTCAGACACTTGGGGGAGACCCCCATGCTCCACATTGGCTGCTAATCAGCATTTCAATCGGGCTCACGGCCGATTGGGTACCGATGTGGGATCACGATCGGGACCGACCGATGATCTTGCGGTAGAAGCACCTGCATCCGGACGATCAAAGCTTCTCTTCTTCTTTCACTGACCCGCTTTTTGGGCGATCCGGCCAGGTCGGGACCTGTGTGACCTCGGGTGAGCCTCAAATCAACTGTCTGCTGCGTTGCCGTTGGATTGATCTACCGTCCGGGAGCACTGATCGGTCGGTAGACCGGTCATGATCAGTTCCTCCGTGTCATCTGGATCGGTCGATGACGATCCAAGGATCGATAACATATCTTATGTCATACCGGATCGGTCGGTGACGCGATCGGTGTTCAACCAGGCCACGGTCGGTCGGAAGGATCGAGTTCTGTTTCAATCAACTACGATTTCCCTGTTGTGCCAAGACTCCACCTATCAACTATCCCATGCATGATAACTATTCTAACAACATGTAATAACAATTTTAGACTTAAGCTAGAGTAAGGTTCACGGTTCATGGCATTTTAAGTCACTAAACACATTTAACAATTGAAAGTGTATGAAAGTAAAAATTGCTAGAGTTCTAATTGGTTAAACTTGCTAAGTCCCCTAAGGACCTTTGATTCGGTTCTGCCACACACACCATCTTTGCATTGCCCTCCAGCTTCCTCTGTTTGTCCATCCTTCCTTTACCTTTATCTGCGTATAAGGAAAAGTAGAATCTGTAAGCTTAAAGCTTAGTAAGAAACCATCTACCTCACAAAATCATGCATTCGATGCAATATGCTTTTAAATCATGCTATTTGAAAATATGCTGAACTTGCTAAACATGACATGGCATAACATATAAGCGTGGCATAAGCATTGAATCATGGCAAAGCAACCAAATAAACACTGAATGAATATAGGCTAAACTAACTGAAACTAAATCTTAACTCGAAACAAACTCAACTAGCATAATTGATTTTGAGTTTTAAAATCTAATACATAATAAGTGAAAATACATAATCATCTTTTTTTGGTGAATCAGTATCATGCGTAGGATCCCTAACTAGCCCGGGTTTGCAAGTCCCGAATCTAGTAGGGTTAACTAGGTTATCTAAACCTAGGGACATCATGGGAGTCATGATGGATATATCGATGCAGCCACGAAAATAAAATCTGATATAGCTAAGCTGTTTTAACTTGTGTTCTAGGTTATCTGAACCTAAAAGATGGAGCCCCCCATTTGACCGTAGTCCCATATAGCTAAAATAAACTGATTTCTGTTTTAAACGCTTCTAGTGCATTATTAACATGCCTAAGTTGCATTTTACCGATCTAGTTATTTTGTCGAACACTTAGTGTGCTCAACTCTCCTCTTTATTAGGGAGATCACCTTTAGGCACCGACAACGCCTACCCCAAGCGAAGAGGGCGTGTCCGCCCATCTAAAGGTGCTCACTAAATCCCTAAATCTGAGAGGAGGTTAAAACACCCTACATGTCAATAAAATCTGGCATATTACTAATCTAATGCATAGAAAATCCAAACGGATTAAGTGAGGGTTTCTTACCTCTTGATCGTAATTTACGATTCTATTCGCTAGAGTTCGGTGGAGATGATCCTCGACGATCCGACACTGTTCCTCTCGAGAAGAACCTCTTCGTGTTGGAGTCGGAAAATGATCCGAGCCCTTGGGACTTGGGCAAGAGAGGGAGGAGAAGGTGGTTCGTTGCTGAGGGGAGAGGGAAAAGTGGCGTGAGGTTTTCGTGAGGAGGAATTGCCAACCAACGAAAATAAACCAAACCCCAACTTAATTAAGTGGGTAACTAGGCCCAACTCTAATATAAATATAATTGATTCTCTTTCTTTCGACGCAGCTCACTCTGGTTCAATTTTACATTAAACTTACCAAACCATAGGTCTCGTTCGATTCCCTAAGCTATTTTACGGTTCTAATTATTTTTGCTACTTCGCTACTCGGAAAATTCGAAAAATATCTAAAATTCCAGAAAAATCATACTATATTTCTAAACAGTTTTGAGAATCTCTACTTTTGCAAGTATGATTGCCATGCTCGGTTTCTGTTCATATGAATAAATGCCATGCCATGCCATGATCAGCACCTACTTTCCAACAACATGTTTTTAAAACATATCTGCATCGTATGCATGTTTTGTGAGGTAGATGGTTTCTTACTAAGCTTTTTAGCTTATAGATACTACTTTTCTTATACTGCAGATAAAGGTAAAGGAAAAGTGGACCCGATGACGGAGGGCAATGCTATCAGGAGTTTGGTGTGAGTTGAATAAAGATCTTAGGATCTAGCAAGTTTATCTTATGTTTTGGAATATTTAGCAAGTTTAATCCATCTTGTACTGATTAGCTTCCGCTTTTTGATTTGTATGTTATGAAATAGTAAACCATGCACTATGTAGTATGCGGTTTAGAATATTAGTAGGTCTATATTAGTATGACTTGCATTGGTTTAGAGTGGTGGTGGTTTGGCAAGACAAGTGTCCATCGTCTCATTTTAAAATCGAAATCGGCCGGATTTGTGTGCTGTCGAAGAAGCTGATTGGATCGCAGTCATCGGAGCCACCAGACTGGATGGTCTGTCGGCCACGGCGATCCAAAGACATGCCTACCAAGCTAGCCGATCGTTTCTCCGACGGACCGATGATCCGATGCACGGATCGGTGTTGAGCACCGAATCGATGCTCGTGGATATCCGTGGTGATCTTGATCGTCTCATGCATCTATTAGTTGGGAAATTTAGTTTCTAGTCCCTAGCCCGGTTGGGATGTTCAGCAAAGAAGGTCTTTAGACCTTTCTTAGTAGTTGTATCCGTCATTAGTAGAGTAAAATTTTAATTAGCCCAGCTTTCCGCACAGTATAGTTTAGCATGATTGTAGCGACCGGCCTTACAGCCAGTACCCAGAAGGTGGGTCGTTACAGTAGGAATATCCCATGTAAAGACATCATCACTTATGGGGCTAGACTAGCCAAGTATTTATAGTTTTCCTGATATTCAGAAAAAGCTAGAGTGCAAGTTTGAAGAGAAGTAGAAGCACAGACACCTGTTGTGGATCATTGACAAGTAGTTTTAGCCAGTTTGTTAGTCCATTTCTCTGGTGTGTGTGGAATGGTAATTGGATGAACAATTGAGGGATAATCTGAGACAACAGGTGAGATTATTGGTGTAGAAAAGAAAAGAGCATAATCTTTGGTAAGGAGAAAAGCTTGATCTGGTGCTAGAAGAAAATTGAGTTCTAAAATAAGATGGATGTTAGGGTGTAGTAATAGTTTAACCCATAATTTTGAGAGAGTTAGGGGATTACTATAAGTACCACAATTATTGTAAAATCTTAAGTGTATGTTTGTTACAAATTATGTACAAGTTAATTGTTGACCATCAAATTAGGTACTAATTAAAGGTTGAGAAGCAGTCTTAATAAAAGCTTTTGGTAATATTGAGAAAAGTGTAGCTTCATCAATGGTGGAGTTAGTAGCCCCTCTATCTAAAAATGCATGTAGAGTGAACTCATGGCGATGTATATTAACTAGATATTTAACCCTAATATCAAGAGTTTTTCCTGTGTTACATATACTGGAGGCCTTAATAAAAACCATGTTTGTTTCTGATGAGCTCATGGAAATTTGTAAGCCTTTGCCTTTATCAGGTGGTTATGGAGGAGGTTGTGGTAATAGTTTCTCTAGTTAGGCATCAATCATGTAGAAATGGGCTTCCATTTGGTTTAATCTAGTTTCTAATGTAGATACTCTGGTTTCTAAGAGAATATTTCTCTTACTACTTTTAGTGGGTTGAGTTATAGGTATTGTAATAGTAAAATATTTTTGGAGACAAAGATTACAGGCTTGTTTTCTACATAAAGTGCATGTGCCCCTTTTATCAATGGATGTGTAATAACTACAGAGATAGCAAGGGATGTTGTCTGCTCCTATTTTTAGTAGCCAATCATGTGTGCAGGGGGATTCCTTTATTTTGGTATTAAATTGTGAAAACATTAGATTCTTTTTTATTGGAATATCATCCCATAATGCTTGATCAGGTATGTATTCAGAAAAATTGTACTTAGGATAATATTGTAAAGGCTGTAGAAAAGAATTTACTAGGCTATAGTTGGAAGAGGATGATACTACTTCTTCCACATCATCCACTGATATGATTGAGTAAATGGAAGATGTATCTAAAACATTCAATTGAATTTCTACTAAATCTAGGTTGGTACATGTAACTAATTTGGCCTCTCTTGTGTATTGATTTTTCTTATTTAGGCAAGCCGAAGATAAATGTCCTGATTCATTGCAAGCAAAATAGGTAATAGTGTTAGCATAAGTTTTCTTAGGTTTGAATTTTCTTACATGTTTTTCTTTATTTAAGTAGTGTTTCTTTTCTTTGCTTTTTTTAAGATAGTAAGTTTTTCTTGGTCTTATCATTTTTGGTTTGGGAACAGGTTGTTTTGAAGATCTGTTGGCTTGATAAGGTCATGTTGGAGCTGAACTGTACTGCTAAGGCATGTAGATTTGACTATAAAATCGATATTGCTGGTTTTTAAGTTGTTTTTGTATTTGTATATAGGTACATTTTCCCTTTAAAATCGAAATAATGTGTTGTATTCAGACTCCACTATTATCATACTGTGGTGCTACTTTCATATCGGTCCAGGTTTTATGTATCTCTTTTCCTAAGTCTCCTGAAAGTTTACTAAATAATTATTCACCTAATTCGGGATTACAATAATTTCCTGATACTGCTGTTAGGGATAAAAAATCATTGCAAAAGGATTTAATCTAATTCCAATTAAAGAGTTTTAATTGTTCTAAATCTCTCATGACTTCTTTTTACCTAATATCTAAACTAGTATTTGTATCCAGAGCTGTAAATAGTCTATGAATAGTGTAATAAAAATTAAATATGTTATTTCCTTGGGAAGTAATTCTGGTTTCTTCTTCAGGATGGGTAGTTTAATAGGAATCGCATGCTGCTCTGGCAACATCTCCTAAGTAATTTTCTCCTACCCTTATCATGGCGTCTCCTGATTCTATATCTAGTTCATGCTTAGCTTGATAATCATTTTTAACAGAGACTATCCATTGTTCTAAATAAGTATCATACATTTAGGGATCATCACATTCCCTAATATTAAGTAAAACGGAGTTTTTTTTCCAAAGTATGTTATTTCAGGCAGACTTCGTTTTGCAATGGTTCTTAATAAGGGATTATTATTAGTGTAAAGATGCATTTATGTTCTTGGAGGATGTCATTCTCCATAGTCCATAGTTCTCATAGAACTTTCTGGGTACCTAACTTTTAAGGGTTGTGGTCTAGATGTACTAGTGGCACCGGATTCGACAGGATTAATTAAGTTGACATTGGAGAAATACTCGTTATTTTTAGCAATTATATTATGGTCTTCATCAAAGTATAACATCCAGTCTGCTTCTAACTTATAGTGTAAAAGATCAAAGGTTTCTAATTCTTTAAGATCTTCATTAGTAAAATAGGTAGCTATTTCAAATGGTAGGTACATGTACTCATTTAAGTAATCATAAAATAAATAGTTAGATTCTAGACATAAGTTTATGGAATGATTGCTATATTCTTTATTCATTAAGTTCATACTAGGTTGACTTTTCTCTTGATCTTCTTCTTGTGATGTTGAAGGTTTATAATTATGGAATCTTACTAAGAATTTACCATATCTATCTTTATATATAATAGATTCGGTTGGTTGTAAAGTTTATAGTTTCATGCTTAATTCTAGGTTAAGTTCCCAATCTAATCCAGCAAGTAGATTAGAGGAGAAATCTTTAGGTTTCATGAAATAAATTCCTTTTGTGGTAAGAGTTTGAATAATATTATTTATTTGGACTTTGAAACTATTGTTGATATTAGTCATAGTTTTACCTAAAAAAATTATATCTATCTAAATATAGTGTTTTTAAAAATCACCATATTGTAAGGAACCAGAGCGCTAAACACGCTTATGCGCAGTAGAAACCATCTAGTTCCTCCAGGAGATCCATGCGAAGGGAAAGAAAATATACTAAGTTTCATAAAATTGCATGAAAGGTTATACCTTTGGTGCGTGCTCACGAACTCCAGACAGCTTGGATCTTAGCACGATCACACGTTTGCGCCTCTACGGTATCCACTCGAACAAGTATCTCCGTTTGACTCACAAACTCACAAAAATGGAGAAGAAAATTACCTAAGGTTGTGCTAGCAACCAAGCAAGGTAATTTCGGCCAAGAGGAGTAGAGAAGAGGAAGGAGAATGAAGAAGATCCTCAAAAATGAGAGAAAAATTGCTTAAGTATTTTCATCCAATGAAAACACTTAATGAGCATTAATTTAATTAATGAGCATTCACTCTCTATTAAGGACCACACTTGAAACTCTTCATTTTTTTAATTCAATTTAAAAAATTGAATGACTCATTGAATTTCAAAAATTCAATGAATTAATCTTCATTAATCCTCACTTGAGTCTAACTCAAGTCTAATTCCCTTAAGTCTAACTCAAGTCTAATTCACTTGAGTCTAACTCAAGTCTAATTCAATCGAGTCTTACTAAATTAATCTCATGCAATTTCAAATTCAATGAATCACTATTTCATTAATTTAAATTAACTCCTTGAGTCTAGTTTGAATTGGACTTAATTCAATAATTAGATCGAATTAAGTTTAACTCAATAAGTTCAATTCGGATTAGACTTAATCCAATGACTCATTGAATTTCAAAAATTCAATGAATTACTCTTCATTAATCCTCACTTGAGTCTAACTCAAGTCTAATTCCCTTAAGTGTAACTCAAGTCTAATTCACTTGAGTCTAACTCAAGTCTAATTCAATCGAGTCTTACTCAATTAATCTCATGCAAATTTCAAATTCAATGAATCACTATTTCATTAATTTGAATTAACTCCTTGAGTCTAGTTTGAATTGGACTTAATTCAATAATTAGATCGAATTAAGTTTAACTCAATAAGTCCAATTCGGATTAGACTTAATCCAATGATTCATCATATCAACCCATCTACAAATCTACTTATTCTTTGTGTATGACCCAATAAGTTCTCGTAACATTGGTAATTTATCCAAATCAACATTTAGATACATAAGAAATGAGTGGCATCTAGCAAGGCATCATTGCAACCCAAGTGACGAGAAAGTCGAGATCCAACCTAACCTGTTCGTGGGTATTATCTTGTATGACTTGGTCCCTCTATCCTTGATATCTAGATTGATCAATAAGGCATAGACCGTGTCATCCTCTTATCAACCTTTGTCTTTCTCGATCTCTAAGTAGACACACTCAATCAAATAATCTCAATATCTCATATTGACTCATTTGAGCATAGTCATGCTTTTTATGGTCTCACTATATCTAGAATATAGATGTCGCTTCATTGTATACCCAGTGATCAACTTTATTATCCACCTTGTTACAGGTGATATTTGTCGATACCAAAGTACACAACTTCTTATGTAGGGAACTGTAGTGACTTCAGGTCTAAGGACTATTCATACCAATAGTCACATGAGAATGTTTTTGGCACTCATATAACAATCCATGAAATATTCTCATGGAGGGTCATCCAGTACTTATTCTCTAATATATATCTATGTGTCAACCTGATATCTCATATTCATGACTTGTGAGATTAAGTTATCCGTTGACCTATATGCTAGTCTCAACGCATTAATACTGTCCTTATATATTAATGTTTAACTAGGAATAGTTAAGAGTAGTGTTCTATGTATATCTACAATATCTTACTATCAATTCAACCAAATGATATACTATAGATAAGAACTTACTACCTAAGGACATTATTATACTTATTTCTTCGATGTAGCATATTTAATTGTTCATTTGAAAATGTGTCTACCTTTTGTTCGATACTATGAGTTCTTCTAATTAACACGTGGCAATATTGGATGTAGACTTTCTAGGTATCATAGCTAAGTTTCTGTTGGGTTGTCTTAAAGTGTGTGATAATCCAGAAAAACTTTCAGTTTATGTTTTTGTTTGTAGGGCCATTAGGAGGGATATCTTGGATCTTTAAAAAATTGTAGGTAGTGGGTGGTTGTCTAATAATGGGTTTTCCTAAAGAGAGCTTACCTAGATCTTTGTTTAAATTTTCTAGAGTTTCTTTTAGATCTTTTGTTTGGTTATTTTTATAGATATGGTTTTCAAGTGTAAGGAGTTGAGTTTCTAATAAAGTAAGTCTATAATGTAAAGACGTCAGTAGAGCTAATATGTTGTTATTTTATTACACCAGAATTTGATCTCCTTGGCTTACTAAGGCAGAATTACTATAGCCAATATCTTTATTTTTAGTAAATTGTTGAAAAAATCTAGAGCTTCTTCGTATTACGTATTTGTGAATTGTATTTTTTCATTCAGTATTGGGTCCTCAAAGGGTCTTGGGGCTATGATATCAAAAGACCCTAGATTTTGGGCTCAGTAGTTGGGGCCCAGTTAGTCACGCTCTACAGTTATAGGCACCATATTTTGGAGCTAGTTACTAATCCAATTGAGCCTGAAAGTCACACACTCACCGACTAGAAATCCATGTGATAGGATGTAGTCAAGATCAAGCACAAGGGCCCGAAATCAGCTTCGGTCCCAAAGACTTAGAAGGCATGGAGGTGCCCCACGATGATACTTTAATCATCAAGATTGTTATAGTCAATTATAATATATACTGTAGTTTCATAGATATAGGGAGTTCTATTAACATTATCTTCAAGAAGACGTTCGATCAGTTATAGATCTAAAGGAGTGAACTTTAGCCAATGGCAACGCATCTATACAGATTCACCGCTAATGAAGTGCAGTAAATCAGATAGCTAGATTCGGTTAGCTTTCTCTCTTGGAGAGGAGCTCCTAATGATGACTCATCAGTCGACCTTTATTATGGTGGACGCACCCTTAGTGTCACGCCCTGCCCGCAGAAGGAACGCGGATAGGACAATCCAAGCACTGCCAATCATCAAGCAAAATACATCAGCCACATGCTAGAATATTTATATACACAACCACGCAGTTATAATACACACCAGGAATGAAACAATCACAACCACATGATATATATAATAGCACACGGTACATGTACCAAACACAAATAAAAACGAAGAAGCCCACACAACACAAATAAATACAATGCATGCACGGTCGCACATCACAAACAACTAACCATAGGATAGCCACATGGCTATACAAATACAATGCCAAAAAATAAAAAAGAACCTAACAAGAAAAAAGCCTTGGGATGACGTGCGAGGGATACTCCGCGACACTCCAACCATCTACGAAAACATAAAGATATACATGCGGTGGTGATAGGTAACTCACTGGAAATGAAAAGATAGTGCATGGTCCATAAACAAAACATGGAGATCACAAGAATGAAGAACATGATCATACTATCATAATCAATGCATCCATACCATATATAACCTCATACTCATAGTAATAAACCACACCTATATATGATGATACATACCTAATGAATCGACTATAGTACAATGATCAGAACTCAGGACCGCATATACCCGTGACCGTGACACACACGGTAATATAAGTGCATTGTAAAATAAATGATACATGTGCGCAAACCAAAAATACAATCATATCGCAAACAAATGCAACATACCACAAACACATGCAACTAGTATCTAGTAGGCATGTATGCAAATATATCTCCAAAGATGCACCGCGCATCAAATGCAAAAGTGCATGCATGCTCCATGGTCACCCCCGCCACCTCTCCGAACACCACGACCCCTGTATGGCCGAGAGGCTTGGGTCTGTGACAACTGTACTACCCTCCAGCCCACTATATAGTGGTCGAGGCGGACAATCCACTAGTAACTATCTAGCTACATAGTATCAGGGTCCCTGACTGCTCACAACGCCGGATCTCACAAAAAATCCTCGTGACCGGGTGGCACGACAGGACTAGCAGCAACTGCTCCATCTACCACTACCCATGAGTGGCCGAGTGTGCGGTGCTACTCCCAAATCAACTGATGACTCTCTCAACCACAAGGGAGATAATGGTCATCAGATGCAATGAATGATGAACATGATATATATATATAATCATCATCCATGCAACAACCCCAAACCTCATAAATACCTCCAACAAGAGTATAATCGTCAAGATACCTCCACGTATCCCACCAAACATATGTACACAAAAATATAAGTACAATCAACATGTATCCTCCAATAAAAACACCACGGACATGTGTATATACTCCAAACATACAATCAATACAACTCCTCCAAAAGTACATGACCAATACGTGTGTACATACAACATGCAAATGCACGGTCAACAAGATGACTCCTATAACACATACCCACCTATGTACAGTCAACATCATATACCCAATCAGCATGGTAATACTAACAACCCGACAATCCCTACCAGACATACTCTACACGTGTAATCACAACAGAGTAGATATCAAGAGTGGAGACTGTATCAGAATTAAATAGATCACCACAAGGGTCAAGCATAAGTATCATGCAGGAAAAACAACAATCGATCATGATATAAGATAAAGCAGCCTAATTCGTCCAATAATAACCATGCACTAAGTACAAGAAAATCTACATAGAGGCCAAGGAAGAAATACCCGCCTTTAATCTGTCGATCGTGATCCAGAAATCCCACGTCGAGACACTCGTCTCAAACCAAAGTCCTGCAATCATATCATGTATTTAGCTAGTTACATATGAAGTAAATAACTAAACAACTTTCCCCCACCTAATTAGGATAACCCTAATCAAACATGATTATGGATTAATCCTCCAACTAACCTTAATCATAATATAACCTAATTAGATTAGGTTATACATGATACATCTCCAAAACTCCTCCAAAACAATAATCTAATTTTATCCAACATCATAACAATACCTCCCAATTCGATAATCATCCAATCAACCTATCAACCAAATCATCAACCACCGTCAATCACAAACTCCAACATAATTCATCTTTAAATTCTCACCCAAATTAATCTAACTAGATTTAACTCCATCCACAAATGAATCCCAAATCCATAACCGATCATAAACTCCAACATCCCAGTATTATCTACTATACATCATTATTCAAACATGCATAATCACCCTCATGATTCACCTCTAACAATTTATCCAAACAACCACAAGTCATGCAATCTCCAACATAATACGATACAAATCCTTATCAATCCACATCTTAATTGATTCCTTAATTCTCACTAATCAATCTAAGCAAGAATAACAAAACCCTACAACCCATAAAACCCAATTTAGCCACATACAAATAAGAATCACAGCAGTATTCTACTGGAAGGACTTACTTTGAGGTTGGGCAGAATCCAGTAGCTCACCATCAAGCTAAATACTGTCCGGAAGCTACAACAGTCAATCATACACCAACTCTTCTAAGTATCAATCCAGAAAACGAAATATACAGCAACGGAGTTATAGAAAACCTAATCCACGGTACAAACTCACTTCGACAGAACCTCCGATTCAATCCCTATTTTCCAACAAGAACAATGATGTGTAGCCGGGCTGTGTTGTCTGGAAGATTCAAAGCAGATGCTTCATGTCGGATCCAAGCAAGAAGACTAGTACAACTCCAAGTATCAGGAACGGAATCCCTCTACAAGGAAAGTATCGAGAATGCAAGCACTGCTCAAAGCAAAGATCAGCTAGAGAAAACAGGAATCAATGACATAACCTACCTTCCTGTGGCCGGAAGTATCGTGACTAATCCGATAGGTTGGCGCGGTGAGAAAACAGGAGCTAGGGCTCCGATCCTTGCTCTTGTCCAAGATCAAGTCGTGCCAAGGCGAAGTCTTGGATCAAGAAGAAGGTTGCGGACCCAAAGTTAGGGCTCAGGAAGCGGTGGCCAGCATCGGCTGCTCATGGATGTCCGGCGACCAACGAATCGGAGCAGCACAGGGTCAGCGTCGCGGGTTTGGGGAGGAATTGCGAGGGAGAGGGAGGAGAGGATCGAGCCGCTTGGTAGCCAAGAGAGCTTGGCGTTGGTGAGGCACGCGGAGGAAAGGTCGCTGCCGGCGGTGAACTCGCGGTGGCCGGCGATCGGGCGAGGAGGAGGTCGCGCGAGAGAGCCGGGAGAGGAGATCGGGGAAGGAAGGTCTTGGCACGAATTGGGGAAGAAAAAGAATCGGGGGAAATAAAGGAAAAAAAGGGAAATAAAATAGAACTTAGGTTTAATTTATTCAAACCCTAAGTTTAATCCTTAATCAACTCCCATTTAAATGGGTATCCCAAACAGCCCTCTACCGTATCCCGAATCCATCTCCTCAAAACGGATCATACAGACTCCGTTTAAATCCCGAAAAAATTCTAAAAATTTCCAAAAATTCCAATAAGATTTTTCGTCCAATAATATTTATTATTTACTTTTACGGTATCTTACATTCTCTCCCACTAATAAAAATTTGGTCCCCAAATTTACTGGTCAACTCAGGGATCCTCATCCAAAGTAACCACCAATCAACATCCTCATATACCACTCCATCCAAATTTCATGAACCAATCTCCAACCCTAAAGGATGACTCTGTGAGTCATGAGCTCACCCTACTTCTGTTATTCCCACACGGTTACCTAACCAACTGTGGATAAATCAAACACCTCAAAAATCTAAAATCCACTATCAATAGATCCTCCAACACCTATATAGATCGCTCAAACTATCCATCAGTCTGAGGTGAAAATCTATACTAAAGTGAAACTTCTAATCCAAAGTCTGCTGTAACCATAATTAAAACCATGACACGAAATCACTGATCTCCATCCAAAATAATACTCAGAGATACATCATCCAGTCTAGAAATCCCTCTAGAGTATAATCCTGCTACTCAATCCAAAAGAATCTGTCCTACAAATCGATAGTTAGGGAGCCAAGTTGTCATCCAATAATGATTACCCAAACCAAAATATCCTCTCCTAGTCCTGGATAATCCCACAACAAAATCCGTCATAACATGCTCCCAACTCCACTCTAGTATCCAAATCAACGGAGGCAATCCTACTAATCTCTGATGCTCAGCCTCCACTTGTTGACATAATAGACATCAAGCTACAGAATCCGCGATGTCTTTCTTCATATCGTTCCACCAACAAGAGTGCTCTAATGTCTCCACATATCAGATGTCACCCGAATGTATCGCAAATCCAGATCAAGGTGTTTCCTGCAGTAACTCCTCCTGGATAAGAAGTGACTCGAGAACACACATGATCTCCCACGAAAATAAAGAATCTCATTCTCATTACTCGAGAATTCTCACTACTAGCACGAGACTACTCCGCTCATGCTATCTCGGAACTGCACCTACTCCAAGTACGATACATCTATGTAGAGTACAAATCCGTCTACACTAGAAAGTAATACTAAGACGGGTGCAGTTATCAGCTTCTCGTTTCAAATCCTGAAACTGAGCTAGTAAGCGTCTATCCAGGAAAATTTCATACCCTTCCTAGACAAGCCGGTCAACTGTATAATGTTGGGGAAACCCTCAACCAATCTCCGATAATATCTAGCCCGATCAAGGAAGCTGCGAGTCTCCTTTATAGACTACGACCACTCCCAACTGGTAACCGCCTAACTCCTGTGAATCCACTAATATCCTCTACTAAACATGTGTCCCAAAAACTCGTAAAAGACAATCACAATACGTACTACTAACTTCACATATATATGTTCCCATCGAAACATCTCTAAAACTATGCGAAGCTAGTGTACGTGATCCACCTCGGATCGGGAATAGATCACATCATCGTCAATGAAGATAATGAAATCTAATCCAAACGCCCTATGAATACCAAATACATCAAGTCCATGAAAACATCTAGGCACAGTATGCCTAAATGGTAACACCAAGGACTCATAATATCTGTACAAGTACACTCAACCGTAAGATCTCCAATAGCCAACCTATGATCGGATCACCAACAACAAATCTCTAAATCCATAAATATCACACAAGTGCTACTCCTCGTGTCTCTATCAACCTCAAACACCAAATAGTAGACCATCAAACCAAATATCCACCAATAGATCATCAACAAATACCCTGTCACCACACCTGATCTCCCAATATCCACCAATCTCCAATCATCCTCAATATCAATCAATCATACAAGATAGTCCCCTAAATAATGATAGAGAAAAACGAAAGCATCCAACCCTCAACACCTACTGCCAACAAACTAACTGTATCCATAAAGTCTGTCAAATCTCATCATCTCATCCTTTCTGATAATCAGATAT
Organism: Zingiber officinale; assembly: GCF_018446385.1. Lineage (NCBI taxonomy): Eukaryota > Viridiplantae > Streptophyta > Magnoliopsida > Zingiberales > Zingiberaceae > Zingiber > Zingiber officinale. The sequence continues at coordinate 71,689,056 of NC_055995.1, forward strand.
CTACAGTAAAGGAATGTAAATCCAAAGTCAAAGTGTCCCACAACCTGCTGACTAAAAGTCTACCCATCAAGAGAGTATCTCCACCACCCTCATAATCATCCTATATATGTCCCTCAACAAATATCAATAAAAGGTCAAACTCTCTAATATGAGATATAGACTACAAGATCTGGTAAAATGATCACGTGGTCAAAGTCTTGAACCACCTAATAGAGACAATGTTAGTTGAGTCGTCTAACCATTGTCTTGTACCCCATCACTGTGATTGCTCCATCTGAGGTTCAATAACCTCCCGTATCAAGCAATGAACACAAAAATAGAGGAACACTATAACCAAACAGCTGATCAAAATATCTGTCAATCAACGCTCTACCCTTCGAAGATCATCATCTGAAATTATACCTAGTTATGATCGGAACTTCTAGGTATTACTCAACTAATACCACTACCTCCGTATCATTACAGGTCGTAGATCACTAGGTACATCAAGGATATCTAACTACATCTGATAGCTCTATGAGTCAGGATCTCCCATGGAGCAACGTTAGACGAGTCTACTAGTCATCGCCTTAAAATCTATCGTGCTGATGAAAGAAGTAGAGAACTACTCTCTCTCCAAACACCTCAAGGAAATCACTAAGTGATGACCTGATCTCCAAAAAGCATTCCCTGCTTCTTCCTTCACGTGGTACCGGGTCACGTAAAGGTTAAGTAGCTAACTTCAACTCTCTCATGTCAGCACAAATCATATATCCAAATGTACTCTCCAACTCATACACCCTAGTAATGGATCCATCTCATAAGTGTTAAGCAGGTAGCTTTACACTTTTCCACATCAGTGGAGGTATCCTATCCGAATGTACCTTCTAAGTCATCCTATTAGGTACAAATAGTCCATGGTCAAAGTCCCCATGGAATAGGATATGACAACCCTCTACAGGCTGACCAAGCCGACAATGGTATACGGCTAACTCAGTCCTCCCCATGACGGTACAAGTCACGTACTCAAGTGAGTCTCCCAAATATCTAACCCAACACAAATAACCCCAAATATCAGAATCTCTAAAAATAGAGTATGACGATAGCCTAATGATCGAACCGCTAAATAAATCGATCGTCAACTAACTGATCTAATAAGGATAAATCAATCCTCGTCAAAAGCAACTAAGGTAAAATCTATCCACCACTACCCAAGTCAACGAGGGTAATCTACTAACCTAACCAACAGGAGTAAATCAATACTCTACTAATCAAAACGACAGGAGTACGAAACCAACTAAGATAAATCAAACCACCACTGCACAAGTCGATCAGGTAAATCAATCCTAAACTAATCTAACCAACCGGAGTAATACAAACTGGGTCAACATATGTATACAGATATCATCCACTATCTAATTAATAATAATAGAGACTGGTATGTGACTCTAACTCTCAACCAACTAGTAGTAACAGACACTAAAACTACTAGTAGTATGATATGATGAATCCCCTGAGACTGTAATCCTTGATCTCTATTAGGTCAACCGTGATCAGTGATTGACCCAACACATGCAATGCATGCTACAAACAAATAGGCAAGTACTAACAAGAGAACACTAACACACATCATAACTATATGGGCGACAATACATACACCAACAGAAATGTATGATAACAATATGCAAACATACCTCCTATAGCCAGGAGATGTCCTGCTGCTGCCTGGTCCCAAAATCCGAAAAGTCACATCAAGAAAACCGAATCACGAAATCCAAAACACGAATAATAGGCATCGTACTGCATACCAAAATTGGTATCGGATAAATCAATCCAAAACGATAGCAAGTATCGTAAACGCTGCCTACCACTAAATTGTCACGTCAAAGGATTCTGTGCTCGCAAAACCCTGCAAGATCAGTGACAATCAAGCATCACTAAGAAATACATCAGCCACATGTGGCTGAATATTTATATACACAACCATGCGGTATAATAATCACCCCACCGTGAATGAAACAATCATCACAACCACAGCTATATATAATACTTCTCACCACGGTATAAAACACGGAAATGAAAGAAAGCCCACACAACACAAATAAATACAATGCATGCCGGCCCGCTTAAACACAAATACAACACTAAAACTATAGGATAGCCACATGGCTATACACAAATACAATGCCAAAAATAAGAAAAGAACCTACAAAAGAAAACAAGCACGGTCTTCGGATGTCCGACAGGATACTCCGAGCGACACTCCAACCATCTACCCAAAAACATATATATGCGGTGGTGAGTATAGGTAACTCTAATAATGAAAAAGATAGTGCATGGTCCATAAACAAAACATGGAGATCACAAGTATAGGGGAATAAGAACATGATCATACTATAATAATCAATGCATGAACATACCGACATAATAACCTGACATAAACCACAACTAACATAATGATGTATACATACCTAATCGAATCGACATGGTACAATGATCAGAAAACTCACGGATCGCAATGTGATATACCCTGACACTGTAATATAAGTACTCAGCATATACATGTAAAATAAATGACATGTATATGACAACCAAATGCAACAATCATATCGCAAACAAATGCAACATACCACAAACACATGCAACTAGTATCTAGTAGGCATGTATGCAAATATATCTCCAAAGATACACCGCGATCAAATGAGAGGCTTGGGTCTGTGACAACTGTACTACCCTCCAGCCCACTATATAGTGGTCGAGGCGGACAATCCACTAGTAACTATCTAGCTACATAGTATCAGGGTCCCTGACTGCTCACAACGCCGGATCTCACAAAAAAACCTCGTGACCGGGTGGCACGACAGGACTAGCAGCAACTGCTCCATCTACCACTACCCATGAGTGGCTGAGTGTGCGGTGCTACTCCCAAACCAACTGATGACTCTCTCAACCACAAGGGAGATAATGGTCATCAGATGCAATGAATGATGAACATGATATATATATATAATCATTATCCATGCAACAACCCCAAACCTCATAAATACCTCCAACAAGAGTATAATCGTCAAGATACCTCCACGTATCCCACCAAACATATGTACACAAAAATATAAGTACAATCAACATGTATCCTCCAATAAAAACACCACGGACATGTGTATATACTCCAAACATACAATCAACACAACTCCTCCAAAAGTACATGACCAATACGTGTGTACATACAACATGCAAATGCACGGTCAACAAGATGACTCCTATAACACATACCCACCTATGTACAGTCAACATCATATACCCAATCAGCATGGTAATACTAACAACCCGACAATCCCTACCAGACATACTCTACACGTGTAATCACAACAGAGTAGATATCAAGAGTGGAGACTGTATCAGAATTAAATAGATCACCACAAGGGTCAAGCATAAGTATCATGCAGGAAAAACAACAATCGATCATGATATAAGATAAAGCAGCCTAATTCATCCAATAATAACCATGCACTAAGTACAAGAAAATCTACATAGAGGCCAAGGAAGAAATACCCGCCTTTAATCTGTCGATCGTGATCCAGAAATCCCACGTCGAGACACTCGTCTCAAACCAAAGTCCTGCAATCATATCATGTATTTAGCTAGTTACATATGAAGTAAATAACTAAACAACTTTCCCCCACCTAATTAGGATAACCCTAATCAAACATGATTATGGATTAATCCTCCAACTAACCTTAATTATAATATAACCTAATTAGATTAGGTTATACATGATACATCTCCAAAACTCCTCCAAAACAATAATCTAATTTTATCCAACATCATAACAATACCTCCCAATTCGATAATCATCCAATCAACCTATCAACCAAATCGTCAACCACCGTCAATCACAAACTCCAACATAATTCATCTTTAAATTCTCACCTAAATTAATCTAACTAGATTTAACTCCATCCACAAATGAATCCCAAATCCATAACCGATCATAAACTCCAACATCCCAGTATTATCTACTATACATCATTATTCAAACATGCATAATCACCCTCATGATTCACCTCTAACAATTTATCCAAACAACCGCAAGTCATGCAATCTCCAACATAATATGATACAAATCCTTATCAATCCACATCTTAATTGATTCCTTAATTCTCACTAATCAATCTAAGCAAGAATAACAAAACCCTACAACCCATAAAACCCAATTTAGCCACATACAAATAAGAATCACTGCAGTATTCTACTGGAAGGACTTACTTTGAGGTTGGGCAGAATCCAGTAGCTCACCATCAAGCTAAATACTGTCCGGAAGCTACAACAGTCAATCATACACCAATTCTTCTAAGTATCAATCCAGAAAATGAAATATACAGCAACGGAGTTACAGAAAACCTAATCCACAGTACAAACTCACTTCGACAGAACCTCCGATTCAATCCCTGTTTTCCAACAAGAACAACGATGTGTAGCCGGGCTGTGTTGTCTGGAAGATTCAAAGCAGATGCTTCATGTCGGATCCAAGCAAGAAGACTAGTACAACTCCAAGTATCTGGAACGGAATCCCTCTACAAGGAAAGTATCGAGAATGTAAGCACTGCTCAAACCAAAGATCGGCTAGAGAAAACAGGAATCAACGACATAACCTACCTTCCTGTGGCCGGAAGTATCGTGACTAATCCGATAGGTTGGCACGGTGAGAAAACAGGAGCTAGGGCTCCGATCCTTGCTCTTGTCCAAGATCAAGTCGTGCCAAGGCGAAGTCTTGGATCAAGAAGAAGGTTGCGGACCCGAAGCTAGGGCTCAGGAAGCGGTGGCCAGCATCGGCTGCTCATGGATGTCCGGCGACCGACGGATCGGAGCAGCACAGGGTCAGCGTAGCCAAGAGAGCTTGGCGTTGGTGAGGCACGCGGAGGAAAGGTCGCTGCCGGCGGTGAACTCGCGGTGGCCGGCGATCGGGCGAGGAGGAGGTCGCGCGAGAGAGCCGGGAGAGGAGATCGGGGAAGGAAGGTCTTGGCACGAATTGGGGAAGAAAAAGAATCGGGGGAAATAAAGGAAAAAAAGGGAAATAAAATAGAACTTAGGTTTAATTTATTCAAACCCTAAGTTTAATCCTTAATCAACTCTCATTTAAATGGGTATCCCAAACATCCCTCCACCGTATCCCGAATCCATCTCCTCAAAACGGATCATACAGATTCCGTTTAAATCCCGAAAAATTTCTAAAAATTTCCAAAAATTTCAATAAGATTTTTCGTCCAATAATATTTATTATTTACTTTTACGGTGTCTTACACTTAGACTACAATGTGATTCTAGGCCGACCAAGGCTAAACGAGTTCCGAGTGGTCGTCTCTACATTCTGCCAGAAGATCAAGTTCCTTATCGACAACTCAATAGGAGAGGTGAAGGGCGCCCAACTGGTAGCACATAAGTAAGTGCTACGTAGAAATGATCAAGACTGAAGCATGTGCTGCTCGAAAGAGCCAACGAATGGAGGTTAACGTCATTCATGAGGTTCCCCCAACTTTAGTTTATGAAGAGAAAGAGGTGAAGATCCAACCAGGCTGACCAGAAGCCACCACTCAAATAGCAGTCGATTAGAATCCACCACTCAGATAGAGGTCGACTCAGCCCTAGAACTCAAAAACAGAGCCTGTTGCTTGTTAAACACGCAACCATGATGTGTTCGCTTGGACGCCACAAGAAATCATAGGTATATCACCAGTAGTTATGGAACACATGCTCCATGTTTAATAGGATGCTCGGTCGGTCAAATAGAGAAAGTGAGATTTTGGAGGTAAGCAAAATCAAATCATCTAAGCGAAGGTGGACAAATTGCTCAAAGAAGGGCATATTCATGAGGTGTAATTCCTGATCTGGTTTAACCAACGTGGTCCTAGTGTCCAAGCCTGGGAACAAATGGCGCATTTACATGGACTTCAGGGATCTGAATAATGGTCCACGTTTAATTAGATGCTCGACCGATCAAATAGAGAAAGTGAGATTTTGGAGCTGAGAAAAACCAAATCATCCAAGCAAAGGTGGACAAATTGCTCGAAGAAGGGCATATTCAGGAGGTGTAATTCCTGACCTAGTTGGCCAACGTGGTCCTAGTGTCCAAGCCTCGGAATAAATGACGCATTGCGTGGACTTCAGGGATCTAAACAAGGCATGCCCGACAGACTATTATCCCTTATCTCTCATTGACTAAGTGGTGGACTCAACTTCCTATTGCGAACTGATATGCATGTTGGATGGATATCAGGGGTACCATCAAGTCTCGCTGGCTAAAGAAGACCAAGAGAATGTTAGTTTCATTACTACGGAATGAACTTATTATTATAATGTTATATCATTCGAACTAAATAATATAGGGGCTACTTATCAATGGCTTATGAACAAAGTATTCTGAAAGCAGATCGAACGAAACATGAAGGTGTATGTGGATGACATCCTGATTAGATCCCTCTAAGCAGTTGACTTATGCGCTGACATAGATGAAACTTGTTGAACACTGAGGGACTATAGACTTAAGCTCAATACCAACAAATGCTTGTTCGAAGCTAAAAGCGGACATTTTCTAAGCTATATAGTGACAAAACGAGGGATTGAGGCAAATCCGAGCAAAGTACAAGCTCTCCAAGAAATGTCTCCCCCGCATAATCTAAAGGAAGCTCAATTGTTGACTGGATGGATCACATCACTTTCTCGCTTCATTTCGAAATTAGTTGATCAGAGCTTGTCATTCTTCAAGATACTTCACCGAGCCACCAAGTTCTAATGGGACGCCAAGTGTGATAGAGCGCTGGGAGAACTCAAAGAATATTTATCTACTTTGCCTGTACTTGCAAAGCCCATTATCAGCAAGCCATTGTGGGTGTATTTATCTGCCACTGAGATTGTCATTGGGTCAGTGTTAGTATGACAAGAGGGTAAGGAGCAACAACTAGTGTATTATTTAAGCTATTTATTGAAAGATGTTGAATGCCGCTACACCGCTCTTGAGAAATTACCATATGGGCTAGTTTTAACCGCACGGAGGTTGCGTCCCTATTTTCTATCGCACACGATCATAGTGTTAACCAACAGCACCCTGGGTCAGGTACTCATCAACCCAGAAGCTTTAGAAAGACTGATAAAGTGGATCACTGAGCTCAGCGAATATGATATACAATACCAACGCTGAACAAACATCAAAGCACAGGCCTTAGCCAATTTTATAACGAAAATATAAGTCTCTAAGCTAGAAGAAATATGGAAATTATATGTGATCAGGTCATTCATTTAGTAAGGTAGCGGGGTCAAAATTCTCATGATATCACCCCAAGAAGATAGACTGCAGCTGCTCGCTTGACTAGATTACCGAGCCACCAATAATAAAGTAGAGTATGATGTATTAATAGCTGGTTTGCAAGCCATGAAGCATGTGGGGGATTCTCGAGTTCTAATCTATTCGGATTCATAGTTAGTGGCACAGCAACTATCAGGTAATTTTGAAATTAACAATGAGTGGATCAAGATGTATGCGGAGGCATTCGAGAAGTTGAAAGCAGGGTTCCAAGAAGTAAGCTTATAGAAGATCCCCCCAGTGGAGAACCAGAAGGTGGAAGAGTTAGCCAAGTTGGTTGACTCCTTAATCCTGTGGACTCTGGATAAGCCTATAGAGCAAACATTGCTGACATCTCACATTGAATGGAAGACTGAGCTAGAATTATAGAGTGACTAGAGAGTGCTATTAATTTCATTCCTCTAGTAAGGACTTTTACCCGCCGATCAGGAGTAAGCGCATATGATTAATAAAATGGTCGATCGGTTTACATTGGTGGGAGATCACTTATATAAGAGGATTTTCTCTCGCCTCTTGCTCAAGTGCATTGGGTCGGATGATATGCAATACATTTTACAAGAAGTTTATCGGGGTTCCTATAGAAGCAACTCAAGTAGTCAGTCGCTCACTCAGAAGATTTTGCAAGTCGAGTATTTTTTGCCCAATCTACAAGCTGACTCGGCTCGGATGGTAGCCACTTGCTTATCATGTCAAAAGCACCAAAACATCTCGCATCACCCCACAGAGTTGTTAAAAACTTCAATTGTTTCATATCCATTCGACCAATGGGGGATGGATATTGTAGGACTCTTTTTGATGACACCTAGTTAGAAGAAATTCCTCTTAGTAGCTATTGATTATTTCTCCAAATGGGTGGAAGCAGAGGCTCTTGCAAAGATAATCAAGCAGATTGCCATCAAGTTCTTATGACAGGACATAGTATGCCGGTTTGGAATCCCTTAAAGCTCATCTCAGACAATGGAAGACAGTTCTAGGGTTAGAAAAATCAGAGAATGATGTTCAAGTTATGACATCTTACAAGCTTTCACCTTTATGACTTATCCTTAGAGTAACAATCAAATGAAGGTCACCAATAAAAAAATCATTAAAGAACTCAGAAATAAGCAAGATCATATTAGAGGAAGTTGGATGGATGAACTGCCCAGTGTGTTATGGGTCTATCGTACTATACCTCGAGAACCCATAGATATAATTCCTTTTCAGCTTATTTATCGTGGGAAAGCAGTTGTCCTGGTGGAAGTCGGATTAGAGTCTGATCTGGGATAATGGTATTGTTGGTGCAGTAAGCATCCGACGATCGAACCAATGTTTTGATTATGGCAAAGGGTTCAAGTTAAGGTATTTTGTTATCTAACATGTGCGAATGAGGTTGAAAAAAAGTCCTAACTGCGGGTAGGCAGGTGGAAAATCCTAGGGGGTGGTAACCTTAGGTCCTAGGGGTGGTAACCCTAGGTGGAGGAAAATCCTAAGGGGTGGCAACCTTAGGTCCTAGGGGATGGTAACCCTAGTTGGAGGAAAACCCTAAGGGGCGACAACCTTAGGTCCTAGGGGGTGGTAACCCTAGGTGAAGGAAAATCCTAAGGGGGAGGGGGGTAACCTTAGGTCCTAGGTGGTGGTAACCCTAGGTGGAGAAAAACCCTAGGGGGTGGTAACCCTAGGCAGAAAGTCCAGTCGGTCTGGAGGACCAGACTGGCATCAGGTAATCTCTCCTAGGTGAGGACGCGTTCCCCGTAGAGGGAACAATAGGCGTCGGGTCGACCTAGGGTTTTCGGTTGGAGATCCGAAGTCAAAGCCGGATAGCCCGACGACTGTCAAATACTGCTCTTACTATATTTTATGTGTTCTAACTTTGTCTTGTAGGGTATGTGTGTGTTTTGTGAACTAACATGCTTTGCAGGGACAAATGAGCAAGTCTAGCCTCGGATGAACAGTGTCCGAGGCGCCTCCTCCATGGAGCTTGGAGGCGCCTCGAATGCAAAAGAGCTGAAGTCTGCGTGGCAGAGCTGGAAGCGCCTTAGATTGAGCTGGAGGTGCCCTGGACTACAGCTTGGAGGCGCCTTGGACCAGCTTGGAGGCGCCTTCAAGTGGATCAGAGGAGAAGATTTCAGCATTGATCCACGCGGCTGACTCGGTTGCTTTGAGGCGCCTCGAAAGGTCTTTGAGGCACCTCCAACAGTGCATAAAAGGGGTGTTCGAGCAACAGTGCAAATCATCAATTCTTAAGTGCTTCTACTACAACGTGCTGCTCCAAAAGCCGCCCTAAAGTGTTGTTACAAGGCCCCGACGACCCGGAGCTCTGAGATTTCGATTCTGTCGTCGGTATAATTGTTTTTTATTATTGCACTTATTGTAATACATATTTGTACTCTCTTTCCATGATATAGTTGTTGCCCACAGAAAGCGATCAATAATCGCGGGCCTTGAAGTAGGAGTCGACCTAGGCTCCAAACCAAGTAAATACTTGTGTTCACATTTGTTGTCTTTTATTTATGCTACTTTAACTCAACAATTTTACGAATCCGAAACGCGTGAAAGCCATGAGCCCTATTCCCCCCCCCCCCCCCCACTCTAGCGCATCTCAATCCAACAATTGGTATCAGAGCGGGGTAACTTTGATTTGGTGCAACCACCAATCAAGCAACTTTTCGTGGTGTTTTTCAATTTTTCGGAGTCATTTGGAATTAGTATTATTGCTAAATTCCAATTTCTTTTACCATTCGAATCAATTTTTGCTCGAAGTCAGTGCAACACCACTCGAGTTCATTATTAACCTTATTCCCGCACTACTAATCCAAGACCTAGTCTTGGAACATATTATATTTTTTTCGTGTGTGCATATCCTCTAAATGGCCCAACAAGAAGGCTACAGCACCGTCCGTCCCCCGCTCTTCACCGGAGAATACTTCGGTTACTGGAAGGGCAGAATGGAGATTTTCCTGAAGATCCAGTTCGAGATGTGGATGATCGTCAAGATTGGACTTGAACTACCAACTGACGGAGATGGTAAACCAACATCCTACGAAGACTGGGATCCAGTAGCAATCAAGAAGGTGGAAGCAAATGTTAGAACAACATGCACTCTCCAGTGCGGATTGATGAAGGAGGAGCTAAACCGCGTCGGCCCATTCTCGAGCGCCAAGGAGCTATGGGAAAAGCTTATCGAATTACACGAGGGCACCTCCAAAACCAAAGTAAGTAAACATGATTTGTTGTTCAATAAATTGTATAACCTAAAAATGCAGGAAGGTGAGACAGCTAGTCAACTCACGCACGTATACAAGATATCCTTAATTGCCTCCACGCGATCGGGCAGAAAGTGGAAAATAGAGATGTAATAAGGTACGCACTTAATGCTTTTCCGAGGAATACCTTGTCGGCGTCAATGGTAGATGCTTACAAGGTTTCTAAGGACCTGTCTTCAATTAAATTAGATGAGCTTTTTTCTGAATTTGAATTACATGAGCAGACTAATGCATGGCCAACCCAGAAAGGTATAGCTTTGGTTGCAGGTACAAGTAAAACACGTGATCCGAGATCATGGCGAAGAATCGAACCGGAGTCAGAAGAAGAACCTGACTCAGACGATGAAGATGACGAGCTAACAATGGAACTCGTCAACCTGGTAAAGAAACTGTACAAGAAAAAGAAAGGTTTCAACAAGAAGGACCTGAAGAAGGCAATTCAAACCAAGGAAGTTCAACCAAAGGTGAAGTTCGAGGTAACGTGCTACGGGTGCAATCAGAAGGGGCACATCAAGGCGAACTGCCCAAACCAGAAAGATCTGAAGAAACCAAGGAGGAAGAAGGCTTTGAAGGTGACATAGGACGAGTCTTCTTCAGAGGAGTTCAACTACGAAGAACTCGAACAGATGAGTTTTCTCGCTTTGACGGCCCGAGACTACACCAACGAATCCGGAAGCGAGGACGAATCGGAAGCCGAGTCCGAGAGAAGCCACGGATCTGTATCCGTTTCCGAAGGGTCTGACTCCACTGTAAGTATCCCGCGTTTACATAATTTAGTAAATTATTTAATTCAAAAATTAGCAAAATCAAACATTCGGGTCAAGTCACTTCTAAAGGAGGTAGCAGCCCTTAAAGAAGTGACTAACTCCAAACCCTTGCCTGACCCAGTTCAGACTGGAAATTCAACTCAAGTCAAAAAGCTTGAGGAAGAAAATTCTAGTTTGAAAACTCAGGACAAGGATTTAAAGAAGACATTGGAACGGTTTTTTTTGGGCTCCAAGAACCTTGACCTAATTCTTGGAACATAAAGAGCCATTTACAACAGATCTGTATTAGGTTTTAAAACCAAAAAGAAATATCGATCCTATCTATCCTTAGTCAACAGACCAAATAGTAAAGTAGTCCAAGCATGGGTACCTAAGTCCAACTTGGTTAATCAAGTTGGACCTGGTTAATATTAGGTCCCCAAGGATCAAGTACACTATCTAGATAGACCATATCAAGGCTATGATCTAGGGTGAGCCAAAAGAAAAACTATATTAATGAAAAGATAAATCATTAAAAGAAAATAATTAAAATTAAATTAAATTAATTTAAAAAACTTAAATCTAAGTTATAAATTAAACCATTAAAGGAATATAAATCTAATGTATAAATAAAAATATGTAAAATTATCAATAATGTAGGGGGAGGCTCCGGAATAGCTGGCACCTCCAAAACTAACCTACCCGGCAGAGTAACCCAAACCAAGCTACCCGACAGGGTAATTAGAACTAATTAGAAAGGGAACAAGTTTATCTTGAACTATGGTACTGGTGAAATTTTGGATGATAGTATGTTAGGGAAGTTTAGTCTATGCATGTCTAGAAAGATATGGCTTCGACCTGGTGCATTTGGCAAAGTGGAACTAACCGAAACTACCCTTTATGGATCCTAACCAATTAGACCAAGGTTTTGTATTAAGTTCAGTGGATATGACTATTTGAAAAATCACGAAGGCATGGTTACTTTAATGATGTCCAAGTGACTCACCATAACCAAAATTATATCCAAAGAATGTCTATTTGTTGAGCCCAAAACTAAACCTGAATCTATCACAAAGTTAAACCAAACCCTATAATTGAACCTAATTCATCTCACAAAATTATAGGATTCTCTGATTTGAAATTTAGATCGGGTGAGATGACTAAGGATTAAATTAAATTAATAATTAATAATTCATTTTAAAAATCCTTTTAAAAATCCTTTTAAATATCCTTTTAAAAAATCTTTTAAAAATCACTTTAAAAACTATTTAAAAATCATTTCAAAAATTATTTGAAAATCATTTTAAAAATTATTTAAAAAACATTTTCAAATTTATTTGAAAATCATGTTAAAAATTAATTTAAAATCATTTTAAAGATCATTAAGGTGTAAATCATAATTAATTTTAAAAATTATAATTAATTTTCAAAATATTACTTAATTCCATAAATATTTTCAAATTATCTTTCAAAATAATTATTACTTTCAAATCATTATAAACATCATAATTATTTTCAAAAAAGTTAATTATCATTAAGGCTCAAATCATAATTAATTTCTATCAAAGTATTAATTATTTTAATTTTAAAATTCAAAATCATTATCTACAAAATTTTAATTTTCAAATCATAATAATTTCAAAATTCAAGATCATTATCTACAAAACTATAATTTTCAAATCATAGTTTAAAATCATTACTTATAAAATTACAATTTACGAATCTTATTTTCAAATTGTTAATTATTAAATTCTTAATTCTCAAATTATAGTCTTAATGATAACTAATTTTTAAAATCTTAATTAACTCTCTAATCATATTTTCAAATTATGATTTAAACTAAATTAAATTATTCTTTTAAAATTTTAAATAGTTACTCATTTGAACTTCAAACTTATATCAATTACAAATATTATAAAAATAACTCCGTCTTACACTCACTCATAAGCTGAACTTATTTGACAACCTAAAATGGGTGAGATGGAAAATTAGGAAAATAAAATCGTTAAGTTTTTGCTTTCTTTACATGCTTGGACTCTAGGACCCTAAGAATTTAAGGCATCAATCAAGAGGGAGTAAAGAGAGTCGAGCTAAGGTATTTAAAATATTTCTTTAAAAAGATAAAAACCAAGAAGTTGCTAATATATTAAGTATTTTTGCAATAAAATATTTTAAGCTTTTATGAAATTATAAAAAAAATAGCTAAATACTTGATGAAATCATTATTTTCAAAAGTTTTTTGGTAAAATATAAGTGTTTTCAAAGATAAAAACTTAACTAAAGTTAAAAAAAAAGGCTAAGTATTTTGGTAAGAATTCTCATTTTCAAACCTAAGTGTTTATTAAACTCCCTTTTAATTTTTCAAAACTAACCTTAGTTAAGGTAGTTTCTAAACTTAGCTATTTAGCAATTTTTTTTTAAAAAAAAATCATTTCTTTAAGCTAAATTCAAGCTAAGTCTATGTGTTCTTTACAAAGGCTAAATATTTTTTTTCAGTGCTTACTACTTTAGCTAAGCTTTTATGCAAATCCTTTTTAAGTTAAGTACTTAAACTTAAATCAAGAAAATCTTTTAAATGTCAAGTTTTTATCAATACTTTTATCAGCTTAAGAGTTCAATTTTTCAAACAGCAAGTATTTTCAAAAGCTTAAGTGTAGCTTTATTGAAATTGAGCTAAGTATTTTCAAAAATATTTTTTCAAAAGCCGTTCAAATTTAGCTAAATGTTTTTCAAAACAATTCTTTTTGAAAAGCTAAGTCTCTTTAAGGCTAAATACTTGACAAAACTATTATTTTCAAAAGTTTAGCTAAGTCTTTGATTTTTTTTCTCAAAGCTAAATTCAACTAAGTGCTACCCTTCAGGGGGAGCTTAAACTTAAATAGAATAATTATCTTTTCTCTTCCTTGTATTCTTTTTGATTTATGTCAAAGGGGGAGAGAAAAGTCAAAGTTAAGTAAAGTCAAAGAACTTAAAACATGATAATGAAAGGGGGAGCATAAAATGTTGTTTTGAAATTATTTTATTTTATGCTCATGGTTAAGTTTTTGACTTTACTGTTATATTTTTTACTTAACTTTGAACCGTGTTGTCATAATCAAAAAGGGGGAGATTGTTGGTGCAGTAAGCATCCGACGCTCAAACCAATGTTTTGATTATGGCAAAGGGTTCAATTTAAGGTGTTTTGTTATCTAACATGTGCGGATGAGGTTGTAGAAAAGTCCTAACTGTGGTTAGGCAGGTAGAAAACCCTAGGGGGTCGTAACCCTAGGTCCTAGTGGGTGGTAACCCTTGGTGAAGGAAAACCCTAAGGGGCGATAACCTTAGGTCCTAGGGGGTGGTAACCCTTGGTGGAGGAAACCCCTATGGGGCGGCAACCTTAGGTCCTAGGGGGTGGTAACCCTAGGTGGAGGAAACCCCTAAGGGGCGGCAACCTTAGGTCCTAGGGGGTGGTAACCCTAGGTGGAGAAAAATCCTAGGGGGCGGTAACCCTAGGTCCTAGGGGGTGGTAACCCTAGGCAGAAAGTTCAGTCAGTTTGGAGGACCGGACTAGCATCAAGTAATCTCTCCTGAGAGGAGCAGGTGAGGATGCGTTCCCCGTAGAGAGAACAGTAGGCGTCGGGCCAACCTAGGGTTTCCGGTCAGAGATCTGAAGTCAAACCCAGACAGTCCGACGACTGTCCAATACTGCTCTTACTATATTTTATGTGTGCTAACTTTGTCTTGCAGGGTATGTGTGTGTTTTGTGAATTAACATGCTTTGCAGGGATAAATGAGCAAGGTCAGCCTCGAATGAACAGTGTCCGAGGCACTTCCATAGAGCTTGGAGGTGCCTCGGATGCAAAGGAGCTGAAGTCTGCACGGCAGAGCTGGAGGCGCCCTGGACCACAGCTTGGAGGCGCCTTAGACCATCTTGGAGGCGCCTTCAAGTGGATCAGAGGAAAAGATTTCAGCGCTGATCCACGCGGCTGACTCGGCTACTTTGAGGCACCTCGGAAGGGCTTTGAGGTGCCTCCAGCAGTGCATAAAAGGGGTGTTCGAGCAACAGTGCAAATAATCAATTCTTAAGTGCTTCTACTACAACGTGCTGCTCCAAAAGACGCCCTGAAGTGATGTTACAAGTCCTCAATGACCCGAAGCTCCGAGATTTCAATTCTGTTGTTGGTGTAATTTTTTTTTATTATTTCACTTATTGTAATACATATTTGTACTCACTTTGCGTGATATAGTTGTTGCCCACAGAAAGCGATCAACGATCACGGGCCTTGGAGTAGGAGTCGCCCTAGGCTCCGAACCAAGTAAATATTTATGTTCACGTTTGTTGTCTTTTATTTCCGCTGCTTTAACTCGACAGTTTTACGAATCCAAAATGCGTGAAAGCCACGAGCGTTATTCACCCCCGCCCCCTTCTAGCGCATCTCAATCCAACAGGTATTATTAGTGTTGGAACTCCAAGGTTGTTTTGGTGTGATCAACAAGTTAAGTTAGGTCCTGTGTTGTTCTAACCTTGTGTCTAAGTGTGCAGGAGCTTAAGACCACAGGTAGCAAGAAGGACGGCACGCGGTGTGTCTGAGGGACGAGGCACTGCAGAAGAGTACATCGACGGATGAGAAGGAAGCGTGCAGTGGTTCCGAGGGACGAAAGTCAGAGCGGAAGATTGCTCAGGGAGCAAGAGACGCAGCTACCGAGAAGGTCGGCATTGGGTGCGACTGAGGGACGAAGACTGTGGATGAGTACGTTGGTGGACGAGAAGGAAGCACGCAATGATTCTGAGGGACGAGAAGCCGGAGAGGAAGCCCGCTCGAGAAGACCGGAAGTTGGGTTCGGGTGAGCCCTATTTCGGATGACAGAAATCACCCAAGCGAGCGGATCCGGAGTTGAAGACCCGGATCGAGGTGAACTGAGCCGGAGCAGTGGTCCCCGGATGAAAAAGTAAACACTGGTTAACTTTAGGCCCCGGGGCACCCGGAACCATTCTGGGCGCCAGGAATAGCCTGGGGTGCCCAGAAGGGCTCCGGGCGCCTGGACCTGGTTTATTTACCAGATCGCGTTTGACACAATCTGAACGTTGGGGGATAAAATTTTATCCCCCCCAGGGCACCCGGAACCCTTCGGGGTGCCCCGACCAAGGCTATAAATATAGCCTTGGTCCAGAAGCTTTTTATCCATTCAGAAATTGTAACAACGCTTGTGCGCTTCCACTATTTAGAATAGCTTCTTTCTTTTTGTGCCTACATTGCTGTAAGAGAGGCTTCTCCGCCTGAAGGAGACAATAGTGCGATCATTTTCCTTGGATTAACAACCTCCCCGGTTGTAACCAAGTAAACATCTGGTGCCTCGTCTTTTTCTGTTTTGATTTATTGCTTTTCTATTTTATATGCAAGTGTCAGTTTGAAAAGTCGGGAAGGGTTGTGTTTTATTTTTACAGGACTATTCAACCCCCCCCCTTTTAGTCCGCCGCAATGGTCCTACAATTAGGATAATGTCGGTCGACGCCTAATAGAGCTTGAGATGATAGATGAGGTTAGATATAAAGCTACCGCTCAACTGGTATCTTATCATCAACAAATGAAACAAAATTATAATCGGAGGGTCATCTCAAGGTCTTTTTAAGTAGGTGATCCCATTTGGAAGCGGATCAAGCTAATCGGGGATGTTAGCAAGTTAGAGCCACAATGGGGTGGGCCATATAACATGGTGTAGAAACTCACCGCGGGATCCTATTATCTTCAAGACGCTAAGGGAAGAAACTTAGAGCAG
The DNA here is from genome assembly GCF_018446385.1 of Zingiber officinale. Taxonomy (NCBI): domain Eukaryota; kingdom Viridiplantae; phylum Streptophyta; class Magnoliopsida; order Zingiberales; family Zingiberaceae; genus Zingiber; species Zingiber officinale. The sequence continues at coordinate 71,706,137 of NC_055995.1, forward strand.
CTGTGGCGCACAAACTACTTGCAATCTTACTTAACCTGAGAGCATGCCTATGATATGTTTATATATACTGTTGAATATTCACACTTAATGAAAATGCAAGCAAGCTTAGCTCAGGAACCATTACTTCCAAACTCTCAAGCCCTAGATCCTAGTTATAAGTAGTTTTCTCCGTGCCCTCCAATTGGCCATTGAGTCGAAGGTTCAATTCTAGACTCTCAAGCCTCAGCTTAGAGTTATAAGTGGGTTTTCCTATGCCCTCCAATTGGTTACCAAGTTAGGAGCTTCAATTTCAAACTCTCTAGCCTCAATGCCTAGTTATTAACAGGTTTCTCCATGCCCTCCGATCAGTTACCTGGTCGGAGGTTCAATTCTAAACTCTTGAGCCTCAGCGCCTAGTTATAAGTGAGCTTCCCATGCCCTCCGATCGACCACCCGATCATAGGTTAAATTCTAGACTCTCAAGCCTCAACGCTGAGTTATAAGTGGGTTTCCTTATGCCCTCTGATCGGCCACCCGGTCGGAGGTTCAATTCCAGACTTTTTATCCTCATCGTTGAGTTATAAGTTCCCTCTGACCGACCACTCGATCAGAGGCTCAATTGTAGACTCTCAAGCCTCAGCACTGAGTTATAAGTGAGTTTCCCCATTCCCTCTTATCGGCACTCGGTTGGAGGTTCAAATTCCAAACTCTCGAGCCTCAGCGCTAAGTTATAAGCAGATTTCCTCGTTCCCTCCAATCGTCCGCTCGGTCGGATGTTCAATTCCAAAGTCTTAAACCTCAGTGCTGAGTTATTAGTGGATTTTCTCATGCCCTCCAATTGGCCACCTGATCAGAAGTTCAATTCCAGACTCTTGAGCCTTAGTTTCAAGTTATAAGCGGGTTTCCCCGTTCACTCCAGTTGGCCACCTTGTCAGAGGTTTAATTCTAGACTCTCTAGCCTTGATGCCAATGTATAAGCGGGTTTCCCTGTGCCCTCTGGTCGGCAACCTGGCCAGAGGTTTAATTCCAGACTCTCAAGCCTCAATGCCAAGTTATAAGCAAGTTTTCTTGTGCCCTCTGATTGGCCACCCGATTAGAGGTTCAATTCTAGACTTTCAAGCCCCAGCGTCGAGTTATAAGTGGGTTTCCCCATGTCCCCCGATCGGCCACCCGATCGAAAGTTCAATTCCAAACTCTTGAGCCTCAATGCTGAGTTATTACCGAGATTCCCCATGCCCTCCGGTCGGCCACCCATTCAGTGTTTCCATGCCAAACTCTCGGGCCTTAGAGTCAAGCTATAAGTGGGTTTTCCCTGGGCCCCTTAGCAATATGACCATGTATGCGAAACTTCCCTAATGGTCAAAGTGATATTTATGTGAGTTGCCAGCGTTTCAAGTACTACTCGCATGAATTTCTACAAGTGAATTGGCACCACGCCAAAGGAAAAAGCCTTGATAAAATATTAAGGAAAAAACCTCAAAGTCGCTTGGCACTCCTTACAAGTCGCCGCTCACATGGCACTCCTCGTAAATCGTCACTTGCTCAGCACTAGCATATAGCCGCTCGCTCGACATTCATCCCAAATGCCTGATCGGCCGAACTTGTCGCTCACTTGACACTTAACATAAAGTCGAGCGTATGGCATCTAAAAACTTGCCACCTATGGCACATTGTGCTCGAGGCATAGAATGTTCAAATGGCAACGAAAAGCATAAAAATGAACAAAAGCATGAGACACAACACAACAATTGTGAATACTACAAATTTAAGGTTTTCAGCCCACAAATGGCTCATAGTACAAGAGTCACTATTACCTGAATTCGAGAAAGAGGTTATTAGGAAGCTCATCTATAATCCACTAGTGATCTAAAAATTGCTCAAGCAGGTTAGCTGATAAATATCCAGCCTCATGGAGCTACTTGACTGCTCCTTCGTCTCCCAATGAAAATATCTTTATGGTATGTCGGCTGAGCTACAAGTCGAACTAGTGAGATTGGAGGTATGTTGTTCGTTTGGCCTCAAAATGCTCATCCTCTCCTACCTTCTATACAGCCATCTCGGACCTGGAAGTCGTCAGCTTAGATTTGACAGACTCTAGATCAGCTTGCAGTGAATCCAGTTTGATCTGTTACACGTTCAATTTCCTTTGCTAGTCTAATATCAGCATATCATTTGCCGCTAATTCTTTGGCTTTTTCGACTAACTCTAAAACATGAGAAATCTTTAGTTACTCTAGCATAGAAGTCATTCACATCGGGTCAGATACTGCTTTGGCCTTCACTATAGTTTCTGCTTTGAGCTTAGCTTCACTCATATGCAACAGGATTTTGAGTTTCCTATTTGCTTCATGTTGGCCATCCATCAATTGACGAGCCTCCTCCAGAGCTTTTTCCATCTATAATAGTAGCTCTTCTTGGGTTTTCACCTCTTATCGCAGTCTGCTCACCACTGGAATCAAGGCAAGAGTTGAGGGGGATTCTAATTCCTCCATGTGGCCCTTCAAAATCTTATTTGCTCAATCCAAGTCCACTGCCAGTTGGCTCAAGTTCAGCCCGATGGCAAAGAACTAAGAGAAATGAGGTTAAGAATCCTACTTCCTAAAGGGAAGAAACTAAGCACTTATTATAGTAGAATCTTGAGCAAATCCATCCGCATGCTCAGATATCGAGCGGCTCTTAGCTCGTCCTGCTGTATTCGTCCAAGCATCGGCCAACAACCCTTTTAGTTTCACCACTCCCTAAGGGAGGCCAAGGATCATAATTCATCTCCTGTTTGGATGGCACGTTAAAGAAAAGAACAAATTGTTGCCCAGACCCATGGGACGTACGGGGCCTCAAAGAAGAAGCACCCATGGTTGGGTCAGCCAACTGGGGAAGACACGTGGATGAAGATAGTTCATAAGCAGGACCGATCGGCCATGAAGAAAATGGCCCTTCCAGAGTAGGGTGAATAGTTTCAATCATGATTTTTCCCTTAGCAAAAGGAGCAGAGGTCGTGGTCATCCGCTCAGCCCTAGTCTGTTCAACTAAAGCCGGGGTGGTTGTTCGGCATCTTTTACAATGGATCCTAAGAGGCAGTCCAATTTTGGGGACTAGAGGGGTCACTTCTGCTCACACTTGAGAATGGTCGGGTGGCAGGCCTTCCCGTTTAGCAAGGATAGCTTTTCTACACCAATTTAACTCGGTCTCATCCATTTACAAGGTCTTTGACACTAGAGCTGTAATGACCCGGCCCCTCGACCCTTGGGTGGCCCAACTGGTGACCCATTTGGTGGCCTCTTGGCTATCCCTTGGGCGGCCCAACTGGTGACCCATTTGGTGGCCCCTTGGCGGTCCCTTGGGCGGCCAACTGGAGACCCCTTATGTCGTTGACCGATGACCCTCGGCCGTGACGTTATTCACTAGGTCTTCCCACCCCTGGCCAGTGGATTTTTTACCTTCCCCAGGATTCGAACTCTAGACCTCTAGGGTAAGTACTAGAGTTTATGAATCCTGGTAGCCAAATTTTATTCGGGCAGGGACTACCTAGGGCGTGACAATTTATTTGGTTTTCTTATGATAATATCTAAACGATGTTGTAGACTTGTTCTGGTTTTTGACACTTGGATACTATATGGTTTTGTTTTATTGTCAATGAGTTTTATTTGGATGTGTTTTTGTTACATGCCTGCCTAGATGGCAAAAGAGGTGAGTTCATTGTAATTTGTGCTTTATGGGTGTAGTTGAGTAGGAATATGATTTGAGTTTTATGAGTGTAGTTGAGTAGGAATATGATTTGAGTTTTATGGATGTAGTTGAGTAGGATATTTTGAGATGTTTTACTTATCGTTGTTTTAGTTCACTATTATACTGCGTGGTTGTTATTTAGTTATTTTATTATTATTGTTCCGACCGTGTTGGCCGTGTATGTGATGGTTATGTTGTATAAAAGTTTCAGATTGTCACCCGTACAGGTGAGATGCTATCGAATTTTTTTTTATTATAACGACCCGGCCTCTCGGCCCCTTGGGCTGCCCAACTGGCGGCCCATTTGGTGGCCCCTTGGGCAACCCAACTGGCGACCCCTTTTGTCATCGACCGACGACTCTCGGTCGTGCCGTTACTCACAAGGTCTTCCCACCCCTGGCCAGTGGATTTTTGCCTTCCCCAGGATTCGAACTCTAGACCTCCAGGCTAAGTACTAGAGTTTATGAATCCTGGTAGCCAAGTGAGCGCCTGCCACTGTAACGGTGCCGGGTACTGAGCTAGAGGCTAATAGGTAGGCTGAGACTGATACTGGACCGGCGGCTGGGGCGATGACTGGTACTGGACTAGTGGTTATGGCTGATACTATACTAGGGACTGAGGCGGTGATTGGTACTGAACCAGTGACTGGGGCTGCAGCTGATATTGCCCCTGAGTCAGATACTGTGGTCCCAGAACAGAGCTCTGTGGTACTATGAGAGTACTAGGGTGCTCCTGTCTATACATGCCATAAGCAACTGCTGCAGGGGGAGTTGTCCTCTGCTGACGATGTGAGGATTGGACTCTATGCCCTCCTCGCTGAGTCCCTGTCTGACTGAGCTAAACTCCATGAACAGAAACTCCGGAAGCAATATGCTAAGCCTTCAGCGAACAATCTCGGCTCATGTTCCCAGGCAGTTTGCAATAATAGCAAACTGTCTGCCCCAAGGTGCAGGCTGATGTGGTGTGCTCTATGGATCCACACCGGGCATAGCAGCCTTTGGTAGCACTACCACCTCCTCCACCGCCAGAGACTGGACGTATTCATGCGGTGACCAGAGAGGATGCGCAGTGGGCCGACGGATCCGTTTTCCGCGGTACTATTTTTATTTATGCCTTATCTGCTGATATGCTGATAGATACCGGTAGCTCGCATTCTTTTTTTATCCTGTACTTTTATGCGAGAGATTGGTAGATTACCCACTTTCAGACCACAATAATTGACCATCTCTCTACCGTCTGGTGATATTTTGGACGTCACCCAGGAGGTCAGAGGTTGCCCGTTAGACTTTGGCAACATGATACTTACGGTAGATCTTTTAGTATTGGAAATGGTCGACTTTGATATTATTCTTGGCATGGACTGTTTGCCAGCATATCATGGCATTGTTGATTGCCAGACGAGGGTGGTCACATTTCGGCCTCTGAACCAACCCTCGTGGGATTTCACTGGCATCAGAGACGACGTCATATCGATCATTTCGACGATTTAGGCTCAGAAGCTGCTGTCACATGGCTACCAGGGTTTTTTGTTATCCTTGATTCATACTGAAGATGACAGTAGTTCTCAACTCTCTGATGTTCAAGTAGTCCGAGAGTATCCGGATGTATTTCCAGAGGAGCTACCAGGTTTGCCTCCCAGAAGGCAAGTGGAGTTTGCTATTGAGTTGATTCCGGGAACCGCGTCGACATTGAAAGCGCCTTATCGTATGACACTAAAAGAGTTGAATGATCTAAAGGTTTAACTCCAGGAGCTTTTGGACAGGGGATTTATACGCCCTAGTGCTTCTCCGTGAGGTTCTCCGGTATTATTTGTCAATAAAAAGGATAGTACTTTGAGGTTGTTCATAGATTATAGACAGCTTAATGCAGTGACCGTCAAAAATAAGTACCCCTTACCATGAATCAAGGATTTGTTTGATCAGCTCAGAGGTACATCAGTGTATTCTAAGATTGATCTGCGATCCGGATATCATCAGCTAAGAGTCAGAGAATCTGATATTCAGAAGACTGCATTCCGTGCTAGATACGGCCATTATGAGTTTTTGGTAATGTCATTTGGGCTTACCAATGCTCCAGCAGTGTTTATGGATTTGATAAGCCACGTCTTCTTGGAGTATCTTGATCAGTTTGTTATCATTTTCATCGATGACATATTGGTTTACTCGCGTTCCGAGGAGGAACATGCACAGCATCTTCGCACTGTCCTAGAGACTCTTCGATGACATCAGCTATACGCGAAGTTCAGCAAGTGTGCTTTCTGGCTATCCTCAGTCAGTTTTCTGGGACACGTGGTCTTGAGCAAAGGTATTTCAGTAGACCCTCAGAAGATCGAGGCTGTCACCAGTTGGGAGCAGTCGAAATCAGTTCAGGAGATCCGTAGTTTTCTGGGACTAGTAGGATATTACAGACGGTTCGTCGAGGGTTTCTCCCGGATTGCTATGCCATTGACACGCCTGACCAGGAAAGGCGTGAAGTTCACTTGGACCGAGGACTGCGAGACCAGCTTCCAGGAGCTGAAGCGGAGATTAGTGTCGGCTCCAGTTTTGGTTTTACCCTCTGGAGAGGACGGATTCGTGCTCTACACCGATGCCTCTCTTCAGGGTTTGGGAGTTGTTCTGATACAGCACGGTAGGGTAGTCTCCTATACTTCTCGACAGTTGAAGGAGCATGAGAAGAACTACTCAATACATGATTTGGAGCTGACCGCCATCATCTTTGCTTTGAAGGTTTGGCAGCATCATCTGTACGACATTACCTTTGAGATTCTTATGGATCATAAGAGTCTCAAATATATTTTCACTCAGATGGAACTTAATCTCCGACAGAGGAGATGGATGGAGTTCCTGAAGGATTATGATTGTACCATTAGCTATCACCCGGGGAAAGCTAATGTGATTGCCGATGCACTCAGCAAGAAGTCTAGAGGGACTTTGGCTTGCCACCGAGTTTCAGTCACAGACTTGGTTCAGGGTTTCTCCGAGTTAGGCCTTGAGGAGCAGGGACAGACAGAGCAGGGTATTCTTGTTACCATGGTTGCTCAGTCGTCGATCAGGACGAGGATCAGAGAGGCCCAAGCCGGTGATCAGCATTTTTAGTTCATTGGTAACCAGATAGCTTTCGGACAGCAGACCGAGTTCACACGAGATGAGGATGATATTATATACTTCCGAGGCAGATTATACGTACCTCAGTCTCACCCGGTCTTACAAGAGCTACTTCAGGAGGCTCATTGCTATTGATTTGCGATCCATCTAGGTGGGACCCGCATGTATCGAGATTTGAGGCGTTCCTACTGGTGGAACGGTATGAAGAAAGACATCGCGGAATTTGTAGCTAGATGTCTTGTCTGTCAACAGATGAAGGCTGAGCACCAGAGACCTGCCGAATTACTTCAACGGATTCCTATTCCTGAGTGGAAATGGCAACGCATTACCATGGACTTTGTGGTGGGTTTGTCGAGGACACGATGAGGCCATGACGCGATTTGGGTAATCATAGATCGATTAACCAAATCTGCGCACTTCTTAGTGATCCAGAAGACTGATTCCCTTGATCGATTGGCAGATCTGTATTGCCGAGAGATCATCAGATTACATGGTGTTCCTTTGACTATTATTTTGGATAGAGACCCTCGGTTCATGTCTCGATTCTGGCAGAGTCTGCAGCAGGCCTTGGGCACTCAGCTCCATTTTAGTACAGCCTTCCATCCGTAAACAGATGGATAGTAAGAGCGGACCATTCAGGCTCTAGAGGACTTGCTGAGGTCATGTGTATTGGATTTTGGAGACAGTTGGGAGGACCATTTGCCATTGGTAGAGTTCGCCTACAACAACAGCTTTCATTCGGCTATCCAGATGGCATCGTTTGAAGCATTGTATGGTAGGCCTTATCGGGCACCCACCCTCTGGGATGAGGTTGAGGAGGCTCAGCTATTGGGACCTCATAGAGCTCAGCATGAGGCAGAGTTGGTCCGTACTATCTGACGGAGGATATCAGAGGCGCAGGACCGCTAGAAGAGTTATGCTGATCAGAGACATAGGACCTTGGAGTTCTCTATTGGCGACCATGTTTTTCTGTGAGTTTCACCCACGAAAGGGGTGAAGAGATTTGGCCTCAGAGGTAAGCTAGCTCCGCAGTACATTGGCCCTTTCCAGATCCTGGAGAGGATCGAAGTAGTAGCTTATCGTCTAGCACTACCATCATCCCTAGCAGGCGTCCACGACGTATTCCACATATCTATGCTGAGGAGATACATATTCGACCCAATACCTGTTACATGCTTGTTTGGTTCTATGGATGTTGCATGGTTTAATTAATTTATTTATTATAACGACCCGACCCCTCGACCCCTTGGGCGGCCCAACTAGCGGCCCTTTGGTGGTCCCTTGGGCGGCCCAACTGGCGACCCCTTATGTCGTCTACCGATGACCCTCGGCACACCGCTCACTTGGCTACCAGGATTCATAAACTCTAGTACTTAGCCTGGAGGTCTAGAGTTCGAATCCTGGGGAAGGCAAAAAATCCACTAGCCAGGGGTGGGAAGACCTAGTGAGTAACGGTACGACTGAGGGTCGTCGGTCGATGACATAAGGGGTCGCCATTTGGGCCGCCAGTTGGGCCACCCAAGGGACCGCCAAGGTGCCACCGAATGGGCCGCCCAAGGGGCCGAGGGGCTGGGTCGTTACAATTAAAAGACGTCTTTTTATTGTAACGACCCGACCCCTCAGCCCCTTGGGCAGCCCAACTGGTGGCCCATTTGGCGGCCCCTTGGCGGTCCCTTGGGTGGCCCAACTGGCGACCCCTTATATCATCGACCGACGACCCTCTCCTCCCCTTCTTTTATATTACTTGCCCAAGGCAAATAAGGAAAAGATTTTTACAAAAATTAAAATCTTCCTCTTGTTTTTCCTTTCCTCCTCTTTATTTCCTTTTTCCTCCTCTTAATTGATTGAATGCTTTTAATGGCCAGCCCCTTGCTTGGACACCAAGCAAGGGTGGTCGTCCACATCATTATGAAGAGAAAAAAAATTATGAAATTTTATAAAAGAAGAAATCCTCTTATAAAATTTTACAAGCTCTCTTTCCTTTTGTGGATATTAAAAAAGGAAAGTTTTAAAAATTAAAATCAAATTTTAAAATTTAAAACTTCTCTTCTAAAATTTCCTTTTTTAACATGGTTACAAAAAATAAAAAGTTTCAAATTTAAAACCCCCTTCCTTTTTTTCAACAACCATGAGGATGGTTAAAAAAAGGGAATTAAAACTTTTAAACTTTCTTTTAAACCATGTGGCCTAATTCAAATAAGGAAAATTTTGTAAATTTAAAATCTTTCTTTGAAACTTGTAGAAGATTTTAAAAATTCAAAACACCCCTCCTATTTTGAATTATAGTGGTCGTCCCCTTCTTGCTTGGGCACCAAGCAAAGGGCCGACCCCCTTTGAGGAGATAGTGGCCGAACCTTGGCTTGGTCACCAAGCCTTGGGCCGGCCCCCTCTTGGACACCAAGATGGGCTTATCATGAGTGGATTTAAGGCTTCATTGAGGCTACGACAGGGACCTAGAGGAGAAATTGGTTTTGGCCTTTTGACGAGCTTGAGTATCCCATGTTCGCCCCGAACACACAACTCAAGTTCATCAATAATAACTCATTCCACTAGAAAGTTATTATTGCACTACCACACCAATCCCAAATTATATTATGGGCTCCTTCTTATCATGAGTGTGTTAGTCTCCTTGTGTTTAAGACATCGAATGTCGATTAATTTAATTGAGTTACTAACAACTCACTTTAATTAATGTCTTAGTCCAAGAGTAGTATCACTCAACCTCATTGTCATGTCGGACTAAGTCCACCTGCAGGGTTTAACATGACAATCTTTATGAGCTCCTCTTGGGGACATTATCAACCTAGATTACTAGGACATAGTTTCCTTCTATAATCAACAACACACACTATAAGTAATATTATTTCCCAACTCATTGGGTCTATTGATTTATCGAACTAAATCTCACCCTTTGATAATTTAAAGAAATAAATACTAAATATATGTGCTTGTTATTATATTAGGATTAAGAGCACACACTTCCATAATAACTAAGGTGTTGTTCTTTTATTAAGTCAATATAAAAAGAACTTACCTTAAATGGTTCTGCTCAATACACTCAGAGTGTACTAGTGTAATGTATCAGTCAAGATAAACTAATACGTAATTACACTATGACTATTCTAATGGTTTGTTCCTTTCCATCTTAGTCGTGAGCTACTGTTTATAATTTATAAATAACTGATAACATGATCTACTGTGTGTGACACCACACATCATGTTATCTACAATATAAATTAATTGAACAACTACACTTAGCATATAAATGTAGACATTTGACCAATGTGATTCTTATATGTTTATACAAAAAGCTAGACTTTTAATATACACTCTAACAATCTCCCACTTATACTAAAAGATTATGCTGCCATATATCCTACCATACATCTAATTCCCTACCCTTCAACATGCTCATTAAAAGCTCTTGCCTTAAGGGCCTTAGTGAAAAGATCTTCCAGGTTATCACTTGATGCAATCTAGGCGGCAACAACTTCTCCTCGTTATACGATGTCTCGTATTGGGTGGTACTTGCGCTCTATTGTGTTTACTTGCCTTATGGACTTATGGTTTCTTCGAGTTTTCTACTGCACCACTATTATTACAATAAATTGTAATAATCTTTGGGCAAATCAGAAATAATGTCTAAGCCCATCATGAAGTTTCTGAGCCATCTAGCTTCTATGGCTGCCTCAGAGGCTACCATATTCTTAGCTTCCATAGTGGAGTCTGAAAATGCACCAATGCTTAACACTCCTCCATAGTTATGATTTCACTTCCTAAAGTAAATACAAAACCCCGAGGTTGAAATACTATTGTCCCTATCTGATTGAAAGTCAAAATCTATGTAACCCACAGGGATCAAATTATCTGCCTTGTAAACTAGCATATAATCTCTAGTCCCTCTAAGGTACTTTAATATATGCATTACAGTAGTCTAGTGTCCTGGTCCTAGGTTCCTTCGATATCTGCTAACTATGCCCTGGGAAAAATAGATATTCGGTCTCGTTCACAACATAGCATGCATTAGGCTTCCGACAGCCGAAGCATAAAGAACTGTCTTCATGTCCTCTATCTCCTTTGATGTCTTCGGAGACATCTCTTTAGATAAAGCTACTCCATGCCTAAAAGGTAAGAAACCTTTTTTGGAGTTTTGCATGCTAAAACGAGTAAGGATTGTATCTATATATAAAGCTTGAGATAGGCACAACATCCTTTTCATGCGATCCCTTATGACTTTGATCCCAAGAATGTGTGCACATTCTCCTAAGTCCTTCATATCGAATTGTTTGGACAACCATACCCTTACTTCCAACAACACTTTAATATTGTTTCCAACTACCAAAAATGTCATCTACGTATAGTACAATAAATACCACCACGTTTCCATCACACTTCTTGTATACACAAGACTCATCCGGTCACTGAATAAATCTATAGGTCTGGATTACTTCATTAAACCGGATGTTTCAAGACCTTGAAGCTTTTCTTCAGTCCATAAATAGACCGATTGAGCTTACATACTAGATGCTCTTTGCCTTTTGCAATGAACCCCTATGGTTGCTTTATATGGATGCTTTCTTCAAGACTTCCGTTAAGGAAAGTTGTCTTGACATCCATTTGCCAAACCTCATAATCCATATGAGCAGCAATGGATAAGAGTATCCGGATAGACTTGAGCATACCTACCAGTGAAAAAGTCTCCTCATAATCGATTTCCTCTTTCTGAGTATACCCTTTCGCAACAAGCCTTAATTTGAAGGTTTCTACCTTTCCATCTGTCCCTCTTTTCCTTTTGTAGATCCACTTGCACCCAACAGCTTTTACACCATCTGGTGGTTCTACCCATACCTTATTAGAATACATAGACTCTATTTCATTCTGCCTTGCCTTATCTTTATCTTGGAGTGCTTGTCTATATGTCCGGATCGTTCATGTTTACCAGATCAAGTCTCAAGACTCTCCCAAAACATGAATCTTCAGTTGCCTTACACCTCCCATCAGCAGGCACTATCTCCGGTTGTGTATAATGTACACCTGTTGCTTATGGTACTTCATCTTGTCGGTGGTACTAAAGTAGACATGCCTCTCTTATTTCTTCTAGAACAATTTTACTCATGGGCTTATGGTTCATTACATAATCATCTTCTAAAAATCGAGCATTGGTGCTAACAATGATCCGATTTTTTTAGGATTATAAAACAAATCGTCTCCTTAGGATATCCCACATAATACTTACGTCAGACGTGATTCCAACTTGTCGTATCCCTTCAACACATGTGGACTACCCCATATCCGGATATGATTCAGACTAGGCTTACACCCATTCCACAATTCCATGGGAGTAGAAGGAACTATTTTAGAAGGTACCATATTCGAATGTACATTGCTGTTTCAGAGCATATCCCCAATTCCTTCATTCTACCACACCATTCTGTTGGGGTGTACCAGGTGCAGATAATTGGGATTGAATCCCGTCTTCTAATAAGTAATTCCTAAACTCTCCAAAGAGGTATTCGCCACCACGGTCAGACCGTAGTGTCTTGATACTTTTACCAAGACGTTTCTCCACATCAACCCTATATTCTTTGAACTTATCAAAGCATTTAGACTTGCGGCGCATCAAGTAAATGTATCCGTATCTTGAATAATCGTCTATAAAAGAGACAAAGTATTCATAACCATCTCTTGCCTAGATTGACATAGGACCACACAAATCAGAATGAACCAGTTCTAACACGTCTTTGGCTCTATACCCCTTGGGCTTAAAAGGTCTCTTGGTCATTTTACCTTCCAAGCAAGATTCACAGGTTGGAAAGTTTTCCAACTCTAATGAACCTTAGAGTCCATCAGCTATAAGCCTTTGAATCCTACTTAAGTTAATATAACCAAGCCTTAGATGCCTAAGATATGTTTGGTTCATTTCAGAAGGTTCCTTTCTCTTATTAGAATTAGAAGATGTGTTATTAATTTTCATTTGTTGCTTTGAGGGAGATATTGAATTTAAAGTATATAAATTGTCAACCAATGCACCAGAACATATAATAAGTCTATTTCTCTTTATAACCACATGGTTACTAAAAGAAACAGAATATCCATCCAAATACAGTTTAGAAACTGAAATTAAATTCTTTCTAAAATTGGGTACATAAAGATAATTTCTTAAAACCAAACTTCTATTCCTATCAAAAGATAAGTAGACATCTCCCACTACAACAGTCGCCACCTTAGCAGTATTACCCATGTAGACAGTTATCTCTCCTTCAAATAGTCGTCAGATTTCTTGGAACCCCTACAAAGAATTACAGATATGATCAGTGGCTCCCGTATCTACACACCAGGTGCTGGTAGATAACACCGCTAAATATGTTTCAACTACTAAAGAATGAGATATACCTTTATTGTTCTCTTTCCTACGAGGACAGTCAGCTTTCCAATGTCCAGCCTGCTTGCAGATGAAGCACTTGCCCTTCGGCTTCTTCATTCCAGCTTTTGGTCCTGTACCTTGAGGTTTATTCACCTTCTTTGTTGAAACAGCCTGTTTCTTCTTCTTCTTGCCTTTTAACTTAGAAGTAGAACCATTTTCAGCATAGTGAATCTGAGAATTATGACGAAATAGCCCTTCTGCTGCCTGAAGTCCTGTCAGCAGTTCCGCCAATGAATACATCATTTTATTCATATTATAGTTCAGGCGAAAATACTCAAAACTTCTAGGTAGCATCTGGAGAATAATATCGACCTGGGTTTCCCCATCGATTTCACCTCTAAGAATTTGTATCTCATTTAAGTAAGCCATCATCTTGAGGATATGATCCCTTACGAGAGTCCCCTCAGTCATGGTGGCTGTCATCAGTTTTCTCATCGCCTCCTGCCTAGCAGCCCGATCCTGATGTCCGAAGAGATCCTTGAGATTGTTCATTATATCATAAGCAGTTGGTAAATCTTGATGTTGATGTTGCAATACATTTGACATTGAAGCCAAAATGTAACACCGCGCCATCTCATCTTCTTTTACCCATTTCTTATGATACTCAATCTCCTCTGGGGTAGAATCACTGTTAGGTGTATCTGGGCATACCTCTGACAATACAAACTTAGAGCCTTCAGCAGTTAAGACAATGTCCAGGTTTCTTTTCCAATCTATATAGTTGGGACCAGTAAGTCTGTTCTCTTTCAGTATAATGGCCAGTGGGTTAAAAGTCCTCCTAAGAATCACAAAATAAACTTTGGTCAATACTCTAAATTTAGAATAATATTGATTCCTCAAACAATACTATTTTAAATTAACCAACATCTCAAAACACCGTGAATTTTGCATGCCATGTTAGTGTGGACGTATACAAATTCAACATTCGTAAGAGAAGGGTTTACCCATTAATTTTATTATCTTGTCATCCTAACTTTATGACAAATAAAATTAATAGTTGGTTTTCCTTTGGTCACACAAAATAATAGCAGTGACTCCGTTGGGGAGAATACTATTGAATACGTCTAAGTGTATACCATTACCTGATACTTAGTCCATTAAATAGGATTGTGCCCCTTCAGTTGGAGAAGATCACACTCTCCTAAATAATTTCCTATAACCATCCATAAAGGAAGTTTGATCTAGTGATCCGCAACAAACCCATCCGTTGTGGAGGGAGGCACTCAGAGCCAACACGCAAGCTTGTTGCATCACTTACAAACTAGTAATGGAGACCGTGGAATTTATTTAAAAAATCTCTCTCCCACTTAGTTATTTAAGGTGAGGAATTTTAACCTATGCTAGCATACATCACATGCACATCACAGTAAATAAAAGCAATAAATATGGAAATTAATTTTTCAACTATTATGGCTTCTTCCATCACTGTCCTTCACGTGCTGCCTGTTGGTTGGTCCTAGGAAGATCGTACCGGTTCCACTGTACAAAAATTTTGTACAAGTGTCGAACCTTTTCCTAAACAACCTATTGTGTTCTTTAGAAGTTAAATTAGGAATCGCAAATGGAACTTAACATTATTGATTCCAAATTTAACTTATCTATTCTTAATGGTTTAGACTTGGATCGCAAGCGGAACTTAACACTATTGATCCAAATCCACCTATGTTATAAATTTAATTAAATATTAATTTCCATAATTGTCTTCTAGGTTAAACATTGCAAGGCACTAGGCCTTCTTGGATATGGGAGCAATCACCACTTCCTAGACAAAGCCTTTTAAGGAAAGCTAATATTTAATTTCCTTATATAACTCTAGGTTTAACCAAAAGGAACAATCGAATCATAAATTAGAAAAACAAAACAAAAGATACACAAATTCAAAACAAATCCGAAACTCTAGAATCATATGCCTCTTGTGTTTGGTATTTCCAAAAATAACTATACAAAGAAAACTAGTATGATGCGGAAAACAATTACTAGTTATACTTTTCTTTGTAAGCAAATAACCTCTTGATCTTCTACCGTATTCCTCTTCTAATCTCTGACGTTGTGTGGGAAATGATCTTCCGAGATGAGAACCACCCAAGCCCTTCTTCTTCCTCCTTGCAATTTTCGGCCAAACCAAGACTCCTCCAAGGATGTAGAATTTCGGCCACCACCACCAAGCTCCAAGGGATGCAAGAAACAAAGTCTCCTTTCTCTCCTTCTTCTCCTAGCTAGAACCGGCCACCAAGGACTCCTCTTGTGTTGATGCCGCCGGCCACAAAGGAGGAAGAGAAAAAGAGAAGAGCTAGAAGCCATAGGGCAGGCCACCAAGGAAGAGAGGGAGAGAGAAAAGAATAGAGTTGTTAGCCATGAAGGCACTCCTACCCCCTTTTTTATAATCCTTGGTCTTGGAAAATAAGGAAAAATTTAAATAAAAACTTCCTTATTACTTTGCCATGAAAAGGAAAATTTAATTAATTAAAAATCAATTTCCTTTTCTCACATATCATGGCCGGCCACCTATAAGCTCCAAACAAGGAAAGTTTTAATAACAAAAGAATTAAAACTTCCTAATTTGTTTCCGGAAATTTTTAAAAAATTTCTCTAATAATTTTTCCCTTCATGGTGGGTTATAAAAGAAAATTTTATATATTAAAATCTTTCTTTTAAACATGTGGATGATTTTCAAAAAGGAAAGTTATCTCTAAAATTAAAATCTCCTTTCAATCTACAAATAAGGAAAGATATCTATTCTTTTCTTAATCTTTTGTAGAAACTTATAAAAGGAAATATTTAATTTTTAAACTCTCTTTTAAATCATGAACATGGTTACAAAAAGGAAAGTTTTCTTAAAATTAAAATCTTCCTTTCAATCTACAAATAAGGAAAGATTTCAAGTCTTTTCTTAATCTTTTGTAGAAATCTATAAAAGGAAAGATTTTAAATTTTAAACTATCTTTTAAAACCATGGAATCCACATAATAAAAAATTTAAATAAAATCCCTTTTATATTATATGAGGCCGGCCACACCTAGCTTGGACTCCAAGCTAGGGCCGCCCACAAATCTTGGCTCAATCTTTGGGTCTTGGCCGACCCTAGCTTGGGCTCCAAGCTAGCTTGGCCAGCCACCAAAGAGTGGGTAAGAAGGTGGGTATATGTGGGTATAATTCTCTTTATACAAAAGGCTGTGATAGGGACCGAGAGGAGGAATTTGTTTTGGTCTCCCGATGAAAATAAGCTTCCCGTGTTTGCCCCGAACACACAACTTAATTTCATCAATAATAATTCATACCACTAAAGACTTATTATTGAACTATCGCACCAATCCCAAATTACATTTTGGGCTCCATCTTATTATGAGTGTGTTAATCTCCCTGTGTTTAAGATGTCGAATGTCCACTAATTAAATGAGTTACTAACAACACATTTTAATTAATATCTTAGTCCAAGAGTAGTACCACTAAACCTTATTGTCGTGTCGGACTAAGTCCACCTGCAGGGTTTAACATGACAATCCTTATGAGCTCCTCTTGGTGGCATTATCAACCTAGATTACTAAGACATAGTTTCCTTCTATAATCAACAACACACACTATAAGTAATATCATTTCCCAACTTATCAGACCTATTGATTTATCGAGCTAAGTCTCACCCTTTGATAAGT
Source organism: Zingiber officinale (assembly GCF_018446385.1). Lineage (NCBI taxonomy): Eukaryota > Viridiplantae > Streptophyta > Magnoliopsida > Zingiberales > Zingiberaceae > Zingiber > Zingiber officinale. Next base: position 71,723,019 of record NC_055995.1, read on the forward strand.
CAAAGAAATAAATACTAAATATATGTGTTTGTTATTATATTAGGATTAAGAGCACAAACTTCCATAATAACTAAGGACTTATTCTTTTATTAAGTTAGTATAAAAAGAACTTTCCTTAAATGGTCTTGCTCAATACACTTAGAGTGTACTAGTGTAATTTATTAGTCAAGATAAACTAATACCTAATTACACTACGACTATTCCAATGGTTTGTTCCTTTCCATCTTAGTTGTGAGCTACTGTTTATAATTTATAAAGAACCGATAGCACGATCTCCTGTGTGTGACACCACACACAGTGTTATCTACAATATAAATTAATTGAATGACTACACTCAGTATATGTAGATACTTAACCAATGTGATTCTTATAAATAAATGTTTATACAAAAGCTAGGCTTTTAGTATATACTCTAACACTGCCATCCCTAGGGATCATGCCGTCGGGTCCATCGAGCTTCCTTTTTCGCTGCACCTCTGGTCCTCCAATAGCACCACGCCTCACTAGGATATGATCCGCGATAAAAATAGAATTTTACATATATCGATCCTATATTCCATAAAGGAATGTGCATGTAATCTAGGTCGAAACAAAAATGTAAAATCCTAATAACTAATACAGCTCCTGCTGTATTTAATATTACAATCATGCACACACAATAAAATGCCCTTGACATGTCTAAGGATCCAATCACACACAATATCTATATGCCATAATAGTTGGAGTCTGCAACCACAAAGTTAGCACATCCTACTATTATCCTGCCTAAATTATGTATGACATGTGCATAATCTATTTGAAAACCAAACACACAGAGGCAAACCCTAGCTCTGATACCAATAGTTGGTTGGTCCTAGGAAGATCGTACAGGTTCCACTGGACAAAAATTTTATACGAGTGTCGAACCTTTCCTAAACAACCTATTGTGTTCTTTAGAAATTAAATTAGGAATCGCAAATGGAACTTAACATTATTGATTCCAAATTTAACTTATCTGTTCTTAATGGTTTAGATTTGGATCGCAAGAAGAACTTAACACTATTTGTAATGCCCGAAAATTCTCAAAACTATTTTAGAAATATTCTATGATTTTTCTGGAATTATAGATATTTTTCCGGAATTTTCCGAGTAGCGGAAGTAGTAAAAATTATTAGAAAAGTAAAATGGCTTAAGCGAGAATTGAACCCGGGACCTCGTCCTTAAACCTTTAGCCTTAGCTAGAACTGGAACCCAAGAGTGGTCTGTAAGGAAGGGAATCAATTATATTTATAATTGGTTTGGCAGAATTAATTAATTAGTATAAATAGGAAATTTAAGTTGGGGTTTGGTTTATTTTAGAACTTGGTTCTGCAACTTTCTTCTCCTCACCCTAACTCACCAACACCTCTCCCTCTCCTCCCTCTCTTAACAAGGAGACCTGGAGGTTCTCTCCTCAAGGGCTCCGGCGACGATTTCCAAACATAGGATGGTAGAGCACAAGTGCCGATCGGCGGTGTGTCCTCACACGAATTTCTAGCGATTAGATTTGTAAGAAATCTAGCACACAAGGTGAGAAACCCTCACTGCAGTATAAGTAGCTCTCGTGTTTTTTTATGCATTAGATTAGTTTATTGAATTTTGTCAGCATACAGTGTGTATTTTAACTCTTCTCACAGATTTAGGGATTAGTGAGCATCTCTAGATGGGTCGAACACGTGTATCCTCGTAGATAGGGGTCGGCACGTGGGTGCCTAGAGGTGGTCTACGATCGAGGAGAGTTAGAGGCCGATAATCGTGACAAAATGATCTGACAACGATTGATGCATTTAGTTGAATGTCATAGGACATGTTTAATTAGCATGATCAGTTTTATTTCAACTTTACGAGACTAGATGTCCAAATGGGTGGGCTCACACGCCTCTGGTTCGAGACAACCTAGTTCTAGGTTCGGATAACCTAGATTCATGAAAAATAATTAGCTATTATGTTTTACTTTTCGGTGATCTTTGTCGATTAGATATCCATTGGGTTGGGCTCCCATAGTCGCCTAGGTTTAGCTAACCTAGTAAACCCTACTAGATTGGAACTTGCAATCCCGGGTCTAGTTAGGGACTTGGCAGCACAGGCTTTATGGGCCATCAACGATAGTTTAGTATTTTCACTTACTATATGTATGGTTTTCAACCTTTCACAAATTAGTTCGTGAATGTGCAGCCTAGCTAGAGTCAAGAGTAGGCTAGTTTAGTATCACTAGTTCTTCATTGATACTGATTGATATCATGTTCACTTTAGATATGCCATGATTGTATGCTTATATGCCATGCGATGTTTAGTTTATTCAGTATACTTAGCATATCCTTTCAAACAGATGATTTAAAATCATATTTGCATCGTATGCATGTTTTAGTGAGGTAGATGGTTTCTTACTAAGATTTTTAGCTTATAGATACTATTTTCCTTATCTATATCAAAGTAAAGGAAAATGGACTAGCAGAGGAGGTGCGATCATCAAGATGTGTGTGGAAGGAACGGAATAAAGATCCTAGGGATCTAGTTTTATTTTATTATGCATTAGAACGTGTTCAGTATGCATTAGTACTTATAGCAAGCGTTATCTTACGTTTCTGTTAGTTAGCAAGAGAATAGTTTAAAACCTTGTTAGTTTTGGTTTCCATATGCTTACATGCCACGAATTAGTATTCCATGCCTTAATCATGTTTAGTATGTTAGCCATTACCTAGTAGAATGTTTCTCTTAGCTTTATGGTGTTGTGTAATGACTCGTCGCCGATCTGTGACATTGAATCGTTGACCCTCGAACACGACTCCCGATCGGTCGTAGACTCACAGTCGATCGATGCTGAATCGGCGACAGTGGACCCAGGATGAACTTTTGTTTCGATCGTGAATTCCGCGTGATCGATAGCCGGGTCGGATCGGGGAAAAATGCCGCGATGGCTCAGATCATGACCGACAGTCGACGCCTCTGATCAATACCGGGTTGCGGCAGATCGGTCGGCAGCAGCAGCATCTAATGCGGTGTAGTTTGTGGATCGGCCGTTGAGCGACGATCCCAAGGCTAGTATATGCGATCTGTCATGATCGATCCGATTTATTATGCTTGTAAACACCTCCCTATGTGTACCTAGGTACCCGTAACACTAAGTTTAAACGATTTAGTTCAGTAAAATTTTAAATTAGCCAGTTTTCATTCCGCATTAATAGTCCAGCACAGCATAACTATAGTGATCGGCCTCGCAGCCTAGTCAGTAGGAGGCGGGTCGCTACACTATTGAACCAAATCAACCTATGTTACAAATTCTATTAAATATCTATTTCGGAAATCAGTTCCCAGGACAAACATGGCGAGGCACATGACCTTCTTGGGTATGGGAGCATCCACCACTACCTCGACAAAACCTCTTAACGAAATTAAATATTTAATTTCCTAAAATAACATTAGGTTTAACTAAAAAGAACAATCGAATCACAAATTTGAAAAACAAAAAAAACACAAACTCGAATCACAAATTCGAAACTCTTGAATCATATGCCTCTTGTGTTTGGAATTCGTACAAAGAAGAATTAGCATGATGCAGAAAATAAATACTAGTTATACCTCTTCTTTGTATGCTAATAACCTCGAGATCTTCTGCCGTATTCCTCGCCTCCTCTTGGTCGTCGTGTGGGCGACGATCCTCCAAGATGAACACCACCCAATAGCTTCTTCCTCCTCTTAAAATATGGCCACCACCACCACAAAGAAATAAGAGAGCAAGGGGAAAGGAGAGGGAGAGAGGGTCGGCCACAAGAGAGAGCTCCAACAAGAGAATGAGAATTGATCTCCCATGAGGCCTCTCCTCCCCTTCTTTTATATTACTTGCCCAAGGTAAATAAGGAAAAGATTTTTACAAAAATTAAAATCTTCCTCTTATTTTTCCTTTCCTCCTCTTTATTTCCTTTTTCCTCCTCCTAATTAATTGAATGCTTTTAATGGTCGGCCCCTTGCTTGGACACCAAGCAAGGGTGGTCGAACACATCATCATGAAGAGAAAAAAAAATTTATAAAATTTTATAAAAGAAGAAATCCTCTTATAAAATTTTACAAGATCTATTTCCTTTTGTGGATGTTAAAAAATGAAAGTTTTAAAAATTAAACCCAAGTTTTAAAATTTAAAACTTCTCTTCTAAAATTTCCTTTTTTAACATGGTTACAAAAAATAAAAAGTTTCAAATTTAAAACTCCCTTCCTTTTTTTCAACAACCATGAGGATGGTTAAAAAAGGAAAGTTTTAAAACTTTTAAACTTTCTTTTAAACCATGTGGCCTAATTCAAATAAGGAAAATTTTGTAAATTTAAAATCCTTCTTTTAAACTTGTAGAATATTTTAAAAATTCAAAACACCCCTCCTAGTTTGAATTATAGTGGTCGGCCCCTTCTTGCTTGGGCACCAAGTAAAGTGTTGGTGTTTTTCGGGCCGCGAAAACCGTTTTTTCGCGTCGCGGAAACCCCGAAACCCCCATGCCACCGGATCCGAGCGAAGTAAAATAAAACAAAATTTTACAAGTACGAGTTTCTTACATCTAGATCTACATTAGGAGAAGATCTTTACCCTTGGTGCGAAGCCCTTCATGTATCCCGCTCTTCCAAGTGATGCCGGATCTCGAGGTTGTCAATTGTACAACCCTCTAGAAGTATCCACATGAACAAATAGGTGGAGAAACCAAACACAAAGTGTGCTAGCACCTTGGTAAGGTTCGGCCAAGAGAGGAGAGGGAGAACAAGAAGATGCAAGGAGGAAGATGAAGGAATAAAATGCCTTGAATGAAAAATGAATTTCATTCACTAACAAAAGTGGTCGGCCACCAAAGGAATTGTAACCTCCATTCACATCTAATGTGGCCATTAAAGAGGGGATTTGTAACCTCCATTAGGTGGCACACACATGTGCTAAACATGATGATGTGGCACATCATCATTGGCCACTTAATGCCAACTCACAAATGATGTGGCATAAAGTTAAGTCAAACTTGACTTTTCCTCTTCCTCTCAAGTCAAGTCAAACTTGACCAAATCTCTCTCATGGTTGATCTAATCTAACCATTTGATTCAAACCAATTTAATATAATGAATCTAATTCATTTAATTAAATTGATTCAATGAGTCATAATCTAAATTAGACTCATTGAACACATGAATCAACTTGAGTCCAACTCAATTAGCCCAATTAGGATTACTCTTAATCCAATTTGATTCATCATATGAATCTAATCCTCTTGGTTCATCATATGAACCTAATCTCCATCTAATTGTCCTTTGTGTGTGACCCTATAGGTTCTTGTAACGTTGGCAATGCCCCTAAACCCATTTAGGAGCATAAGTAATGAGCGGTATCTAGAAACACATCATTACTACCCAAGTTACAAGAATGTTGAGATCCAACATCACCATGTGACTACTAATTGTGACTCCTCATAATATATGACAAGTGTCCTTCTATCCTAGACATCTAGATTGATCAATGTGAGGCATAGACCGTGTCATCCTCTGACCAACCTAAATCTTGAACTCCAAGTAGACTCACTAAATCAAATGAGCTCAATATCTCATATTGACTCATTTGGGCATGGGCATGCACTTCGTGGTCTCACTCTATCAAGAATATCGATGTCACTCCCGTCATATAGGAGGGATAGATCCCATCTACATCACTCACATCCCTCCACATAATTTTTTACATACCCAGTAATCGCCTTTATAGTCCACCCAGTTACAGGTGACGTTTGACGAAACCAAAGTACATAACTCCTTATGTAGGGATCCATGGTGACTTCAGGTCTAAGGACTAGTAGTCATATTAATAGCCACATGAGAAAGTATATAACACTCATATAATGATCCATGATACTTTCTCATGGCGGGTCATTCAGTATACATTCTCCAATGCATACCCATGTGTCAACTTGATATCTCTATATCCATGACTTGTGAGATCAAGTCATCGAGTTGACCTACATGCTAGTCTTATTGCATTAACATTGTCCCTGAATGTTAATACTCGACTAGGAATGATTAAGAGTAGTTTTCCCTATATCATCTCACTATCGATTCAACCAATCGATTGATATAGGTAAAAACCTTCTACTCAAGGACGCTATTATACTTAGTTTATTTGACACCAATACAAGTAAGTATAATAACCAATAAAAATGCCTTTATTTATATAAGAATATGATACAACAAGTCCATAATACAATCATCAAATGATTGGCTCTAGGGCTCTAACTAACACAAAGGGCCGACCCCCTTTGAGGAGATAGTGGCCGGCCCTTGGCTTGATCACCAAGCCTTGGGCCGGCCCCCTCTTGGATACCAAGATGGGCTTATCATGAGTGGATTTAAGACTTCATTGAGGCTACAACAGGGACCTAGAGGAGAAATTAGTTTTTGTTGGTGCGGGAAGCATCCGATGATCGAACCTTAGTTTTGATAATGGCAAAGGATTCAAGGTTAAGTTGGTTTGTGATCTAACATGCTTGACTGAGTGTTTCAGGAAAGTCCTAACTGTGGTTAGGCAGGTGAAAATCCTAAGGGGTGGTAACCTTAGGTCCTAGGGGGTGATTACCCTAGGTGGAGGAAACCCCAAGGGGGTGGTAACCCTAGGTCCTAGGGGGTGGTAACCCTATGCGGAAAGTCTTGGCAAGTCGATGGCTTGAGGCAAAAGTCCTAGGGGTGGTAACCCTAGGTGGAAAGTCCTGATGTCGCGAACCAGGTGAAAGACTGGACTAGCCGGGAAGCGGATGTCCAGCAGAAAGTCCGAAAGCATCGAGTGCTGAGCAAAAGTCTAGTCGATCTGGAGGATCGCACTATGCTCTCCGAGTGGAGTAGGTGAGGACGTTCCGTAGAGGAACAAATTCGAGTAAGTATAATTTCCAAAAACCGAATGTCGTTATTTATATAGAATATGATACTACATGTCTCAACTACGATATATGTTTGGGACTAGGTCTTTAGCAAACAATGAAGTCTCGGATGAACAGTGTCCGAGGCGCCTCCATGGAGCTTGGAGGCACCTCGGGTGCAAAAGCTGAGCTGGCCGCGAAACAGGGCTGAAGGCGCCTCGGAGGGTTATGGAGGCGCCTTGGAAGGTGCCTTGTAGACTCATGAAGGCGCCTTCTAGCAGATAGGTTTCGACCAGTTCGTCACTGATCCACGCATGTGACTCGGGCGAACTGGAGGCGCCTCGGACGAGCTTGGAGGAACCTCCAGCATGCTTTAAAAGCAGGGTTCGAGCAGCACCTCAAATCAACCATTCTAAGCCTTCTCTCATTCACGTGCTGCTCCAAAAGACGCTTCGAAGTGCTACTACTCGTGCCCGACGACCCTGAGCTCCGAGATTTCATTTTCCGTCGTTGGTATAGATTTATTTATTGCACTTATTGTAATACTTAGTTTGTAATAATCGTGCTTATAGTTGTTGCCCATCGAAAGCGATCAAGGATCGCGGGCCTTCGAGTAGGAGTCGATCTAGGCTCCGAACGAATTAAACGACCGTGTTCTTGTGTGTTTGTTTTTTTATTCCGCTGCTTCAATTACTCAATGAACGTTTTACGATTCCGATAATCGAACAAAATAGCTGCGAGCGCTATTCACCCCCCCCCCCCTCTAGCGCTTCTCGATCCAACAATTGGTATCAGAGCGGGGTTGTTTTGAATTGGTACAACCACCATTCAAAACAATTTATTCATGGTAATTTCAGATTTTCGGAGTCAATTAGAATTTAGCTTTATAGCTATATTCTAATTCTTTTTCTCGAATCGGTTTTTGCTCGAGGTTGGTGCAACACCACCCGAGTTCGTGTTCTATTTTTAAATACTTCCCGCACTACTAATCCAGGACCAAGTCCTGGAATTTTCTTGTCATTTATTTTCTTCGTAGTTAATCTAAAATGGCCCAACAAGAGGGTTACAGTAATGTCCGTCCCCCGCTCTTCACCGGAGAGGACTTTGGTTACTGGAAGGGCAGAATGGAGAACTTCTTGAAGATCCAGTTTGAAACCTGGATGATCCTCAAGACTGGTTTGGATCTGCCAACAGATAAAGACGGCAATCCTACACCCTGCGAAGATTGGGAGCCTACATTAATCAAGAAGGTTGAGGCAAACGCCAGAGCAACTTGTACCCTCCAGTGCGGACTAACAAAGGAGGAGTTAAACCGCGTCGGTCCATTCTCATGCCCCAAGGAGCTATGGGAGAAGCTGATCGAGCTTCACGAAGGGACCTCCGATACCAAAGTAAGTAAGCGTGATTTACTATTCAATAAATTGTATAAGTTAAAAATGCAGGAAAATGAGACGGCAAGCCAGCTACACGCGCGAATTCAAAACATCCTTAACTCCCTTCACGGAATCGGGCAGAAGGTAGAAAATAGGGATATAATAAGGTACGCTCTTAACTCATTTCTAAGGAGTACATTGTGGGCATCAATGGTAGATGCCTACAAAGTCTCCAAGGATTTGTCTTCTTTAAAGTTAGATGAATTATTTAGTGAATTTGAACTTCATGAACAGACTAATGCACAGCCAACCGAGAAGGGTATTGCTTTGGTTGCAGGTACCAGTCAAACCCGCAATCCGAGATCACGGCGAAGAACTGAACCGGAGTCAGAAAATGAACCTGACTCAGAAGATGAAGAAGACGAACTGACAACCGAGCTCATGAATCTCGTGAAGAAGCTCTACAAAAAGAAGAAAGGCTTCAACAAGAAAGACCTGAAGAAAGCAGTCCAATCCAAGGAGGCCCAACCAAGTTCTAAAGCAAAATATGAGGTAATCTGCTACAGGTGCAACCAAAAGGGGCACATTAAGTCCAATTGTCCAAATCAGAAGGACGCAAAGAAGCAGAGGAAGAAGAAGGCGCTGAAAGCAACTTGGGATGAATCCTCAGAAGAAGACACCGACGACGAACTCGATCAAACAAGTTTACTTGCGCTGATGGCCCGAGACCAGATCAGCCTGTCCGAGAGCGAGTCGGAAGCCGAATCCGAGTGAAGCCACGGATCTGTATCCGTTTCCGAAGGGTCTGACCCCTCTGTAAGTATTCCTAGGCTTAATAACTTAGTTAATTATTTACTTCGCAAATTAGCTAAATCAAACCTTAAACTAAAGTCACTTCTAAAGGAAATAGCAGTCCTTAAAGAAGTGACTAACTCCAAATCCTTGCCTGACCCAGTCCAGACTGGAGATTCAACTCAGGTTCAAAAACTTGAGGAAGAAAATTCTAGTCTGAAAAATCAGATCAAGGATTTGAAGTTAACATTAGAATGGTTTTCTTTAGGATCCAAGAATCTCGATCTAATTCTTGGGTCACAAAGAGCCGTCTACAATAAAACTGGGCTAGGATATAAAACCAAAAAGAAATATAAATCTTATTTATCTTTAATAAATAAACCAAATAGTAAATCAGTCCAAGCATGGGTCCCCAAGTCCAAATTGGTCAATCAAGTTGGACTTGGTCAATACTGGATCCCGAAGGATCAAATACACTACCTCGATAAACCATATCGAGGCTATGTGTAAAGCCCGAAAAATTCCCGAATTTATTTTAGAATTATTCTATGATTTTTCTGGAATTTTTAGATATTTTTCCGGAATTTTCCGAGTAGCGGAAGTAGCAAAAATAATTAGAACCGTAAAATAGCTTAGGCGGGAATCGAACCCGAGACCTATGGTTTACGGATAAGTTTAGTAACCGGTGAACCCAGCAGGGCCGTGCTGAAAGAAAGGAGAACCAAATATATTTATATTAGAATTGGGTTCATTAAACCACTTAATATAAATAATAAACTTAAGTTGGGGTTTGGGTTATTTTGGTTCGGCACATTCTTCTCCACCGAAACCCAACACCACCGCCGCCTCTCTTTTCTTCTCCTCTTCCTCACGCACGACACACCAAGCCAAGGGGCAAGGGATCACCTTCTGGCGACGACTCCAACACGAAAAAGGTTCATCTCCGCGAGAGGAACGCGAAGACGTGAACGGATCGTCGAGAGGATCAGTTTTTCCGGAAGACCTAGCGGATAGAATTGTAAGAAAACCTTGCCATTGAGGTAAGAAACCCCTCACCTGCAGTATAATTGCTCTCGCTTGTTAGTTTTGGCGTTAGTTCAGTAATTTTACAGTTTCCAGTTTTAGGGTGTGCTTTTAGTGCACACCAAGCATTTGGTAGAATGCCCAGTTCAGAAGATGCACCAATAGGCGTCCTAACAGCATGTAAAATATATTAGAAACATTTTTATTCAGTTATTTATTAGTTATCACAGCTATATGGATCAGATATCCATTGGGTAGGCTCCCACAGTAGCCTCTAGGTTCAGATAACCTAGCTCTAGGATCAGATAACCTAGCTCTAGGTTCAGATAACCTAGAAAGAGCAAAAAAAACAAAAATTATTTTACTTTTATTCAGTTGGCACTGTACTTGGATCAGATATCCATGGGTTGGACTCTCACAATCGTCCCTAGGTTCAAATAACCTAGTAACCCTGCTAGATTCAACTTGCAATCCCGGGTCTCGTAGGGATGCGCCAGTTCAGTTGGGGCCCAACAACATGTTTAGTATTTTCATCTATTATATGTATAGTTTTCAAATTTGAAACCAGTGATGAGAACACTAATTTAGGTTCAGTTTATATGATTTGAGTTCGTGTACAGATTTAGATATATGCTTGACTAGTTCAGTCTCATGCTCAGTTTATAAGTATGCCATGATCAGTTTCAAGCATGTTCAGTTTATATGTTATGCCATGCTTTGTGTGATACCATGCCATGCCATGCTATGCTTGCATATTCAGTATATTTTTCAAACAGCATGATTTAAAATCATATTTGCATCGTATGCATGCTTTTGTGAGGTAGATGGTTTCTTACTAAGCTTATTGGCTTACAGATACTACTTTTCTTATACTGCAGATACCGGTAAAAGAAAAGTGGATTAGAGGAGGCTGGAGGGCGATGCTACGATGATGTGTGTGTGCAAGGGGTCTGGAATAAAGATCCTTGGGATCTATACGCTTTTATCTCAGTTTTAGCACTTAACATGTCTAGTTTCATACTTAGTCTTGTTACTAATTGTTCTAGCTTAGTAACTATGTCTTGTTTAGCTTATCACGTTTAAAACATTAGTACTTATATGCTAGAAGGTATTTCCATTGTTTTAGAACTGTTGTGATGTTTTACGCCATGTGCTGAAATCGTAACTCGAGTGAAATCGAGACATCGACGGTCCCCGCATCGATCGAGGTCTTCAGGATCGATCGGCCACCGATCCATCCAGATATGATGTTATGCTATCCTCCGATCGGCCGGGCCCGTCCGATCCAGATCTGATAACAGCCTCGGAGGAGATTAGCGCACTGATCGGTCACCGACCGATCCAGATCGAACAGGCGGCGCCCCACGTCTCCAGTGTGCACGATCGGTCCGCGACGATCGATCATACCGGATCGGTCTTCGACCGATTCCGACCTCAGATCACATGACGACCGATCCAGGCATAGAATCGAAGTTAATCGATCCGTGATCGATCGACATCAGCGGGAAGTTAGTTTGAGCTCCTAGCTCAGATGGGAGGTCAAGAATCCTCCTTAGCACATGTACACCAACCGGAAAGGGTCTTGAATCCTTCCTTATAACAGCATGGGTGCATCGGTTGTCGATTAACAGAGTCGGCTAGTGAAATTTTATTTTACCCAGTTCCGCACAGTGCGACACAGTAGTTTCAGTAGTTAATGTAGCGATCCGGCTCACAGCCTAGTACCCAGGAGTTGGGTCGTTACAGAGTGGTATCAGAGCAAGTTCCTTACTTCCTACACACACATCAGCATTGTGCCTACAACTTCCAAGTAAGAACATCTCTCACTCAGTTTTGTTTTCAGCTTTCATATCAGTTATATGTGCTTCATGTTTTGCTCTCATGTTAGTAGTTAATTAATTCATGTTTACAGTGATAGTATTTAACATGCTACCAGTAGTTAACTATAACATGATAGCCTAGTTATATATATGTGTTCTCTGCTATTTAGAAAATGGTACGAGGACGTCAAGAAAGCGGGTGAGCTGAGGCGGGCGAGTTGCTGCCTCCCCACCTTACAGATTAGTGACTCCCAAGATAGTAAGTCGGAGCAGGAGATAGCCTCCTTAAAGGCTAACCAGCAGACTACTCCCCCAGTCACTCCAGTACCGAACCTCACGACTCCAGTAATCACAGAGGTAGTACCAGCTCAGCCTGCAGTACCAGTCCCAGTGGCCCCAGTAGCAGGGGCTAAGAGAGAAGCTTACCTTATCCAGTGGCAGAGAATTAAGCCCGAGAACTTCTCAGGCACCAGCGAACCATGGGATGCACAAGCATGGTTTAAAACCCTGGAAAGCACGATGGAGCTTCTAGACTGGCCAGAGCACGAAAAGGTGAAGTGTGCCTCTTTCTGTTTAACAGGAGATGCACGCATGTGGTGGGAGCGGATTAAATTGAAGTGGCCAGTAAATCAGATGACATGGGCCAACTTCGAGAAAGAATTCTTCGAGGAATTCTTTCACATGCAAGTCACGAACCGACACTATGACGAGTTTACAGAATTTCGTCAGGGCAACCTATCAGTTCAGGAGGCCGTGAAGAAATTCAACAGGTTGGCCCGTCTGTGTCCAGAACTAGTCAGCTCAGAGAAGGAACGAGTACGGTTGATGCTGAAGATGCTCAGACTAGAGATCGCAATGAATGTGGCTGGTGGCGTTCATAGGCCACAAACCACAGAGGAGCTAGTGAGTAGTGCTCTGATCACCGAGCACTATCAGCACAATATCACCTAGCAGAAGCAGGTTTCCACAGAGCCCAAGGGACAAGCTAGCTCAGGTACTCAGCAGAAACAACAGGGACATAGCTCCAACTGGAAGGGGAAACGTAAGGCAAGCAGTGACCCAAAAGGAGGACCAGCTGGAAAACATTCCAGACATCCCAAGTGTGCTACTTGTGGGAAACATCATCCAGGAGTTTGCCGCAAGGGTACGTGAGGTTGTTTTGAATGTGCGAAGGGCACATGGCTAAGCGTTGCAGAACAAAAACAGTCCTTCCTCACCGGATACAGATGGAGCTCACCAGCATGACATACAATATATGCACCTTAGGTGGTCCACAGATCACCAAGTCGGATTAGAAGCCCCCACGCTAATGCCGGATTTTCACACTGCCGAGAGGACGTAGCAAATGCCTCGGCGCTTGTCACAGTCAGGTCAATATTTTACTGATCATGCAACCGACTTATTCGACATCGGGCAACCCACTCTTATGTATCCGAGGGCATTTGCCGGAAACTAGCAACACCTCGATACTCAATAGTCGGGTGACAACGCTACCCTCGGGAGACATTATGGCATCTGCTTGCGCAGCCGATCATTATAGTAGACGGAACTTTTGGTGATCCGATAGTGCTAGAAATGACCGACTACGATGTCATCTTTGGAATGGATTTTCGATCGATCGGCGCTTCTATAGAGTGCCATAAGCAAGGTCATATTCCAACTCAGGGCAGTTTGAGTACAGGAAGCCAAGAGAAAAGCAGGAAGTTTCTCTCGACATGCAGCGACGCTATTAATGGATTCAGGATGCATGGGATTTTTAGCAAATGTAGTCAACACCAGGACAAGAACCAACAGCTTTCGAGGTTCGAGTCGTTTGATGACAGTTTTCCCTGAAGAGCTACCGGCTTAGCACCGCACGGAGATTGAATTTGAGATAGAGCTCATTCAAGACAAATCCAATTTCCAAGGCTGTACCGCATGGCTCCAGCAGAATGAAGGAACTTCAGAGCAATTACGAGAGCTTGACAAGGGTTTCATACGCCCTAGTCACTCACCATGGGAGCACACTGTGTTGTTCGTGAAGAAGAAGGATGGAAGCATGCGCTTATGCATAGACTACGTGCTTCTGAACGGTCACAATTAAAAACAGTACCCTCTCCCTGATAGATGACCGTTGACCAGCTAAAGGAGCCATGGTGTTCTCTAAAATTGACCTCGGATCAGGATATCACCAGGTTAGAGTCAAGGAAGGTGATATACCTAAAACATCTTTCAGGACCGATACGGACATTATGAGTTCGTAGTCATGCCTTCAGCGTGACAAATGCTCCAACTACTTTCATGGACCTCATGAACAGAGTATTCAGAATACTTAGACAAGTTTGTCATCGTGTTCATCGATGACATTCTTATCTATTCGGGCACTCGGGAGGACCATGCAGAGCATCTGAAGACAGTTTTGCAGAGTTGTACGCCAAATTCACGAAATGTGAATTTTGGCTGGACCTGTAGCCTTTCTAGGTCACATCATCTCCAAGGATGGTGTTATGGTAGATCCGCAAAATAGAAGAAGCGATAGTAACCGGAAGAGACCCGGAACGCATAAGTGAAATCGAAGCTTCGGGATTAGCAGCTACTACAGAAATCAGAGAGGACTTCTCCAGGATAGCCTCCCCACAGACCTCTCACCAAGAAGAACAAGAAATTTCAGTGGACAGAGGACTGTGAGAAACAGCTTCAGTGAACTAAAATGGAGATTGACCGGTTCTATTTTAGCTATACCAAACAACCGACATACTTCTGGGCGCCTCTAAATTGGGATTAGAGCAAGTGCAGTGATCAAGGCAAGGTGATCGCTTATGCCTCCAGACAACTCAAGGATTATGAGAGGAATTATCCTACTCACGACCTTGAGCCAGTGGTGTTCGCCCTCAAGATTTGGAGACATTATTTGTATGGAGCTCGATGCAGATACAGATCATCAAAGTCTGAAATATTTCTTTACTCGAAAGATCTGAATATGCGCAGATGGTTAAAGCTAGTCAAGGATTATGACATAGATATCCTCTACCATCCAGGAAAGCTAATAAGGTAGCAGACCTCAGCAGAAGTCCAGCTACCTTATTATCTTCTTATGTCGTCACCACCCCTTAGGAAGGAGATTACAGATTTTAGTCTCGAGCTTATGGTCGGGCTTTCCACTATGTCCTTAGCATCTACCTTGCTTGATGATATCCGGACACATCGGGAGGCGAGGGATCACGAAATCCAGAAAATTAAGCAAGGGTTAGCGTAATGAAAGTGGAGAGTTGAGTGTCCGCCAGTGGGGTAGTGTATTGTGGTGCAGATCGGGAGGAACTACGAAAATAGATTCTAGACGAGGCTCACAGGACTCTATGCGATGCATCCGGTTCCACCAAATGTATCGGGATCTAAAGAAACGATTTTGGTGGCACGGATGAAGCGAGATATCGCAATCTCTGCTAACTCTGCACTCGAGAGGTTAAGGCAACATCGGCGACCGTGGGAGTTACGCAGATCCAGTTCCGGAATGGAAGTGGGAGGATATCTCTATGGACTTTATAGTGGGGTTACCGAACCACGAATGGTTTTGATGCCATTTGGGTAATAGTCAAGTTGACTAAATCCCACTTCTTAGCTATCGAATATCCTATTCCATGGGCGGCATAGCTCGATTGTATCTCAAGGAGATAGTCGCATGGGTTCCATGAACCATTATATCGACAGACAAGATTTACATCACACTTCGGAAGTGTGCGATACTATGGGCACCGTAAAATTCGACAGCCTCCATCCTCCTCGGATGGTCGGACGGAGCAGTAAACCAGTACTCGAAGATATGCTCCGAGCTTGTGCCCTAGATTTCAAGGAAGTTGGTGCAAATATCGAGTCTAGCAATTTGCATACAACAACAAGTATCGAGCCACTATCGGCATGGCACCTTATGAGGCACTCTATGGGCGGAGGTGCAGATCACCAATATGAGAGTGGTGAGCGAGGAACTAGAGCCGATATCTAGTAGCGATACCACAGCCCATACAAGATCGAGAGGATAGAGCAGCGAGACAAAGACGGGAAGAGCTATGCCGATACCACGACCCTAGAGTTTTTTGGGGATCGCAGTAGCTCCCATGAAGGAGTCATGCGTTTTGGGAAGAAGGGCAAGCTAGCTCCCGGATATGTGGGACCATACCTTATCACGAAGAGAGGGCAAGGTAGCATATGAGCTAGAGTTACCTCGGGAGATGTCACTGTCCCTACGTGTTTCATGTCTCCATGCTTGAAGAAAACATATTCCGTGGGCTGTGATTGAGCCCCCATGTCGTGATGATCTCAGCTATGAGATCGGCCTATTCGGATAATAGACCGTGAAGAAGAAATTACGGAACAAGGAAGTACCATTAGTCAAAATCAACGGCAAAAACAAGAGGGCGACTTTGGGGCAGAGGCCGGACGTAGAGACGTGTACCGAAATTGTTTTAAGTTCAGGGATGAACTTTTATAAGGTATGGGGATTGTAAAGCCCGAAAATTCCCAAATTTATTTTAGAATTATTCTATGATTTTTCTGGAATTTTAGATATTTTTCCGGAATTTTCCGAGTAGCGGAAGTAGCAAAAATAATTAGAACCGTAAAATAGCTTAGGCGGGAATCGAACCCGAGACCTATGGTTTACGGATAAGTTTAGTAACCAGTGAACCCAGCAGGGCTGTGCTGAAAGAAAGGAGAACCAAATATATTTATATTAGAGTTGGGTTCATTAAACCACTTAATATAAATAATAAACTTAAGTTGGGTTTGGGTTATTTTGGTTGACACATTCTTCTCCAAAACCCAACACCACCGCCGCCTCTCTTTCTTCTCCTCTTCCTCCACGCACACACCAAGCCAAGGGTCAGGGATCACCTTCCGGACGACTCCAACACGAAAGGTTCATCTCCATGAGGAGCGACGGATCGGTCGAGGATCGATTTCCGAAGACCTAGCGGATTGTAAGAAAACCTTGCGATTGAGGTAAGAAACCCTCACCGCGTATAATTGCTCTCACTTGTTAGTTTTGGCGTTAGTTCAGTAATTTTACAGTTTCAGTTTTAGGGTGTGCTTTTAGTGCACACCAAGCATTCTGTAGAATGCCCAGTTCGAAAGATGCACCAATAGGCGTCCTAACAAGCATGTAAAATATATTAGAAACATTTTATTCAGTTATTTATCAGTTATCACAGCTATATGGATCAGATATCCATTGGGTAGGCTCCCACAAGCTCTAGGTTCAGATAACCTAGCTCTAGGTTCGAATAACCTAGAAATAACAAAATAAAAGATTCAGTATTTTACTTTTATTCAGTTGGCACTGTACTTGGATCAGATATCCATGGGCTAGACTCCCACCCCTAGGTTCGAATAACCGAGTAACCGATTCGAACTTGCAATCCCGGTCTCGTAGGGATGCTGCCCCGCAAACTGGCTTACACAACATGTTTAGTATTTTCATCTATTATATGTATAGTTTTCAAATTTGAAACCGATGAGAACACTAATTTAGCTTTGTTTTCGAGTTGTTATTTTATATGATTTAAGTTCGTGTATCATTTAGATATATGCTTGACTAGTTCTCTCATGCTTTATAAGTATGCCATGACAGCATAGCATGTTCATTATATGTTATGCCATGCTTTGTGTGATACCATGCCATGCCATGCTTGCATATTCAGTATATTTTTCAAAGAATGATTTAAAATCATATTTGCATCGTATGCATGCTTTTGTGAGGTAGATGGTTTCTTACTGCTTAGCTATGGATACTACTTTTCTACAAACGGTAGAAAAGTGGATTAGCTGAGCGATGCTACGATGATGTGTGTGTGCGGTTCGAATAAAGATCCTTGGGATCTATACGCTTTTATCTCAGTTTTAGCACTTAACATGTCTAGTTTCATACTTAGTCTTGTTACTAATTGTTCTAGCTTAGTAACTATGTCTTGTTTAGCTTATCACGTTTAAAACATTATTAGAAGGTATTTCCATTGTTTTAGATTGATGTTGATGTTTTGCACGCCCATCGCAACTCGGAACTCGACAAGACCTGTCCCCCCATCAGTTCGGTGATCTCGAATCCAGATTTCGCACTCGGACACGCAGCATATCTGACATCAGTTCCGCCCCGTCAGCGTACCGGACGCTCATATCTGGAATACACATCGGATCCATGACACCCCAGCAGGCATAGATCCGTTGAATCACATCAGTCATATCGAAACAGCATCTAGGAAGTTAGTTTGAGCTCCTGTGCAGAGGTCAAGTCCTCTACACATGTACACCAACCGAAAGGGTCTTGAATCCTTCCTTATAACAACGGTGGGTGCATCGTTAGTCGAATTAATTGTAGTGAAATTTTATTTTACCCATTTCACAGTACGGCACAGTAGTTTCAGTAGTTAATGTAGCGATCCGGCTCACAGCCTAGTATCCAGGAGTTGGGTCGTTACACTATGATCCAGGGAGAGCAAAAAGAAAAACGATCTTAATAAAACGAAATTAAATTCAAAATTCAAAATTCAAAATCAAATTAAAAATTCGAAATTAAATTATAAATTTAAAATTCAAAATCAAATTAAAAATTTGAAATTAAATTATAAATTCAAAATTCAAAATTAGAAATTAAATTATAAATTCAAATTTCAAAATTCAAAATCAAATTAAAAATTCTAAATTAAATTATAAATTCAAAATTCAAAATCAAATTAAAAATTCGAAATTAAATTAAAATTCAAAATCAAATTAAAAATTCGAAATTAAATTATAAATTCAAAATAATTCGAATTCAAATCAAATAAAATATAGATGGAGGATCCAGAATAGCTGGCACCCCCAACTAAACTACCCGACTGGTTAACCGAACTTAATCTACCCGAAATGGATAAAACTAGAGTAGACTACTCGGCAGGGTAATTAAGGTTAGTTTAAAATGGACTAGGTTTAACTTGACTCATAGTACTTGTGAAGTTTTTGGATGATAGTACGTTAGGGAAGCTTGGGCATCGCATGTCTAGGAAGATATGGCTTCGATCTGGTGTATTTGGCCAAGTGGAACTGACCGAAGCTACCCTTAAATGGATCCTAACTAGTTAGACCAAGGTTTAGTATTAAGTTCAATGGGTAGGACTATTTGGAAAACCTCGAAGGCATGGTTACTTTAATGAGTTCCTTGTGACTCACCATAGCCCAGAAGTTTATCCAAAGAATGCTTACTTGTTGAACCCAAATCTAAACCTGAATCTAACACAAAGTTAAACAAAACCCTTAAATTGAACCTCAATTCATCTCACAAAAATTATAGGATTACCTGATTGAAAATTTAGATCGGGTGAGATGACTAAGGAATTTAAATTCAATTTCAAAAATATTTGAAAAATATTTAAAAATCCTTTTAAAAACTCTCTTAAATTTTTTTTTTTTAAAAAAAACCTTAATCTTTCAAAAATCTTTTAAAAACTTAATTTTAAAATTCCTTTAAAAATATTTTCAAAATTATTTTAAAAATCTTTTAAAAACTTAATTTTAAAATTCCTTTAAAAATCTTTTCAAAATTATTTTAAAAATCTTTTAAAAACTTAATTTCAAAATTCCTTTAAAAATCGTTTCAAAATTATTTTAAAAATCTTTAAAAACTTAATTTAAAAATTCCTTTAAAAATATTTTCAAAATTATTTTAAAAATATTTTAAAAACTTAATTTCAAAATTAATTAACTTATTTTTCAAAATTAATTAAAATCATTTTTCACAAGTTAACTTAAAATTATTTTTGTCAAAATTTAATTAACCTAAAATATGTGTTAACTTAAAACTAATTAAAACTCATATTATAATTTAAATAAAAAAGAAAAAGAAAAGGGGCACGTGGCGCCTGAATGAAGGCGCCTCCCACATGAGGGAGGCGCGCCCTCAACAGCGGCGGGAAATTTCCCGCCACCTGTTTAAGGCGCCTTAAGCAACCTTTAAGGCGCCTCCAAAGGCGCCTTAAAGAGCCCTTAAGGCGCCTTCACTCATTGCTTTTGCCATGAACAGAAGCTCTTCCTTCTATTCGTGTTCTGCCGAAAGACAACTCAGTCCGATTTTTCCCAACCAAGGCGCCTTCAACCTATCTCTTCCTCCTTTAATCCTAGCTATGCCTCCGAGGTATAATCTAAACTCTTCTCAATCATCTATTACCTAAATTTCTTGCTAGTTTTGCTATTTTTCTTGTATAATGTCAACAATAGGAAGCGTCATATTGTGGATCCCACACCGGCTAGGGCCCCTTCCACGGACCCTAGATTCCCCTCGGAACAACATAGAATAGATTTCGCTAGGTTCACTTTTGAGTCTATTAAATCTAGATATATTGGTCGGAAATTTTTATCCCAATACTGTCAACCCGCAATCCAGATGATAAACTACTATCATCTAGATAAACTGGTTGACTGTACCACTACAGTCAACCAAGACCTGTGTGCCCAGTTCTATCACAACCTTGAAAAGGTTAATGATAGTACCTATTCCACTAGAGTTGGTGGTACTGACCTTCAGTTTACTCCCTCCCTACTTCGCACCAGCTTAGAGCTTAGGGAGTCCTAGTGTACATTCTTATGTTACCCGAGTAGGGAGCTACCTTTTGGTGACCCCTATTCCCACATTACCTTAGATGACATCTACATGCATTTTTTTGGGGAGGAGAGACCCTTGGGCCTGACCGAGTTCAGAACCACTCTTCTTCGCGTTCAGGACTATGTTATGTATAGAGTCCTGACAGCATGCATCCTACACATCTCATCTCAAGATGTCTCGAAGATGCGACCGTCCCACTCGTTCTTTCTGTATGCCCTCAGCCAGCGCCTAGATATAGACATAGCCCTCCATATGTTTCATAACATCATTCTTGCATCTAGTATAGTTACATCTGGAGTGATTCATATGCTTTACTGCCATATCCTGACCCAGATATTCTCCAGCTCTAGGATAGACATCACTAGAGGGGTACTCATCCCACTTACCATTTATGATAAGTTAGGTCAGCGTAGCCTTAGATTAGCGGGGGCAGAGGTCACTACCGAGGGGATTCTGGCCTGGAAGGGCCGACCACCACCAGTTGCTGCCCCTGGTGCTCCAGAGGCCGAGGACGTACCAGATGCGGATGAGGGTCGATCTGGCGCAGGACTTTTCACGAGATCCTTCCACTCTCGCCACCTCCACATCGGGCCTTCATCTTCAACACCACTCTGTCGAGGATAGACTCACTCGGCTCGAGATCCAGTCCACTCAGATGCTAGATAGCCATCGCTTCCTTCGATCTATGCGATCCGAGATGGCTAGTTTCGCATCTCTCCGAGGTGAGATTCGGTCGGGGAGCCTCATAGCGCCACCCGGACAGCTCTAGATCCTCCGTGACGATCCGCTCTTGATTCTATCTTTAGGATCCGATATTTCATTCACTTCTTGTATTTGGCTATCTTACTCATCTTTTGGATTGAATCTTGGAGTTGGTTATCTGATGTTTAGCTGCCTTATATTTAATTGGGTACTTATGTGTTACTTTTTCAAAATTGTGAGTATAATTTCAAAATCATTTTTAAATTGGTTTTAAAAATATAGGTAAAATAATGATTTTAAAATCCTTTTTTTTAGAAGTTTCAAAAATTGGACTTAACTTAGGCTCCCCCCTAGAAATCATGTTCCCCTAGATTTAAGCCAGAGCATCTCACAAAAACCTAGGTCTACCTTGTTTGTGCTTATAAAACATAGAATGGCGTGAGATGCATAGGGTACAGCCTGGACTCAAGAATGCTTATATCTGTGCATCAATATGAGTCTGGGCGTTAAACACGTAATATACATCAATCAAGTCAAGTTTTCCAGCTCTAGTCAAATCTATCTGGACCAAATTGACTTAACTTGACTAACTAAGTGAAAGTTGTTGCCCTCTAGGCAATCAGCTAGTAACTAATGGTTAGACATGTGGGCAAAAAGTGAAGTGCTTGATTTTTTTTAGGGCTTACTCATGCTTGGACTTTAGGGCTCTGATACCTTACTAAAACAAAATCTGCAATCTATTTGCTTCTCCCCTGCCTTAAGTATTTTGAAATTCATTTTCTTTAAGCAGTTTTTTCAAAAACTTTTTCAAATTTAAAACTTTCAAATCTTTTCTATTTAAGGTGGAAAATTCTTGAAGTTGGAAAATTTTTGGAAACTCCTCAAAATTTAATAAGTATTCTTATAAATTTTTGAAAATTTAGCTAAGTATCTTTCCAACAATTTTTTAAAAATTCACCTAAGACTCTAACAGAAATAGTATGTTGGTAAGTGAAAATTAAAATAAAAACTTAGCTAAAAATCTTTTCAGTGACAAACAATTATAAAAAGCTAAGTGTAAAATGTTCGTATCCCTCTTTACAAACCTAAGTTTTCAAAATTGACTAAATTAAAAAGAGTTTCTTAATACTAAAAGTTTTTTTTGGCATAGTACAAAGAAAATTTCTTTTTAGCAAAATTAATTGATAAAATTTTGCACTTAAACTATGTTCCTTAGCAAATTTTCTTCTCAAAAATTGTTGCTATTAAAACTAATTTTAAGCTGGTGGTTTTCACTTACTCTTTTTTGCCTCATGCCTAAGTTAAGATTTTAAAACAAATTTTACTAAATTTTGTTTTGAAAAATTAAGTTTTTCAAACTAGTTTATTTTGATATATGGCAAAGGGGGAGAGTAGAGAAATTCAAAAGTGAATCAACCCAATTTAAACTTAAAAGGAATTTATATTAAGGGGCTATAAAGGAACTTATATTAGGGCTATGCTTATGCTTATCTTGCTTAGTCTCACACTTGATGTGTCTATCATGCTTATGATTCTCTTCCTTGCTTATACTTTATTGCATTTTACTTAACTTTGAATTTGGTTACCATTATCAAAGGGAGATTGTTGGGCGGAAGCATCCGACGATCGAACCTTAGTTTTGATAATGGCAAGAATCAAGGTTGTTGGTTTGTGATCTAACATGCTTGGAGTGTTTTCAGAAAGTCCTATGAGGCGGTGAAAATTCTAAGGGTGGTAACCTTAGGTTCTAGGGCGATAACCCTAGGTGGAGGAAACCTAGGGGTGGTAACCCTAGGTCATAGGGTGGTAACCATGCTTACGGAATTCTTGGGTCGATGGCTTGAGGCAAAGTCCTAGGGGGTGGTAACCTGGGTGGAAAGTCGATGTCGAACGGTGAGAGACGTGGAGCGGACTAGGGGGAAGCGTGAGTCAGCAAAGTCCGGAGCGTCGGTGTGAGAAGCAATCTCGATCGGACTTGTGGCTGGGCAACCAACTCAGTGGAGTAGGTGAGGATCGTTCCTAGAGGAATAGTAGGCTTGACGACCTAAGATTCCGGCGGAACCTTTACCCGGTGTCGCCTGATGACTATCAATATAAATATTCATACTTTATTTATGCTTATGCTAACTTTGTGTTGCGGGATATTGTTTGGGACTAACATGTCTTGCAAGTACAAAATAATGAAGTCTTCCCTTGGATGAGCATGTCCAGGCGCCCATGGAGGTGCCTCGAGCCCTGCAAAATGAGTCATGACTAAACAAGGCGCCTCGGGAGGTTATGGGCGTGGAGAACTTGAAGACTCATGAAGGCGCCTCAGCGAGATAGGTTTCGTCAACGACACATCCATGCATGCGTGTCGCCCGAGGCACCTACGGCATGCTTTAAAGAGCGGTTCAGCAACACTCAAATCAACCATTCTAAGCCTTCTCTCATTCATACGCGAAGTGCTACTACTGGCGGTCGACGACCACGCCAGGACCACAGCAGATTTCATTTTCGTCGTGGTATAGATTTATTTATTGCACTTATTGTAATACTTAGTTTGTAATAATCATGCTTATAGTTGTTGCCCATCGAAGATCAAGGATCGCGGCCAGTTCGATCTAGGCTCAGCGAAGTAAATACGCAAGTGTTCTTGTGTGTTTGTTTTTTATTCCGCTGCTTCAATTACTCAACGAACGTTTTATGATTCCGATAATCAAACAAAATAGCTACGAGTGCTATTCACCCCCCTCTAGCGCTCTCGATCCAGGTCTTTTGATTGGTATGTATCAGATAGCCCAACACAACTCAAGTTCATCAATAATAACTCATTCTACTAGAAAGTTATTATTGCACTACCTCACCAATCCCAAATTTACATTATGGGCTCCTTCTTACCATGAGTGTGTTAGTCTCCTTGTGTTTAAGACATCGAATGCCCATTAATTTAATTGAGTTACTAACAACTCACTTTAATTAATGTCTTAGTCCAAGAGTAGTACCACTCAACCTCATTGTCATGTCAAACTAAGTCCACCTGCAGGGTTTAACATGACAATCTTTATGAGCTCCTCTTGGGGACATTATCAACCTAGATTACTAGGACACAGTTTCCTTCTATAATCAACAACACACACTATAAGTAATATTATTTCCCAACTCATCAAGCCTATTGATTTATCGAACTAAATCTCACCCTTTGATAAGTTAAAGAAATAAATACTAAATATATGTTCTTGTTATTATATTAGGATTAAGAGCACACACTTCCATAATAACTAAGGTGTTATTCTTTTATTAAGTCAATATAAAAAGAACTTACATTAAATGGTCCTGCTCAATACTCTCAGAGTGTACTAGTGTAATTTATCAGTCAAGATAAAGTAATACCTACGACTATTCCAATGGTTTGTTCCTTTCCATCTTAGTCGCGAGCTACTGTTTATAATTTATAAAGAACCGATAACATGATATTCTCTGTGTGACACCACACACCATGTTATCTACAATATAAATTAATTGAATTACTACACTTAGCATATAAATGTAGACATTTGACCAATGTGATTCTTATATGTTTATACAAAAAGCTAGACTTTTAGTATACACTCTAATACCCTCTTCTTCAAACCTCAGTAAGTTGTTTTTCTTGTATTCTTGTATTGTTCTATGGCTAAAGAGTCCTTCTCTGCTTAGTATGTTCAAATCCGCTCTATTTTTGCAAATCTGATAGGTCTGCTCTTTGTTCTTTATATAATATCCCCAAGACTTATCGCATTACCATTTCTGACTCTAATGCTCGCCCTCATCTTCCCCCTAAGAATCATATCACCTTTTTCAAAGACCAACTAGTGGCGGACTTGTGTTTCCCTATTCCCCCTTTTTTGGTATAAATTAGCCAGTATTTCAACATTCCCCTATAGTAATTCTCCCCCAATGCTTTTTGTTATCTTTGTGGTCTATACATGCTTTTCCTTATTCACGACATCCCTCTAACCCCCCAAAATTTCTTGATGTTTTCCTACCCAAAGAAATCATATCTCGATGTTTTTCTATTTCAATCAAGACCTAAGATGACCTTTTTTGAGGAGATGTCTTCTTCCATTAAAGGATGGAAATCCTGCTTCTTCTTTGTGGAGCTTCCGGAGCCTGTCCCTTGGTCTTCTTCCAGGAAATCTTCTCTACCTGCTCTTCCCGACGTAAAAGAATTGCATAAACACCCTTCCTTTGCTACCTACTCCAAAAAGCTATCAGGTTTTCGCTTATTCATTCACAAATGAATTCGTGATGACCTCCTCTATCTCTTCGGGTTGAGTCCTGTCAAGATAGGGCTTCATGGCTCCCTTGGTAAGTCTTTATTCATCTGTCTCAATCCTTTTTTACTAACTATGATATTTTTTTTGTTTTGTGTAGTGGACGCTCTGTATGAAGCCGCGATTGATGATTAGTTGTGCCTGGAGGAGGAATTAATTACCGCTAAGGAGCAAGAGCTCTTGACCGCATTGAGCCAACCTCTTCTGACAGAAACTCCTACTGACACAAAGGGTGTTTCTGGCTCTCAAAATGTAGCTATAGAAGGAGCCTCTACTAATCTTCCTTCCATCGATGAGCCTACTTCTTTGCCGACTTTGGAGCAATCCCCCGAAGTAGCCCCCCACCAAGAAAAAATGTAAGTCCCTCCTTCTCCAGATCTCCCTCTCTCAGCTCTTTATCCTTCTCTTGTTCCTGCTTCGTCTGCCACCCCAACTATTCCCAGTGGTAGTTCTTCGCCTCCCTTTTTTATAAACTTTCCTGAACTGATGACCTTACCCTCTCACAACTTACCATACATTATTTACTGTCCCCCTTCGCTTAAGACTTCTTTGTCTTCCACTTCTTCCCTTACCGCTACCCTACCCATACTCTTGGGAGGGTCTTTCACCACAACTAGGGAGGAGGTACGCCGAGTATTTGAAGGAATTGATTACTCCGAAATGGTTGATAAATTTTCTCTGGAGGAGACGAAGGTATGTTTATTTTCCTTTACAGTCCTATTTTCTTATGTATCCTCTTAATGCCCCTTGTTTAACAGCGCTGGATATACAACATGAGTATAGCCCATTTGCTGCATACCTTAATCAAAGAAAATGTAATGCTAAAGAAATAGATCTCCGAGCTATCTCCTGATTAGGTGGACGAGAAACTAAAGGGTTTATCTGCCCAATTGGAAGAGACTATCCAACTACTCAAGACGGAGACTGAGCAATCCCAACAATACAAATCTGACACAGAAAGTCTCCAGTCTCAAATTGAATCAGCCAATGCTCGTGGTGTTGAGTTATCCTCCAAGTTAGAAGAACAAACGTCTGAGATTGCTCACCTATCCTCTCAATTACAGTCATTGAAGGATGCACATGCTGTTGGTTGCTACTCGGAAAACCTATAGGTTCCACTGTACAAAAATTTTGTACAAAGATCTGAACCTTTTCCTAGCTACCATGTGTTCTTTTAAATTAAATTTTGGATCGCCTGCGGAACTTAACACGTTTGATCCAAAACTTAATCTATTTGTTCTTTTAGGTTTTGACTTGGATCTCCTGCGGAACTTAACACGTTCGACCCAAGTCTCCTTAAGTTATTAATTCCATTAAATATTAATTTCCATAAAAGGTTCCCAGTACTGACGTGGCGAGGCACATGGCCTTCTTGGATATGGGAGCAACCACCACCGACTAGACAAAACCTTTAATAGAAAGCTAATATTTAATTTCCTAAAATAACTTTAGGTTAACCAAAGAGAACAATCAAATCACAAGGAAACAAAGAAACCCAAAAACACAACTTCGAAAAAACATATTCGAAATTCTAGAGCGTAAAGCTCTTGTATTTGGTATTATTTCCATAAATAACTAGCATGATCGGAAATAAAATTTACTAGTTATACCTTGTAGAAAACCTCTTGATCTTCTACCGTATTCCTCTTCTAACCTCGGACGTTGTGTGGCAACGATCTTCCGAGATGAGAAACCACCAAGCACCTTCTTCTTCTCCTAGCTAGGTTCGTAATCACAAAGCTTCACCAAGACGAAGAACAAAACACCAACCAAACTCCAAGGGATACAAGCTTTCTCTCCTTCTTCTTCTTCTTCTCCAAGTAGTATCCGCCACCACAAGAACTCCAAGCAAGAGATAAGTTTCGCCACCACAAAAGAGGAAGAAAGGTAGAGGATGGCCGGCCACCACACCAAGAAAAGAGAGGAGGAAAAATAATAGAGGTTGTTCCCATGAAGGCACCCTCACCTCTTCTTTTATATTCCTTGGCCTAGGCAAATTAGGAAATTTAATTACAAAATTTCCTTAATTCTTTTTCCATGTAAAGAAAAATTATTTTAATTAAAACAATTTTCTTCTTTTAAATACAATGGCCGCCACTTTAAAAAAAATAAAACAAGGAGAGTTTTAATTAATTAAAACTTCCTAATTTGTCTAAAAAATTTCTCCAATAATTTTTATCCCTTTTATGATTGGTTTATAAAAGAAATTTCTATAATTTTAATTTTTCAACATGTGAATAATTTATAAAGAGAAATAAAATATCCTTTCTAATCTACAAATAAGGAAAGAGATTTAATCTCTTTCTTTAATCTTTAGAGACTTATAAAAGAGATATTTTAATTTTAATCTCTTCAATAAATTATATCTTTCACATAAGAAAATTTTAAAATTAAAATTCTTTAAATTAAATAGAGTCGACCACCTAAGCTTGGGTTCAGCTAGGGCCAAATGAAACCTAATGTACGCCTCTAGCTTGATCCTCAAGCTAGCTTAAGCAGCCCTATACATGGGTATGAAGGTGGGTATAGGTGGGTATAGTACTCTATAAATAAGAGGCTACGATAGGGACCGAGGAGGAATTGTTTTGGTCTCCGATAAAATTAAGCATCCGTGTGAACACACAACTTAATTTATCAATAATAATTCATTCCACTAGAGAACTATTATTGAACTACCGCACCAATCCCAAATTACATTTTGGGCTCCTTCTTATTATGAGCGTGTTAGTCTCCTGTGTTTAAGATATCGAATGTCCACTAATTAAGTGAGTTAACGACAACTCATTTAATTAATATCTAAGTCCAAGAGTAGTACCACTCATCCTTATTATCATGTCGGACTAAGTCCACCTGCAGGGTTTAACATGACAATCTTTATGAGCTCCTCTTGAGGACATTATCAACCTAGTATCTCTAGGACACAGTTTCCTTCTATAATCAACAACACACACTATAAGTGATATCATTTCCCAACTTATCGGGCTTATTGATTTATCGAACTAAATCTCACCCATTGATAAATTAAAGAAATAAATATCAAATATATGTGCTTGTTATTATATTAGGATTAAGAGCACACACTTCCATAATAACTGAGGTCTTTGTTCCTTTATAAAGTCAGTATAAAAGAAACGACCTCTAATGGTCCTACTCAATACACTCTAAGTGTACTAGTGTAATTATATAGTTAAGATAAACTAATACCTAATTACACTACGACCTTCCAATGGTTTGTTCCTTTCCATTATGGTCGTGAGTTACTGTTTATAATTTATAAGGTACTGATAACATGATCCTCTGTGTGTGATACCACACACCATGTTATCTACAATATAAATTAATTGAACAACTACATTTATCATAAATGTAGATATTTGACCAATGTGATTCTTATTTCTAGATAAATGTTTATACCAAAAGCTAGGCTTTTAGTATACACTCTAACAATCTCCCACTTATACTAAAAGACTAAGCTGCCATATCTGCTGCCATACATCTGATTCCCAACCCTTCAACATGTCCATCAAAAGCTCTCGCCTTAAGGACCTTAGTGAAAAGATCTATAGGTCATCATTTGATGCATTCTAGGCAGCAACAACTCCGCCTCGTATACACGATTTCTCGTATTGGGTGGTACTAACGCTCTATTTTGTCTTCTTGCCTTATAGACTTATGGTTTCTTCGAGTGTGCTACTGCACCAATATTATTACAATAAATTGTAATAATCTTTGGACAAACCAGAAATCATATCTAAGTCTATCTTGAGGTTATTGAGTCATTCAGCTTTTATGGCTACCTCAGAGGCTTGCCATATACTAAACTTCTATGGTGGAGTCCAGAAAAACACCTATGCTTATCACTCTTCCATAGTTATGACTTTACCTCCTAAAGTAAACACAAAACCCGAGGTTGACTTATTATTGTCCCTATCCGATTGGAAGTCAAAATCCATACAACCCACAAGGACCAAATTAATCGCCTTGTAAGCTAACAAATAATCCCTAGTGCATCCAAGGTACTTCCATATATGCTTTACTGCAGTCCACTGTCCTTGTCCAGAGTTACTTTGATATCTGCCAACTATGCCCTTGGCAAAACAGATTTCTTATCTCGTGCATAGCATTCATTAGGCTTCCGACAGCCGAAGCATAAAGAATGCCTTTATTTCCTTTATCTCCTTTAATGTCTACAGAGACATATCTTTAGATAAAGTTACTCCATCCTGAAAAGGTAAGAAAACTTTCTTGGAGTTTTGCATGCTTTAAAACGAGCAAGGATTTTTCCGATGTATGAAGCTTGGGATAAGTAAAATATTCTTTTCTTGCGATCCCTTATTACTTTGATCTCAAGAATATATACATTCTCCCAAGTTCTTTATATCTAATTGTTTAGACAACCATACCTTTTGACAACATTTTGATATTGTTTCCAACTACCAAAAATGTTATCTCCGTATAGTACACAACGCTTCCATCACACCTTTTGTATACACAAGACTTATCCGGTTACTAAATAAATCCATAGGTCTGAATTACTTTGATAAACCGGATGTTCCAAGACCTTGAAGCTTTGCCTCAGTCCATAGACTGATTTTATACAAGATGCTCTTAGCCCTTTGCAATGAACCCTTACGGTTTGCTTTATATGGATGCTTTCTTCAAGACTTCCATTAAGGAATGTTCTTGACATCCACTTGCCAAATAGATAAAGAATCCGGATAGACTTAAGCATGGCTACGGTGAAAAAAGTTTCCTTTTTCATCAAGCCTTGCTTTGAAGGTTTCAACCTTCCTGTCTATCCCTCTTTTCCTCCTATTACAGACCTTTTACACCCAAAGGCTTTTACACCACTTGGTGGTTCTATAAGCTTCAGATTTTATTAGAATACATATATTCTAATTCTATTATTCTTTATTTTGGAGTGCTTCATCATATGTCCGGAGATCAGGTTTATGTCCTTTGGGATCGAGTCAAAAACTCTCCCAAAACATGAACCTATTTAGGTTGCCTAACAACCCTCCCACTATGACAAGACACTTTATGCAATTGTGTATCATTTGTGATACGTGTTGCAGTTTTCTTGTGGTATCTCATCTTGTACAGTTGGTACTAGGTTAGACATGTCCTTTATTATTTCCTTAAGAACAAATTTACTTATGAGCACGTGGTTCATTATATAGTCCTTTTCTAAAAATCAGTCATTGATGCTAACAATGACCTTCTGATTTTTAAGACTATAAACCTACTTTTGTTTATCTAGGATAACTTACAAACAAGTGAACTCCTATCCAACTTATCATTGTTTCTCTTTAACATATGTGCTGGATTACCCGAATCCGAATATGCTTCAAAATAGGTTTTCACCAATTCAGCAATTCTATATGAGTAGAGAGTTCTAACTTGGAAGGTACTATGTTCACTTTCGTTTTCAGAGTTTATCCTTAAAACAAATTTGGTAATTTTCTGAATAACTCATCATCTATCTAATTATTCCATAAGAGTCCTTTACCTTCTTTCTACTACACCATTCTGTTGGGGAGAATCAGTTGCAGTTAGTTGGGATTGAAATCCAACTTCTGATAAGTGACTCCTAAAATCTCTCAAGAGGTACTTGCCACTACGATCTTCCATAGTGACTTTTTACTTTAACATTTCTCCGCATCAACCTTGTACTCTTTGAACTAATCAAAGTACTTAGTCTTGCGGTACATTAAGTAAATTTATTTGTATCTTGAATAGTTGTCTATTAAATAGACAAAATATTCAATAATACCTCTTGTCTGGATAGTCATAGGATCACACAAATCAGAATGAACCGATTTCAACATATCTTTGACTCCATACCCCTTGGACTTAAAAGCTTCTTGGTTATTTTCCTTCCAAGTAAGACTCGCAGGTTGGAAAGATTTCCACTACCAATGAACCCAAAAGTTCATCAGCTACCAATGAATCCTACTCAAGTATAACCTAGCTTTAGATGCCAAAGATATAATTGGTTCATTTCCGAAGGTTGCTTTCTCTTAAAATTAGAAGATGTGTTACTAATTTCCATTTGTTGCATCGTGGGAGTTATTGGATTATAAATTGTCAACCATCATACCAGAATAGATAACTTTCCTATTTTTCTTGATAACAACTTTGTTATCAAAATAGACATAATATCTATAATAGTTTAGAAACTGAAATCAGGTTCTTTCTAAACTTGGTACGTAAAGACAATTACTTAAAATCCATATTTTATTCTTATCAAAGGATAAACATCTCCCACTGCAATAGCTACCACTTTTACAGTAGTGCCCATGTGGACGGTGATTTACCTTTCATTTAGTTGTCGGGTTTCCTGGAACCCTGCAATGAATTGCAGACATGATTAATGGCATCTTGTATCTACACTCCAGGTTCTGGTAGATAACACCACTAGACATGTTTCAACTAATGAATTAAATACACCTAAATTATTCTTAGTTCTAAGAAGACAGTCTACCTTAATGTCCAAGTCCTATTTCCAATCATTACAATTGGGACTACTAAGTCTTTTTCTATAGTATGACTACTAGGGATTGACAAACATCCTAAGAATCACAAAAACATTTGGTCAAGATCAACTCCTTAAAATCTCCATGAATTTTGTGTATACAAAATCGAAGAGGAGATTTTATTCATTAATTTTATTATCTCGTCAACTTTACTTTATGACGAATAAAATTAATAGTTGATCTGTCTTTGATCAAATATTTGGTCAAAACTCTTTGAATTTAAAATAACATTGATTCCTCAAACAATATTATTTAAATTTACCAACACCTCAAACACCGTGAATTTTGCATGCCACGTTAGTGTGGACGTATACAAATTCAACATTTGTAAAAGGAGGGTTTTACCCATTAACTATCTTGTCAATCGTATCTTTATGACAAATAAAATTATCTCAAACACCGTTAATTTTGTATGCCACGTTAGTGTGGACGTATACAAAATCAATCATTTGTAAGAGGGGTTTTAACCCTTTAATTTTATTATCTTGTCAACCTAGTTTTATGACAAATTAATAGTTGGTTTCATTTGGTCACACAAATAATAGCAGTGACTCCGATGGGGAGGATACTATTAGATGTGTCTAAGTGTATACCATTACTTGACACTAAGTCCATTAATAAGATTATGCCCCTTCCGTTGGGGAAGATCACACGCTCTTAATTAACTTCCTATAGTCATCCAAAAATGGAAGTCTGTTCTAGTGATCCACAAACAAGCTCATCCGTTATGGAGGAAGGCACTCAGAGCCAACGCGCAAGCTTGTTTGCATCACTTACAAACCAGTAATGGAGACCATGGGATTTACTTAAAAATCCCTCTCCCACTTAGTTATTTATAAATGAGGAATTTTAACTATGCTAGCCTACTAAATATGTAAACCAACATGCACACACAGTACAATATAAAAGCAATAAATAGAAAATCTAATTTTCAACTATTATGGCTTTTATCTCTAGTTGTCCTCCGTGTGTTGTCATCCCAAGCTGCTGCCATATTTGGCCACCGCCACCGGGTCTAGCTGTCGCATCCATCTTGCTCCTAGTTCCGCTGCGCCTCTGGTCCTTAGAAGGTTCCACGCTTTGCAAGATTCGATCCGCGACATAAATAGAATTTTACATTTTTGATCCTATATTCCATAAAAGGAATGTACATGTATCTAGATCAAAAATAAAATCCTAATAAAACTAAATACAGGTCCTGCTGTATTTTATAATACAATCATGCACACACAATAAAATGCCCTTGACATGTCCAAGGGTCCAATCACACACATAATAACTATAAGCCATAATAGTTGGATCCTGCATCCACAAAGTTAGCACATCCTACTATTAACCTGCCTAAATTATGTATGACATGTGCATAATTAAACTAATACCAAATACACAGAGGCAAAACCCTAGCTCTGATACCAATTGTTGGTTGCTACTCAGAAAACCTATAGGTTCCACTGTACAAAAATTTTGTACAAAGATCTAAACCTTTTCCTAGCTACCATGTGTTCTTTTAAATTAAATTTTGGATCGCCTGCGGAACTTAACACGTTTGATCCAAAACTTAATCTATTTGTTCTTTTAGGTTTTGACTTGGATCTCCTGCGGAACTTAACACGTTCGACCCAAGTCTCCTTAAGTTATTAATTCCATTAAATATTAATTTCCATAAAAGGTTCCCAGTACTGACGTGGCGAGGCACATGGCCTTCTTGGATATGGGAGCAACCACCACCGACTAGACAAAACCTTTAATAGAAAGCTAATATTTAATTTCCTAAAATAACTTTAGGTTAACCAAAGAGAACAATCAAATCACAAGGAAAAGAAAGAAACAAAAGAACACAACTTCGAAAAAACATATTCGAAATTCTAGAACGTAAGCCTCTTGTATTTGGTATTATTTCCATAAATAACTAGCATGATGCGGAAATAAAATTTACTAGTTATACCTTGTAGAAAAACCTCTTGATCTTCTACCGTATTCCTCTTCTAACCTCGGACGTTGTGTGGGCAACGATCTTCCGAGATGAGAAACCACCAAGCACCTTCTTCTTCTCCTAGCTAGGTTCGGCCAATCACAAAGAAGCTTCACCAAGGACGAAGAACAAAACACCAACCAAACTCCAAGGGATACAAGCTTTCTCTCCTTCTTCTTCTTCTTCTTCTCCATGCTAGATCCGGCCACAAACAAAAGCTCCACCAAGAAGATAGGTTTCGGCCAACAAGAGGAGAAGAGAGAAAGGGAAGGGCCGGCCACCACACCAAGGAAAAGAGAGAGGAAAAATAATAGAGGTTGTTCCCATGAAGGCACCCTCACCTCTTCTTTTATATTCCTTGGCCTAGGCAAATTAGGAAATTTAATTACAAAATTTCCTTAATTCTTTTGCCATGTAAAGAAAAATTATTTTAATTAAAACAATTTTTCTTCTTTTAAACACAATGGCCGACCACTTTAAAAAAACAAAACAAGGAGAGTTTTAATTAATTAAAACTTCCTAATTTGTCTCCAGAAATTTTATAAAAAATTTCTCCAATAATTTTTATCCCTTTTATGATTGGTTTATAAAAAGAAATTTCTATAATTTTAATTTTTCAACATGTGAATAATTTATAAAGAAGAGAAATAAAATATCCTTTCTAATCTACAAATAAGGAAAGAGATTTAATCTCTTTCTTTAATCTTTTGTAGAGACTTATAAAAGAGATATTTTAATTTTTAATCTCTTCAATAAATTATATCTTTCACATAAGAAAATTTTAAAATTAAAATTCTTTTTAAATTAAATAGGGCCGCCACCTAAGCTTGGGTTCAAGCTAGGGCCGGCCACCCATGAACCAATGGTTTGGCCGGCCCTAGCTTGATCCTCAAGCTAGCTTGGCCGGCCCCTATAACATGGGTATGAAGGTAGGTATAGGTGGGTATAGTACTCTATA
Source organism: Zingiber officinale (assembly GCF_018446385.1). Classification (NCBI taxonomy): domain Eukaryota; kingdom Viridiplantae; phylum Streptophyta; class Magnoliopsida; order Zingiberales; family Zingiberaceae; genus Zingiber; species Zingiber officinale. Next base: position 71,757,976 of record NC_055995.1, read on the forward strand.
AATAAGAGGCTACGATAGGGACCGAGAGGAGGAATTGGTTTTGGTCTCCCGATAAAATTAAGCATCCCGTGTTCGCCCCGAACACACAACTTAATTTTATCAATAATAATTCATTCCACTAGAGAACTATTATTGAACTACCGCACCAATCCCAAATTACATTTTTGGGCTCCTTCTTATTATGAGCGTGTTAGTCTCCTGTGTTTAAGATATCGAATGTTCACTAATTAAGTGAGTTACTGACAACTCATTTAATTAATATCTAAGTCCAAGAGTAGTACCACTCAACCTTATTATCATGTCGGACTAAGTCCACCTGCAGGGTTTAACATGACAATCCTTATGAGCTCCTCTTGAGGACATTATCAACCTAGTATCTCTAGGACACAGTTTCCTTCTATAATCAACAACACACACTATAAGTGATATCATTTCCCAACTTATCGGGCTTATTGATTTATCGAACTAAATCTCACCCATTGATAAATTAAAGAAATAAATATCAAATATATGTGCTTGTTATTATATTAGGATTAAGAGTACACACTTCCATAATAACTGAGGTCTTTGTTTCTTTATAAAGTCAGTATAAAAGAAACGACCTCAAATGGTCCTACTCAATACACTCTAAGTGTACTAGTGTAATTATATAGTTAAGATAAACTAATACCTAATTACACTACGACCTTCCAATGGTTTGTTCCTTTCCATTATGGTCGTGAGTTACTGTTTATAATTTATAAGGTACTGATAACATGATCCTCTGTGTGTGACACCACACACCATGTTATCTACAATATAAATTAATTGAACAACTACATTTATCATAAATGTAGATATTTGACCAATGTGATTCTTATTTCTAGATAAATGTTTATACCAAAAGCTAGGCTTTTAGTATACACTCTAACACATGCTACTGAATTAACTAATCAGTTATCTGCTCTAAACCTTAAAGAGACTGCTCGAAAGGCTGCCCAGGAGGAACTAGCAGATTATAAGGATAACGAAGACACCCGCTTCGAAGAGCGCAAAAAGGTCTACCTCAAATCTCCCGATTTCGTTGTTTCAATTTTGAACTTTTTTATAAATTCCATCAAGTTCATAACAAAGGAAGGGGTAGAGAAGCTAAAGGAGTTGATGTTATTGGTGGCAGATCCTCCCCCCGGCTTTCCCAACACGAGGAGGATAGTAAAGAATCACCCTCCCAACTTCTTCCCCCAATTATTGTTATTGGGGCAAGATTATAACTTCTCCCTTCTTCTGAACTCTTTTTTAAGATGTTTTTGTATGAACTCCCCCCTGATATTACTTATGCACCCTAAGTATTTCTTTGCTGATGAGTTGCCTTTGTACAGGTCAACCAATTGACTAATTGTGTGTAGGTGTGTATGGCTTAGGTTTTCGGTCGGTCCCTACTTGTCGATCGATCTTGTTCTTAACTCTTCCTTTGGCCAGACCATTTAACCTATACATATATCTTTCCCTTCCGTTAAGCTGTTTTACTAACCATATGTCATTATTTATTTATAACTATTCGTTTAATTTGATACAGCCCACTGGCCTTATTTATATGTGTTTCTTCCTCTTATACAAATTGTTGTTTTGACTTATGAAAACCCGAACCCGAACCTTTTACCCCTCGCTCGACTCCTAGTGACAGGGCGAGCTTGTTAGCTCGACCTGTCC